>NC_139168.1:80201472-80801472 GCF_965202585.1 Thalia democratica
AAATAAATTTGTAAAACTACTTAAACATCATTACAGTGATTTATTTTAGTATAGCACTCTATCGAATTGTCGACTAAGAGACAGCTTATTATTTCTGTCTTTAACATTTATACAAATTGTATTTGCACAACTTAAATTCATTTTAGTACAATTTAGCCAAACATATTTATATTTACTTTAGTTTAGAATCTAGATGTATGTTTGTTGGTGTCGTCAAAAATATTTACATTTTAAAGATTAAACTTATTACAATTAAATTTAGCTAACATTGTATATTTATTAAAAGAAAAGAAGCTTTAATTATTTTTTTTATTTACTTCTTTATTCCTAAATTTTATCGCGAACTAAAATTAGCAGACGTTTTGCCTTGGAGAATAATTTAAAATTAACATAAAATAATTACCGTTTACGTGTTATATGTTCAATAAAGTTAATGTTGTGTTCGTTTGCAACAAATTAAAAGAAAAAGTTAAAACGTCACAATAGTCGTAGTACAATTTTATTTCAATTTCAAGGCACTTAATCAAGTTTTGATAAAGTTTTACATTAATATAGCTTTATATATTTTATTTAAGGATATGTGAAAATAACTATAAAAATATACATTAGAGTAAGTACCAAAACTAAGTAAAGTAAGTAACTGTAAAAAACAGACTTATAAAAATACTGGTAAAACAGAAAAACTAACCATTAGTTTCTTATAACTTGAAAAATGTGTTTCAAATAACCTAGTGCAACACTTAATTTTACCGTATCAAATTTTAAAAACAGTAGATATTTTACTAAATAAAAGTTAGAGATTTTTAAGTTTAAACACAGTTTTAGTTTAAAAAATGTTCAGATATGAAAATTTGTTTGAAATGTTTAATATATTCTATAAGCTTAATTTTTTAAAACACATTAATCAATACAAAGCTCTTAATTAACAAAATTATTTCTTTACGAGCTAATCTTTAATAAACTTTTTAATTTATTAAATTAAAATAATTTGATTTATATTTTGAACGTTTGATAAAAATCTTTCTAATACCAAACACTCTAAAAGTATTAGTTTTTTTATTTGGCACCACACAAACACTTGCTTACGTTCAATGTATATCATAAACGTTAAATGATTAAAAATTATTTTTTGAATTTTTGATTTTAATTTGTAAAGCTGTGGAAGACAGCTTATATACAGTAAGCTAGAACTTTACAAGCAAAGTGTACAAACAAATTTTTTATAATTTTTATTTATTACGCAATGTACAAACTAACTTAAAAGACAGGTTACTTCACCAATTATTAGATCAAGCATAACGATAAAAAAAAAACCGACTTGACGATATATAATAAATACTTATGAAAAACTATTTCAAAAAAATATACAATAAACTGAATTAAAGTATCAAAAACTTATGTATACAACTAAACGCAAAGCTTTTTCGAAATTAAGAACATAACATTTCTTTTTCTAATGATGAGAACTTAACTACTGCTTCTCAAAGTAGAAAGGAGTTTAAGTTTTTTTATTTTATTTAGTTATTTATTTTTTTTAATAATTTTATTTTAAGATTTATTTATTTTTAACAAAACTAAACAGTTTAAAGTTTCTAAATCAGTTTTAAGTTCAATTACTTTTTAGTTTTAAACTTATAAAATTAAACAACTACGTAATCAATAATGAAAAAAATTCAAGTAATATAATTAGTCAGAACACTTTTTTTTGATATATGAAGTATCATCTAAGATTTGTAAACATTCTCAGGAATCTTCTAGCAACTAAAAAAGAAAAAAAAAAAACCTTTTTTTTCGTAGTTTTTCAGTTTATAATTTTTTGTATTACATAAATAATTATTATGTTAAGTCTTCTTGTTGAACAAATACATCTTTTTAAAGATAGCTAAAGTTATTAACTTAGTTAGATTATGTACTACTTTATGCTTAACTTAAGTATTTCTAAAATTAAGAGGTTTTTGAAAAATAGAATAACCGACCTACAAATATTTTATCAAACTAGCTGTTCAAAACAACTATACACACTTTTCAGTAAAAACTATAATTAACTAACAACGTTTTACTAAAAATTAATAAAATAGTGCTAGATTCATAGTTGTTGTAGACGTCAATGGTCGTTAGTATAACAAATAGAGTCACTGAAATTAAGTTCAGTTAATACAAAGTGTTTGTAAAGTTTCCATTAACATCTTAATTTAAAGTAATTTCGTTTACTGTATCTCTGTATAATTCAATTTTGCTTGTTATAATAGTAAAAGTATTAGCTTAATAAAAAGGTTAAAGTTTCTATGTTTATATTTTATTGAAGTAAAAATATATGATGTTTATGGTGTGATTTTTTTAGACTTTATTGGTATTTGTTAGTATTAACTTAAAAATACTTCTCTAAATTTTTAATCGTATTTATAATTTTACTGAAAAAATAAATTTATTGAAACATTAGAAATATTTACCTTAACTTATCTTAAATTATAAACGTGTCAAGTATATAAAGTGAATGTGTTTGGGATAAAAGAGGAAAAAAAACAATATTGAAATTATTTTTTAGAATTAAATTATAAGTTTCAATGTAGTTTTAAAATATCTAAAAATTTTAATGTACTGGGAAAAAACAAATGAAGACGGTATGTTGTTCATAACAACATTACTAATTAATGAAAATATTTGTAGACAAATTTTATCTTTAAGCATGAATATATATATTCAGCTATGAAAGTAATGTTTGTGTGGAAACAATATCGACTTGAATAAAAAATCGTTGTATGACTTTGTATATAAAAAATTGAAATTGATAAAATGTATACTTAATTTCAAGCACCTTACATGTAAAAAATTTAGTGTTTGTTTTGATATGCATACTTGTAAAACTTAAAATTATTTTACAATAAATAAAAAATTTCAAAGTATATTACATATTTAAAAAACCTTTTTTTTTATTATAAATTTAATTATTTTTAACTCAGTTTCGTGGTAAAGACTTTATTTAGTGATCATAATATTTTATTTGTTTTTAGTGATAAAAAAAATTAGTTTCATTATGTGATGAAACTTCAGAAAAAAATAAAAGCTATAATTTGATTTCAATTCATCAATATTTACTTTTCAAATCGTTTTATTAAGCTTAAAAGAAAGTTGGCAAAAAGATTAGTTACTTAACAAATTGAGTGTTAATCCACTTCGATAACTTACATGAGAACTGCTAACACAAAAGTATTTCTAAAGATTATAAGTTTTCAGTCTTGTAAATAGATATCACTGTGTTGTTATTATTATGTAATTAGTTAAAATAACAAAACAGGTATTTACAACCTTGTATAAAAGCTTTTGAATTTTCTATTAAATATTAGGCGTCTTTTCGAAAAATTTCAACCATCAAATATCTGGCAATAACATCTTTTTCATGATTAAAGTTATATTTAACAAAGTATTGGTAATGTTTTAGTCGGGACATATAAAGAATATTTATTAGACAATTTCAGATTGAGAATTTTATTTAACAGTTTTATTCAACGATCGTGATCATTGCGTTTGCATGAAACACCGTGTTAAATACAATTCTCAATCTGAAATATTCTAGTTAATGTTTATTTGCTCCTTTCTAGTTGAGCTCTTTTATTAGAACTATAACATAATATAAAGTTAATACATATAAAGAACAAATAGTCCAGCGGTCCGAAGAACTTTAAAGTTTTTTAAGTTACAAAGTTACTTATTTTACTTCAACAAATAACTTACTCTACAACTACATGAATATTTTTTTACTACAGCTTTAAATCTTTCTTCTACCTAAAACCTTACTTTAAAAAAATCAGAAAAAAATCTATTTGAAAAAATCTTTAACAGATAAACATTGTTTTAATTATAATAAGTCCACAGTTAAATAATAAATCATTTATAAACTAACAATAACATTTGTTTTTTTTAAACTTGAAAATTACTGAATTAAGTAGCAGAGTATGTCTTTTTTAAAAAATGAAACTTGCTTAACTTGCATAAAACAGACTCGGTTTTAAACTATAGATTTTAATTTTTTTTAATTGAAAGATAAACAAAACTTAAGTCATTTTATTATTGAGAAAATACTGTTTGTATTTGTTTATTAACCAAAATTAAAAATACTTGTTATGTTATGCTAACAACAAGATATCTTTATTCGTTGTTTTAATGAAGCACTTTTGTAACAAAATGTTGATTTTTTTCCTAAAAATCAGTAAACCGTTTAATTTTCTTTTTAAAGCTCAACAAAACTAAAAACAAATGATTAGCTTCAACATTTTTTAAGGTAACTCTTTTTTAAAAATAAAAAAACAAACATTTACTTGCTTATTGTACATTATGATAAAAACTATACTAGTTGTATCCAATAAAAGAAAAACAATATAAACTCTTAACTTTTTTAGTTGCACTTTCGTAAGCAAATTGAAAATTTGAACTGTTATATATTAAGGCATATACTGTTATAAAAATAATTGAATTTTTTAGTGACGTCATTGATTTACACACGAACGCTTTCTTACACGTTTATCATAAATATTAACTTTATTTTAGTCATTGTTAGGCATACTTTATATTTTCAGACAGGCAATTATTTAGAACGTTGTCATGGACAACGTCACTTAAAAAATATAAAATGTAGATGCGTTGAAAATCGATGTCTATTATTTTAGATCAGGGGTCGGCAGGCAGTTGGTGGTCGCGGGCCAAATTTTAAGTTTCTTAAGTCTTGGCGGGCCGCAGTTTTAGTTTTAGTGACATTTGAATAATCTTTTAGTTTTAGTTTTAGTCACACTAGAAAAAAGTTTTACTTTTATTCGCATTATCATTTTAAATGACTTTTAGCTATAAATGTAATGCCTACTTAAATTAATATTTATTAGAATAAAATTTATTTTGACTATTTATTATGACCAAAGTGTTAATAAACTATGTTTCTTCATAAGCACTTAGTAAGTTAAACTTAATATTTTTGTATTTTTACTACAACCTAACTCTCTATAAAAACCAAACTTGAAAGACAATTTATGGGTTACTTTTATATATATGTTATACTATTAACCCCTTTTTTCTTATTTCTTCGAATATTTACTTCAAAAAAAGTTTTTGCGTGTTGAATAGTTCACATTTATTAAAAAATTTAGTAACAGTAAACTTAATGAAATTAATACATGTTTGTATTCCAGAAAGCTAGAACTAATTCTTTAACACAATTAAATTTCGAATATTTAAATAGAATATCTTATTAGTAACTAGTCTTTTACATGGTTGCCACTTAAAAAGCAAAAATTTCTGAGTTGTATCAAACCAGCTAAGAGCTATTAAAAGTTAAAAAGCTAATAAATAGTTGTTAATCAAGCTTAAATACCTAGTAAAAATATCATCATCATCAAAAAGTACACAAAGTGTAAGAAAACTACAACTAGTAAACTACACTACAGTCACAAAAAATATTCTGGGAATTAAAAGATTTCTTTAAAGTGTTTAAAATAAAAGTTTCACACACACCTGAGTTTTCAAGCTTTTAAAATAGGCTGTTTGTGTAGCAACCCAGTTAAAAAAAAGTTCACAACATAAAGAAATAACGAAGGTTATTAATAATTAACAGTAAAAAAATTACATGCCAAAAGAAATATAAGTCAGCTGGACTGGACAATTTAGTTTCTTAACAACTTTAACAAGAGTATAAAACTTTATTGAGTCATTAGTGAAATAGAAAAACTTATTTTTTATTTAACATTAAAGCAATTCTTTATCTGTAATAAGAATAATGCATCTAAAAATAGTAATTGTAAAATATAAGACGAACAACAAAAATAAAAAAGCGTAAGTTAGAAGTTATTGCGAGAAACGATAAAAAAAAAATCGCCAAAGTCAGTTCCAACAAAGCAAATGATTATCTTCAGAAACTACAGAATGATCAGAAAAAAATTGTTAAGTAAAGATATAAAGTAGAAAATTTATTATTTAAATTGACATACCATTTATAATTGAATTTTTTTTTTTAATTTTTGTTGGCCGTAATGAAAAACTTTTGTTTATTTCTTCAATGACAACAAAAAGTCGTGTTTAGGAAATGCATTAAGTTTATAAAGTCGCATAAATCAAATTAGGACTTTGATCAATTTGTTAACATGAGAGCAATGATAGAAAAACTATTGCTCATCTGAGAATTTTTATTAGATATGTTTTTACTAACTTTGACATTATAGTAGAATTTCTTGGTTTAGTTCCAACAAGAAGCACAAAAATCAGTGAAATTTTACAAGTAAAGGTGCAATGCACCAACACAAATTTTTTGGAAGTACAGTTCCTTCGTTTATTTTTAGTATAAAGTTTGATTAAAGTATAAAAATTGTTTTAAAAAATATATCAATATTAAAAAACACTGATAAGCTACTTTAATATATTTTTTACTAAGAAATGTTTGTTTGCTAAATTTTTTGTGTCAAATCGAAATTTCATTACTTTACGTGTAAAAATTGTTTGAAATTCCAGGTTTTTTCAAAAATTCTCAAATTCAAGTTTTTTTCAGAATATTTTAGCATAAATTTTCAAGTTCAAAGCTTTTCCGGGATTCAAGTTTTTTTTGCAACACTGATTGTTCACACTTAAATGTACACCATAATATAAATAATATTTTGAACTATATCAGCTGCAAGACTTTACATTTAACATATATTATAACTCAAACTAACACTGTGGGTTGAGCAAAACTTACATCATAAGTTTAATTTGCCACTCTTTCAAGCAAAAAAGTCAGCCTGAGTTAACAAAATCATTCCTGATATTTTTGTATACAAAAAGCAATTCTAGCCAAAATCTTATAAAATGACTTAGTTGGCCTGAGATTTGAAGTCTTCAAATAGTAATAGTCTGAGTGTGTGTCAATGTTTAGTTGTTTATTTGCTTGAATTTGAACTATTTTGATTTACAACGTACAAATTTTATAAATTTACCATCCCTAAATCTAGTTTATATTAAATAGGTAGCTCCAAAAAACAGCAAATTTGTGTATTGATATGCAAGGCATAAAAATTAACTTAGTTTGACAAAAACAATGTTTGAAAAATTAAAATGTATACCTAACAAAAACTATATTAATTTATTTCATATATATTGTGTTAAATGTGTCTGTACAAATTTAGATATTACATAAAGAACAATGTTAGAAAATTATGCATAAACTATACTTTAACTAACTAGAGTAATAAATAAAAAGGAATTTAAAATATGAGCATCTTTTTAAGATGGTGTGCATATAAATTAATTTAAGTGCAAAAAAAAATTCTAAAAAATTGAAATGTGTCAAAACAAAAGTTAAATAAACTTTAATTCATACTAATATGTTATTTTAAATGTTTTAACACTAAAATATAACATTTACAAATAAAAAATCTATAAAAGAAACTTAGGTAAAAATAATATTGAAAAACAATATCTAAGCTATAAAAAAATGACACTTTAGTTAATTACTGTGCACTATTTTTGTACAAAATGGATAACATTTGCATTTAGTTTATTTAATAGGTATTATACAACTAATTTATTAAATTTAAACACTCTTTACACTCTTTTTCAAATAATTACTTGCTGTTGTAAAAAAGAAGTTATTATGAAACTCAGAAAAATATCCTATTAGAATGTTAATCTGTCTTTTTCACATTTTTAAACTAAATCAGTAGTTTCTTCTAATTATTTTAATATGTTATACAGTGACTTAAAACCAAACTAATCAAATTAAATCGAATTAACGAAAAAAAAAAAATGAAATATATTTATGCTCAGCAGGCCACATTAACATGCTCGCGGGCCACAAAATTTTCTTTCGCGGGCCGCATTCCATTCAAAAAAATAACGTGCTCGCAGGCCGCAGATTTACCCTTCGCGGGCCGCAATTGGCCCGCGGGCCGCAGTTTGCCGACCCCTGTTTTAGATAAACGGTGTATCAGTCGTAAAGTTTATGTCGTTTTTATGATTCTATATAATTTTAAATTTTTAGGACAAAATATGTTGGTCAATATTCTTTTTGTACCTTATTTGATTTAAAAAAAAACAAAAGGTTTAAGAACGACCACTCGTTATACAACAATTTAACTAATTTAAAAAAATAATTATTAAAAAACAGTTTTTACATTTTATCATTGTGTATAAAAACAAGTTTTTAAAAATTAAAAAAAAAAAAACGTAGTGGTTACCATGTTTAATACATTTTATGAGTATAAACTGTAATGGAAATAAGTAAAATAAATATTACATCTAGTATAAAGTTGTAGAATAAAAAAATATTTTTTAGAGTTTAAAAAATTAATCGATGAGTGTGCAATGGAAGTTGTAACTATAAAAATTTGTAATTTAATTATTCTAATTATATCTTCAATATTTTAATAACTAAAGATTTATTTGATTAAAAAAAAATATTTAAACAAATTATTTAACAACAAATAGTTCCTATACAAACAATTAGTAGTACGACTAATTGTTAAGCATATTGTGTAGGAAAAGACTAAAAATTACAGTTTATTTAAACGCGTAAAACTTATAATATTCGTTAATTAAAATTAAAACTTCCTTTTTGACGTATTTAGTGACTTCAGTTTTAATTTAACCTTTTTTGTATTATGATAAGATAGTAACTACAGTTTATTATTTTCTATATGTTGCTGTTTTATTAGATAACAAAAAAAAATCAAACTTATTCACTGTTAGAAATATGAAAACTATCAAACATCGAGTTATAGGTATTGTTTTATATCAAAAGGAATTATATTTTAATACTATTCATTGAACAGTGTGATAATAAGACTTTTTACTTAACAAATTTTAACATTTTTTTCTACTTTTATTTTTTTTAATTAAAAAACGTGTGTTAGACTTATTATATACACAAATACAAAGTATATATATATTTAGTTATTGGTCAAAATTTCAAACATAAATAAATTATATTAAACATTATTTTTTTTTTCAATTGATTTAAACAGCTGTGCAAGTTTAATAAATAAAAAAGTTATTCATACAGGTAATCTTGTAATCCTAATTACGTAATGAATTGAAATATCGATAAAAGTATTTTTAAGCAAAGATATAGATTATACAAGTTTCAGTCAATTGTCGAAGCATGCTGCTCTGAATTTTAACCAGCTAACGTATGGCAATATAATCTTCTATTACTAAATTTTGCAATCTAAAATAAATAATAAATACTTATTTAATTTTCAATCCAACTATTTATAAAATTTTATATTTCTCATTTTCAATAAATTACATCAAAAAAGAAATTAAATAAAAACAAAGTAGAGTAACTGCGCTTTTACTTAACAAGTAAACTTTGTTTTTATAAATTTGAAAAGTTTACGGTTACAATTTGAAGAAGTATTTCACTATATTGACTATAGTAACAGTTTTTGCTTTATTAACAAGTTTTGTAACTTTTATTTCTAGATACGAAATATTTTTAAATAACAACATGTTTGTTTTGAAGCTAGTAAAATAGCTGAACAAGCTAATTTATTTAAAATTTAGATGATAATTTATCTTAAATTTTTTTAATGACGTCAAAAAAAACATTGTAGTTTTTGTATAATTTTTATACGCTTAGCTGCTCCTTATAGTTTAGGATAATGTTTCTATTAGGTATAATAAAACTAAATTACTTTCAATTTGTTATTCAAAAATAAAGTTTTAAAAAGCCCCTTCGCATAATAAAACTTAAATTTGTTTAAAAACATCAACAAATGCTTTTTTTCAAAATGATAAATTTATATTTTCTAGCTAAGGTTTTTGCAAAGTTTTAGCTTAGCAATTTTTTTTCTTATATTTTGTTAAAATTTGCTGTTTTAAAACTAAAAAAAATATAAAAAGACAGGAAGAAAAACATGTTTTGAAATTATTCTTTTTTAAATAAATAGAGCCAATCTCATTTCTTAAAAACCTAATTTTTAATATATTTCTTTTCTTAAATTACTATCTAGATTGTCGTTTAAAATTAGTTAAATTGCTATATATTTATACTTTATATCAAACAATATCGACTTTTAATGACAGTTTTATGTTTTAATGACATACTTTCTTTATTTAGTTAGCTAAATGTAATGAAACGAAAGTCATACAAAAATCTAGGTAGAATTTTGATTAAAAAATTTCAAATAACTAAAACTGTTTCCGAATGTGAACCTTTATTATATAATTTAAATATCAAAAACATGTTTATATTTACATAAAAGTTTTTTACCAAAAATTTATTATAATTAAATTAACAAAAAAAAACAAAGTTTTCTACTAAACAAAAGTATAATTCAACAATTTTCTTCAATGTGTCACAATTGTTACAAAATGAAGTAAATATTTAACTTTTATAACTTTCATTTTGCATCAGAAATAATTTAATCTAGCAATACACAAAACAATAAAGTAATCAAATTTCTAATTAAACAAATAAAACATAACATAAGAGCTCTAAACAAGAATAACGAATAGCCAAATTCTTTCTGCTTGCATAGTTTTGGTTTAAATAAATTAATGTATATGGCTTCAATTTTGACCATGTCATAAATATTTTTTACAACTTGTCAATATTTGAAATATAAAAAAAGGTTAATAATATAAAAAATGTATAAAAGTGACCCAAGCTCAATTTTTATAAAATATTAGGTTGTAAGTAGAGTTAAAAAATATTAAGTTAACTTATTAAGTCCTTGAAAAAGTACATAGTTTATCAACACTAAAGTATATTAGTCAATGTAATTTTTTTATACCAAGTATTTATAATTTAAATAGGCATTCTGTGTACAGTTAATCAACTATTAAAGTAACATACAAATACTCATTCTGTATCTAATTCATATGACAATTACACACTTTAATTTATCAGCTTGTTGATTTAAACTATTATAAAAAATTAATAATCTCTATACGTGTTTTTGATTAACTTTAAATAAAGAGCTTGGCCTAAAATTAAAACTACAGTAATTTTCTTTAAAGAACCGGTTTGCTCTAAATTAATATCTATTCTTTGAAAGCTTTAGAAGACTAACACAAACACAGAGACATTAGTGATAAACTAAAATGTTTTATATTGTTTAAAAAAAGTATATGATAATTAACAAAAAATATATTTTTAATCATTTTTAATCACACAACTTCAAGTCATCCAGCCATTAACAATATTTGGTATTTATAGTAGATCTTGTATTATTAACTTGTACGAAATTTAATCTAACGTAAATAGAATAATACTTTGTATTAGTTCAAAACTTGCACGTTATAGATTTCATATAAACAATGTCGTTGTTATGTTAGTGTTTTAAATTTTATAAGTTATTAATTTTTAATTTGATTTTGCACTTTTAAAGCTACTATAATTATAATAATAACTAAATTTTTCTACAATATAGTATTGTTTTTTCTAAGTTATTGGGAAACTTATTTATTAGAATTAACCTATATAGTGTTGTCCGAGTGTACATACTTTTTTTTCAACAATTTGCAACTGTTTAATGTTTTAAAATATTTAAACAGAGTTGTTTCTACTCTAATTTAAAAATAAATAGTTTTTTTTTTTAATCAAACTCTGTTTAAAACTAATGATTTTAACTAATTTTAAATATCTATTTTGTTTTTTCTACTTTTGAATTCAATATTTTGTGTTACAAAATGACTATGTAAAAAAAAACCAATTTTTCTTTATTTTTCAATGTATAACAATAAAATATAACTATAAAAATGTATAACAAAATAATGCTAAAAAGTCTTAAAAATTACAATTTTTTGGTAATATCTATAATTGACGGTTACCAATCTCACTTGTACTAAAAATATTAAAAACTTTCTCAAAAAATACTTAAATTATTTTAAGGTTAACATGATAGGTCCTAGAATATTTAGGTCTCCATGGTATCCAAGTGGTGTACAACTTGATAACCGAAAAGTAGTTTTGTACGCGAAGTTCTAGAACCAATTATTTTTAGCCAAAAAACAAAAAGTTTTCGCGCTACTTACTATATTTCAATCAGCAATAATAATACTCAGTTTAGTAAATAAAACATTTTCGAACAACAACTTGCCTTTTGATATATTAAATATGAAGTTTTCTGTGCGGAATGATATTTAGTTTGTCATTTTTTATTACGTTAGTAAACTATTAAAATGAAATATAATACATAAACAAAGCCTTGTTCGGATACAATTAAAATATTGTTGTTAAAACCTCAAATAACTTAAATGAATCATTAGCAGTAATTACTAACTAGTGCTGAGATAAAATATTAATAAATTCTTGAACTGTTCAATAAAAAGTAAAGTAACTATTGGTTTTAAGATTTGTATTCCACAGCTTTACAATTCGGTAAGTTGTAAATAGCATTTGGTGAAATTAAACAATAACTTTTATACACAATAAATTAGTTTACGTTTTATGTTTTTCTAATTACATTTTAATTTTATACTTGAAAAGTATTTTGTTTAAACAGTCAACGTATTTGAAAAGTACTTATGTATAAAAAAAAAACGAAGTTTAGTATTTATTTAACTTCAATTACAGTTATTTTTGCTTAATAGTCTTACAAGTTTATTTCATGTATTTATTTGCTTTTTTTGAGTATTTGAATTGTATTTTAATAAATAGAGTGATAATATAATATTAATTAAAATAGTTTTGTTATTGAAGTATTTTCAACTGTAAACTTGATTTAAAGTTTACAAAATAATTAGTTTTTAATGTTTAATTAGTATTAAAACTGAGCCACCAACGTTATAAAACAAATTTAATATATTTTATTACTGTACCCAAAATCGTTACTGTATTTTTACTAAGAAAGTTTGAACCAGCATAAGTCTGGTAAATTTATTTAAAGCTTTGTAGAAATCAATTGTTGAAACATACATCAAGAAATGAATTATTTTGAGTTAATTAAACAACTGTAAATTTATTTCACTATCTAGTCATAAAATGTAATCATGTTGTTTGATAACAGAAAAAGTATTTTTAAAATACAATTTTATCTAATAGCTTGGAACGGGTCACTTTTGCACGAGCGTCAATTTTGCACGAAGACGCTTTTTTACGAGAGGACACTTTTGCACTAGCGTCATTTTTGCACGAAGACGCTTTTTTACGAGAGGACACTTTTGCACTAGCGTCATTTTTGCACGAGGAAACACTTTTGCACGGCGACTCTTTTGCGAGAGCTGTAACGAACCAATCGTTACATTTTATGTTTTGTTTTATTTCAGAAGAGTTAAAGTTAAAGAATTTCAATGTTTTCAGTGACGTCACAACTAGTATTGAGAATAGAAAATGAGAGAAAGAAGCATGAAGTAAATTTGAGAGAAAAAGTTTAAAACTTAGCTTGCAGACGCGAGTCGGCGGATTAGTAACGGGAGAGACGCGAGTCGGCGTATTACTACCGGGGGAGAGAACGCACAAAACGACGTGTTGACGATAGGATTGCGAATCGTATGATGAACAATCGAGAAGGGTTTTATTAATAGAATGTGGATAGAATACTTGATCGTCCAGTCTACTTTCTGTACATTTCAACAAAATGTTTAGTAGTTAGTATATGTGCCTACTGGGCTCTTATCAGAAGTCATTGGTTTTAATTTCTTTTCTTTCACTTACTTCACGATGTGTTTATTAATGTTGTATATAAAATCACGTGCACTAATAACTAGTTTTTATATTATTATTTTCATGGCAAGTACTAGTATATCAAATAAAGCCTGCGTTCCATCTGAATGTCTGTAATACTTTAAATAACCGTTTCTTGTTAAATTATTTAAGAGCAGCTAAACCAATCTAACAACATCGTAATTGAGGACGGTTACATTACTTACAAAGAAATACGTTGTAAGAAAAATTTATTACTTAGTTTATTTGTAACATTTTAAAGGTATGTTTTTTCTAAAACAAATAAAAAAACTTTTAAAATCTATGTTTTATAAGTTGTTTACTAACTGATACTGTTAAATTATTTATTATAAATTTTTTTAATTTGTAAAATGATTAATACCAAGCATGTGCTACTAAAAGTTCTTAAACTAGAGTAACTATTTTGCTTTTTAAAATTATTAGTGGTAGGTAAGTTGAAGTCTAACATTCGATAAACTTTATAAATGAAATGAAGTCTAACATTCGATAAACTTTATAAATGAGATAAAGCTAATTTTATAAACATTACAACACAGTACTACTAACTTTAATGAAATCATTTAACTTATTCGAAAAACAAATTTAATTATGAACACAGATAAAATTAAAATGTTTAAGAACACTTTTTAATTGAGAGTTTTTGTGTAAAATAACTTTATACAATGAACAGACTTCAGATTTTTCAAGCTTTAGTTTTGTTAGATCTCAACAGCGGATTCTTGCAATTATGCCTGCCATCCTGTAAGGACGAAACTGGACATTGGTTGTGTGGTAAAAATCATTAATTATTTCTAGTTCTTTAAGATTTTTACGCTTAAGTGAAAAAATTATCTTAATTAGAAAATGTTTAAATAAAATAAAAACTCATGTATCACTGTAACTAAACTTAATACATATTTATAACTGTGATTTAATTTTCACTGTGATATATTTTCATTTTGTTATTAATGTTTCATTAGAACTTAGCAAATAAAAGCACACAAAACAAATATGGTTGTACTCAATTACAATCAAGCATACACAATGAAATATGTTTCTCACTCATAATCAATTTTCTTTAATTTGAAAAATTTATTGTTTTTAAGCACCTGCCTGTAAGTTCAGTTTGCAAAATAGTGTGATATTTTTACGATTAATAACCTAGCTAACAAAATAAATCGTACCGGGAACAAATTAAACAAAGAAGTTTAAAATCATCTATAAACATAATACAGAATTAGCATTTACATTTTTAATCGCTTGTAGTGGCTATAATAGTTTCGTTAGCCAGACATGTACTGGTTAAAGTATTTATCAAAACGTTGAACATAAAATTAAGTTATTTGTCTAATCTAAACTTACTTAACAATTCTTCCTTTTCGGTTTTTATATAGTTACGTATAGAAGTTTTCTTAGTATTTAAAACAAAATATAGTCGACCAACACTATATAGTTTTAATTTATCAAAATATTAAATTAAATATTAATTATAGATGTTTTTTATCAACCAATATGATTTATTATATATTTTGTCAAGTTGTGTTATAACACACTCTACTTTAATTTTACCTAATACTAAATACTTTTACTGAAAACGAGTAATGATAAATATTAATTCTATTATAAAGGCAGCGGTCGTTTGTTTAATCATTTATATATATTTTAACTTAGTTCTAAAATGGTTAAAAGATCTTAGTTTCACTATTTAAATTAAATGTACTTCATTTGAAAGAGACAAAACTTTTTATGTGCTTGATAATAGAAAGAAAAACTATTAAGTTATTTAGATACTATAAAAAAAAAATTCTTTATGTAGTATACTTTTTGGCGGTGTTTAATTTGAAACTGTCCTCTTAATTTTGTTAAAAAGTTTAAATAACAAATTATGTGAATTTTAGAGGTTACTTTTTAAAGTTTTTGTTTAGTTGAATACAAAATTTACTAACTAGATAAATTTTATTAATTTTTGTATTTATTTTTATTAGTATAACATCAGTTTAAACTATTTACAACAATAGTTTGAAAATCTTTCAATAACAATAACTTTATTATTAAGTTGCTTTTGGCAGCTATACAGACATGTATAAATTAAATCAGAGTAAGTTTAATAATTTTTGAAAAAAGAAACATAATAAATATTTTAACTTACAATTAATTTGTTTTATTAGCTGTTTCTAAGAGCTATACAAATTACTGAGACAATTACAAATTTTTGTTAAAAATAAGTAACTATATAAGTCTATAAGTGATAGTTCTAAAAAATTAAGTTGATTGAAAATTTCTGAATTATTAATTTATTTTTTAATTTAAAACTATTTAATTTGAAAATTAAACCGTAATCAAATAAAAGTGCAAAAGTGAAATATAGAGCTTATGTTTGATATTTTATCATTACTACAATAGCTTTGATATTTATTAAAACTAATTTTTGACTTTTTACTAAAGAAAGAATTTTTACCTGCTACATAAATTAAAAAGTTAATCAAACAAATTGTGAAGTATATAATATTTTTATTTTAGTGTTTGTTGGATAAGACATAAAAAATTTTTATAAAAGTTTCTTATCTTCATACTTGTAGTAACTAATAGCTTCATTACTATAAATATAAATAAATAAAAATAACATGTTTTTTTATTTTATTTTTAGAGCATTAAAGTATGATGGTTGAAATATAATAGCTTATATGTTGATAACATTTTATCCTTTAGAATGAACTGGCTATAAAGTAGCTTTTTGAAAATAAATTATTTTTTATAAATAAATATTCGCTTAGATAATAATAATAAAAATGTGTATTTTGTATTATTTAGTTCTTCTTTATAATAAATGTATGTCATTTTTAATTTCTAAGTATAACATAAAGGATACAACTATTATAACAAATCTAAAGAAACATTAGGTTTTATACTTTTTTTATTTAAAAGTTGTGTTTGTATTACAACAAGCCAATAATCTAGCGAAGTAAACACTTTGTTTTATTTAAAAAGTGTTATAAAAAGTTTACTTAACTGTTTGTTTATTTAACAAGAAGGTTGTATGCTACTCCATTTAAAATACATAGATTCCCATTACAAGAAAAATATTTCAAAAAATAATGAAGCTGTTTTGTTAACAAATAAACTTACAATCCTAATTACGTATTAAATTTAAACGTCAACATTTTAATTAGATTAATAAATTATACAACTTTATGTTAGTTATATGTTCCCCTATCAATAAATTTTAAACAGCACATGTCTGGTAATATAATCTTCCATTGCTTTGTTTTATAAACTTATAGGATAAAGATGTTAATCTAAGTGCTTAATAAAACTTTGTGCAAGCGGTTATAAAGTTCTGTTTTAAAAACATAACAGTTTACACTAAACCAGATTTTCCCAAACTTTATTTCAAACGCCCTTAAAAAAAAAGGTATGGCCCCCTTCAACAAGATTACTAAAAATCTACCATTAAAAGCACCCAAGGTTTTTTTTTGCTCTTCAATGACAACTCCAGAATATCTAGTTTAAGTTTTAAGTTATAACCTAATGGCCTCTTTACATGTGGCTCCTTTACTTTGCTGCTCTAGGCCCCCAAGGGGCCACTTGGTTCACTTTGAGAAACCCTGCATTTAACGATTTAATAGTGATTGACGTTTTATTAATAAAACTACGGTTTGACAATGTAAACAATACCAGTATAATCGGTCAAAATTTGTTTAATCACTAAATATGGCTAGATTTATACTATAAATAAATAAGCTAATTGTGAATGATATTTGTATTATAAGTAAGTTTAAACAGTTTGTTTTTTAATAATAAAAAGATATAAAAAAAAATTATGTTTAAATTAATTGTATCTCATAAGGTGAAATCTTCATTAAACGTTAGTCTTATTTTAAACCAGTGTAAACAGGTAATTTATATAACCATATGTAAAAATGTATTTAAAAGACTTAAACGTGTTTATCTAGTTTATCAAACTAAAAGAAAAATTTTCACACACTCTTTATGCGAAAGTAAATTTGCTAAGATGTTACTGAAAATTCGCAATTAGACCAAACACTAATTATCAAATTTATAGTTAAAGTACTTACTTAATATTGTGTATAACAAGTTGAATTTGTAAAAATAAAGTCTGTACTATTAAGTCAAAAATATTTTTAGAAATTTTTTACAAATATATTATGATAGATTGCCAGTTATAACTATGGTCATAAAAAATATCGTTTTAGTAGGAATGGTTTAAATATATACATTTAGATAAAAAATTTGAATTTAATGATTAATTTATTTACTTTATTTTAAGAATGATATTCAGTTTATGTTTTTTAACATCAAAATAATTTAGGACTGTTTTAATCAGTTCTACAAATATTAACATATTTTCATATGTATGCTAAAATGACAGTATTAGATTTTTTTAAGCTTATGTCTGTGAGACTGCTTCAAAAATGATTAATGATAGCCTCTATTGTTCATGAATAATTTAGCATTAAATAAACAAGGAAGAGAAAAGGTAGTTTGTAGTTACTGGCCGAACTATGAAAGTAAAATTACTCACTGGTGGCGGTTTAAGTTAAAACATGTTCTCTTCTATTAATCTTTAAAATTATTACAACAAAACATATAATTTCAAGGTTTAGGTTTTTTTCAACCTTATAAAAGTTGTTTTTTAATATCGAAGATTTTTCAAATAGTTACAAAATCGAACACAAAAACAATGAAATTAAATCAACTAGCTTATTAATCAATTGTTTTATTATATACTTTAAATGTTAGTTGTAAGTTTTGAATGTTAAAAGTAAAAATAAATGTTTTAACAGATTGTAAGAGAAAAAAAAAATATTGTCAAATAACAAACAAATTAATAGTTAGATTCATTGTAGAGATAATTAACAGGTTCTGAACAACAGTGAATTTTAGCCTAACTTGTATTTCTGCGGAAAAATAACATCCGCTTATCTTTACTTTTTGATTCGAAATTAGCTTACAAAGATTAAAAAAATGTGTTAAGCTGATATATTGTAAAATTACTATTTTAGCACTATGCGTTACATATAAACTAAAATAAAACATTCCTTATCATTTAGTAGTGTACTTCGTTTTAACCTTTAAACTAAAAGTAAAAAAGAGTATAAGTTTGGAGTATTTTCACTAAGTTTTAAATAAAAAATAAGATCTTTTTAGCTGTTATAGTTTTTTATACGATTCGTGATAATTCTTACAAGTCTTTAAAATATATAGTTTCAATAAAAATGATAGAATGGGAGATTACTCATCGCATTAACTAAAATAAACCTAGTAAGATTTACACCCTCTGTAATTTGGAGAGACTCGAAATTGCATCTACAGACAACAATAAACTTTAAACTTGATATCAGAATTGGTGGGAAAATGTAGACATTTCACTAAATTTTATTTGACGTCTTAATTTTCTAAATTTAAGTTCAATTTACCTACCTTGGTTTTTATCATAAAATGTTGTTTTGTCTATTGTTTTTTGTTATTATTGTATTTTACGTTGATGATAATTTATCTTGCTAAAAATTACTAAAATTTGATAAATTTACTATTTACCTAATCAACTAATTACTCATTTAAAACTATGTTAAGTGTTTGTCCATTGCAACTTGTTAGTTTGTTTATCTTTTTACTTAGATCATCGCTCTAGCGTGAAACAATTGCTAAGTAATAAACTCAATTTAATTTTTGTCTTAATTGTATAAAGCCTCCTTATAAGTGATATCTCTAGAAATTTATTGTTTAAACATCAATATAAGTCTTATTAAAAACTGATAATTCTTATGCCCAATTTTTAAAACGAAACTGTTACTAAATAAAGTTAAAACATTATAAACTTATCTAATTCTAGTAAAACTTACTATCTAACTTAAATAATTAGATTTATATTTCAAATGTTGACAATAAAAGTAATTTTTATATCAATACAATACTTTAAAAATAGTTAGCATTTGTATTTTTTAACACACAAACACTCGCTAAGATTTATTAAATATTTAGTTAAAAGTTACTGACGAGCATTGAATATTTTTATTTTTTTAATTTATATAGCTGTGAGAGACAGCTCATTAAATTCAGCTACAACTTTAGAATAAAAGATCTAATTTAGATAAAATGAATCTAAGTTTTTTCTAGATTCTTAAAAAGACAAAATGCATTATTTAATTTAAGCGGCAAATAATTTGTTTATCTTATACATCAACCTTAAAAATTTAAATTATACTGAACAAAGTCTATTGAGCCCTTTTAAGATTCAATTAATGAAATATAAACAAAAACTGAATTGAAGTTAAAAAACTTATATATAAACCTAGGTAAACTTTTAGGTAAAAATATCAATAAACTGCTTTTTAAAAAGCTTTAAATTCATTTAATTTTATTGACCTTTTATATTAATTAAATTCAATTCGTTTTAAAATAAGTATTAAGTTTACCTAATTTTACACTGAAAAGCTTGAATTTTTGAATATGAAACATTTTAATTTTTTGTTTAGATTTTCATGTTTAAACATGTTTTTAAATAACACTTCAGATAACCAACATTGTTATGTGCAGTTTACTATTTTATTTTACATGAAGAAATCAGAACTTTTTTGTCACCAAAACCGGGTCGTAAATAAAATATTTCACTCTCACACCTCTATTGAAGTGTATACATAAACACAAAATTAAATTATGTACTATGTACAATTTTTTAACTTATTATAATGTAGTTGTGAAAAATATTATATAACGTTTTGTAATTAAAAAAATATTAAATCAAAAAAACTAGAATACAAAAGGTCTAATATTTCATAACAAACACTTTTATTGGTAATTATTTTGTTTTCTATTAGTTCTAAAGTTTAGAACTGTTTAGCATTTTGTGACCTTGTCTGACTTTTTGCCATCAATACTATCAAAGTTAACAGTTTAGAAAATTAGCTTCCTTATTGTTTCGCTTATATAAGTGCTAGAAAAACTATTAGTAACAACTTGAATACTAGTTCTACTAAAAAAGTTACCAAAGTTTAATGTCAACAATTTCATGTAATTAAATAAAATTTAACAATTTAATTTTGAAGTTTTTAAAAACAACGAACAAATATAATCTCTAGCCAATAAATGCACTCAATAATATGCACTATATATCAAAAGTTAAAACTAAAAAAAAAATTTAACAGTCTATCTAACTGAAAAAAATTAAAAATGAGCAACTATTGGTAACAACTGTTTCAAAAAAACACAAATGTTAATGTATTTACATTTTATTTATACTTGTATTGTAATATAAACTTTTCATTCTTGCTGAATTTATTTCAATATAATAAAACAACATATCACTAAATTTTTAAGTTTTAAAACAATTTTTTTTATGTTGTTTAACAACATACAAACACTCACTAAAACTAATTTTCATATGTTTTGTAGTTTCCATTATCACAGTATTTTCCAGTACTTTTAATTTGTGAAGTTATAAAGTACAGCTCATAAACTATAACAAAATATTAAAACGATTTTTATTATTTAAGTGTTATAAAAAGGAATAAACTGATATTATTAGTAGAAGTCATTTCAGAAGATTTAAATAAACATAAAAAAATAGATTTAGTTGTCAATAAAAGTTATACTTTTAGTCAGATTAAATGAATTACAATTCTAAGTATTGAAACATCAAAATCAATAGAAAAATGTTTCGTGACATCATAAAATAATTCAAATTACGTATGAAAATTATATCGGGGCTGGAATTTAAAAAAGTAAGAATATAACAATTGTAAAAACCATAGTCAAAAAGTTGTACTCAGCAACTCATGGCATGAACATAATAATTTTAAATTTATTTTGTAGAGATAAACATCAAAAAACTTCTTTTGAAATTAAAAACTTTACTATTTAAAAAAATTAGATTTTGAACAATTAATAAGGACAAATTTAATTTATTGTGCATAAAGCTTAAAATACTTAATGCGAGCTGTTTTAATAAATAAATTAAAAAAATTAAAATAGAGTTTAGCCGTAAAACATGTACAGCGCTCATTCACTTATCTGTACATGTTTAGCAAGATTTTTCTGTAAACATGTCCGGATAAGTAAAACAAGATTAGTTATAAAAAAGTACAACTTTTGTATATTGTGCTCTGTATAACAAGTAATAAAGGCTCAGATCCTATTTAACTGTTATAATTTTAAAAACTTTCTTTACTTTTGAGAATGTCGTACAAAGTCGATCTGTCTTTGCAAAAGTGCTAAATTATAAAAGACTTTGGCGCAATGTTTTTTACCATTTCACAAATTTCTAGTTTATTTCCAATAGTTAGTAAAACTCTTTTTTTTAGGTATCTTTTCCATTTCTAAAACTGGTATGATGAGTGTGTCACACTCATATTTTTTATAAATTAAAATCAAAAATTGTTATGCACCTTATGTTAAACAAAAATTGTCTACGTTAAAAACTTTTATAAAATACTCTGATTTAAAAACAAACATATAAGAAATGTTATACACTAGTTTAAACAAAAACTTGAGTTTAATCAACTACAAAAAGTCTTTAAAAGTTTAAATAAAACACTTAAGTCATACTTTATATAACATCAGATTCATTGCAAAAGTTTTCTGTCAGCTACAGCTGTTTCGAAGGACAACACTTGTCGCTCTTTAGGCGTCAACAAAATGACAAGCACTTTTAAGGCAAATAATAAATACTAATTAGCTGTTAATGCGTGAAATAAAAAAGCAAGTAAGTGTTTTAAAAAAGAAAAAGAGAAGAATGATTAAATTAGATTAACAATAATAAGTTTTAGATTGCAGTATAAAACTAGATATAAGCAAAAATAGTTTTTTCTCTTATAGTCTTTCAACACTATTTAAACTAATTAACACAAAAACAAATAAAATATGAACATATTAACTGGCTAATATAAAACACAATACACTATTTCAAAATAAAAAGAACGTTTTGCAATAATATATGCGTACACAAAAACTAGAAAAATGAAATAAATAGATCAAAATAGGAACCCTATGTTAGTTTTTTTTGTTCTAGCTAACTTGTTATTCCCAATTCATCGACAAAAATTTGTTTCTGTCCCTGCAACTATCCTGGAGTTCAGACCTTTCATGTATTCACTTACTGCTTGCTTGTAGTATCTTTAAAGCTTTTTTCAAGCAAAGTTTCCATGTAATTTACTCGTTTAGGTTTGTTTTTCTTTTCCTAATCTACCAACTTAATTTGTAAGCTGTTCCTTCTTTTTAAAGTTTATTTATTGTTTTTGAAAGTTCTGTTTAGTTAAAATACTTGTTTTAATTTCTATAACCAGGTTTGCAGTTAATTTTCGTCTAGTGGGCTGTAATTCTCTTCTTTTTTTGGTTTGCCGTATAATATATGTTTTAGTTTCATTTTTTGTAGTGACTGATGCTTCGTATACTAAACTTTCAGCTCTGCAATTTTCACCATTTTTTATTAAATTAAAAGAACGGTAATACTTATTATAGGAAAACTAGTTCCAACATTTAAAAAAAATATTTTAAAAGTATTTTTCAACATTGAGTACTTAAAAGAAATAAACATAATTTATAGTGTAATCTTATTTATATAACTTGTCTGTGCTTCTGTGCTAACATGATAAAAAAAGACTACAACTGTGTATTGCTAAGAAAAAAATTCTAATTAATCATTTAAATCAAAAAGTTTTTCTTTTTACGTATTTACGTTGAAATCACAAAGTATACAATAATAAGCAGGCATATAAACTATAAGAATTTTTATTAGTTAGCTCAGTCCTTTTCCAAGAATTTTAACCAGCGTATGTCTGGCAATATAAATCTCTTTCTACTACTACATTGATTATACATTTTAATATTAGACGTGTAAAACAGGTATTTACATTTGTTTTGTGATACTTGATAAAACTTATTTATATATTTTTCTAATTAAACTCTTTCATTTTTATTGCAATTGAGCAGAACTTTTCTAATTATTAAAGTAAATCTTTTTACTTAGTTTAAGTAAAAAAAATTAGCCAGGCTCAATTTATTCATAGTTTGTTATACATTTACTTGAACTGTTATGTTTTACTTATTTTAAAGTTTGCACAGTAGACATATTGAAACGAAGCTTTACTGTTGTCACTTAAACGAGTTATTTACTTATGTACAGTTTAATGCAAATAAGATTTTATAACTGTTTGAAATTTATACTTGTTTGAAGTATATACTATAAAGATAAACAAAAACAAAAATAAATAAAGACACAAACTAAAATTTTTGGCAAATTTATACTTTAAGTGATTAAATATTTATTTAATTTTTGAATAAATATGTTACGATAATATACCAAACAGTTATAACTAAACCTATCGTTTGAATAGAGTAAAAGATAACGTATTACGATTCTACAGAATTCTATTGTTAACAAAACATTTTAAGCTAGTAATATTAACCAAGTTTAACTTGTTAGTAAATATATTAAAAGTAATTTAAGCGTTTGTTTGAAATAATTTAAACTACTAATTATAAACTTTTATAAATTGTTTTTTTGATAAATATTATTGCATTAATTGAAATCAAATAGTTTTTATTTTAACTTTATTATATAGATTTCCGGCAATTACAAAATTTTTGATTAAATATGATTTATTAGTTATGTAAGAAGTGTATTTATCAAACTTATATTAGTTAAACAACGATACTGTAATTAAAATAGATTGAAAAAAATATAACTTTATAATAAACTATTATAATTAACAATATTTTATAAAAGGAAAATAAATATCAAAATTATGAACTTTTAGTTTAAAGGCATACTTCAACATAAAAAACTTATGTAAAGTATAAAAACTATTAACTAAAACAATTTCTATAATTAGTATGTGCTGTTTACCTTAAAAATATCTACAACCGCCAATTGCAATGAGAAAAGTATTTTTAAAACAGTTCAAGTTGTATTGTTTACTACGTAATGTAACTTAAAATGACAAATAATATATCTATAATGAGGTATATAATTTATACGAGTTGTTGTAATTTGTCCAGGGTTTTTTTTTAGAAAACTTTAACCAGAATTTGTCTGCTAACAAATACTATAACTAAAACTACTATATATTTCAAAGAAAGTGCGTAAATCGGTTATACAATATTTGTTTTAGACTACTTGATACAACTATTAACGAAATTAGTTCTTTTTTAAAATACAGTTTTTTTAATTTATATTTTAATTGAACGGCATTTTTTTATTACTTAATTTTTTTTTGGTTATGATCAAGTTAACAATTTTATCCAAGCTTGTGTTAGACATATGTTTTAAATATAATATTACTGTTTTTACTTAAAAGCTTGGTTTTTATACATACAGAAACAATTCAGCACTGATATTCTTTAGTGGTGGTAACGCTTCATAAAATAGTTTATGTAAATAATATTATAACTTTAATAAAATCTACAGATTAAGTAGTTTATATTACAAAGTATTTATGAAAACAGCAAATACACTAAGAAAAATGAAACAAAGTATATTTTTAGTGAAATACTCTACAATTTTTCAGTTTAATTAGTAAACTAGTTTATCAGTCATACTTACAACTAAACAATTTGTTTGGACAGGATGTTTTAATTATAAATAGACAAAAACTATTAATAAAGTGTTTTTTTTTCAACTTTGTTTGTTTGTTTTTTTTTTGTTTTAATCTTCCTTAAAACCTAAATAGATTTTGATCTGTTTAACCAGCTCTACAAATTGTTTTTTGAACAATTTTAAAGTGTCTTAAGTAGATAAAGTTTAAGCATTTGTTTTTGAAAAGAACTGAAATGTTGCATCTAAAAAAAGTTAGGTTATTATTTATCTTGATTTGATAACTAACATAACTTTTGATTAAATCAACTAATTAAAAAGTAAATTAAATTAAGGACTATAACTTTTCTAACTATTATGACTAATTTTTTTATTCGATCAACTTAAAGGACAAAATTTTGTTAAATAGTTATAGTTTTTGTGATGTACGACTCCATAATCAAAAGGTTCTTTTGTACACCAGGTCCTTATACCAAACTTTTTGAGTGCATTTTTTTATCGCTCAAAAAACAATTAATTTGTTTGTGTAGGCTGTGAAAAGAAAAAAAAAATATTATTAATGATAATTTTTATTCAGTAGTTTGATAGTAATATAATAATTTATACTTGTTAAAACAATTCTTAAAGATTTTTAATATTTAGTTAACGATTTCTTACTTAACACTTTGAGTTGGTCATAATCTACATAGAAAAAATATGTGAGACCCTGCTAAGACAAAGTATTTATAAGGATTAAATTTATAGTTATAAGTGTGTAAACAGTAAGCTTATACTTTTAACTACGTAGTAAGTTAAAAAAAAAACAAGTACTTATATGCAGGTACAAAAAGTACTAAAAATTACATTATTTATCATAGCTTTTACAATTAAATTTTAACCAGCAAATTTTTTGTAACAACATTATACTATACTATGATGCAATAGTTTTTAATAAGAGATTGAGAACGTTTTTATTAGGTTGGTCAGTGTTGAACTGACTAATACTTGAAGAGCCATTAAAGAAAACCATTTCAACTTTATTTATTCTATACAGTTTTTACTTCAACAAAAAATTTACATAATGTGAACATTTTTTACTACAGTTTCAAATTGTACCAAATACCTTTTTTTGTTCTGCTCTTAAGTTCAATCCCCAAAAGTGTAGTGTAAATCTAAATATTTTGGTTTAGTGGGCTAGACTTACATACTCATTGGCTGCGGTTTGACATGAGAACTTTTTTTTTTCTGCAGTTGAGTTTACGCTCTTGTATTATTTTTCATTGAAATTAATTCAAAATACAAGTTAATCTTTCAGTTAAATAACTATATATAACATGAGGCTAATGTTTAAGCCAGGGTTTCCCAAACTCATTTACTTTTCAGAAATTTGAAAAAAAATCAGC
This sequence comes from Thalia democratica, assembly GCF_965202585.1. Taxonomy (NCBI): domain Eukaryota; kingdom Metazoa; phylum Chordata; class Thaliacea; order Salpida; family Salpidae; genus Thalia; species Thalia democratica. Next base: position 80,228,027 of record NC_139168.1, read on the forward strand.
CCCCCGTGAGTTTATAAAGTATTATTACTCTTGAGTACAAACTTTTGAGCCAAAAAGTTCTATCTGAAATGTAATTAAGTCTGGAACTTCTTATGCACGCACTTTTGGGCTGTGTTAAATGTAATTTACAGGGCTAAAAAAATAGTTTACAGTTGTTTTCTACTAAGCCCAGTTAAATGCATTAAAATTCTTAATTATTAAAAAACCTTGTGTAATCTGTAAACCTTCCTGTTTAAATATGAATTGGTTTGAAGTTAATGAAACTTTTAGTTTAGTGGTGGACAGTTTTTGTAGTCAGCAAAATATTTTTACTAAAAAATTCTTTCTAGTGTCGACTTGATAAAAAAATGTACTTGCGGGCTGCATAATTTAAAATACTAACATATAAAAAAATTGTAAAACTCGAGCAAAGTTGTAATAAATTGATTTAGTATTATTGTGATCTAGAAAGTACTATTGTGATTTTAAAAACGAATAGAAAGCATATTTCAAAATCTTAAGTATCAAAAAACTAAATTTCATTTGTTGTGCACAAGTAGTTTTCAAGTTATTCAGCGGGCCGAAATTTGATTGGAACTGGACCTTACGTTACCAATTTAAAATCTTAACTGAAACCTGACATTATAATAATCTCTTATACAACGAATTTCGGACATTTAGAAGTGAATTCTAAGTAACTTATTCAAGTCGCACAATATACTTTAATTATTTAAAATTATAAAATTACTATACCATAACTTAAAAAAGTACATAAAAATGATTAGCTTATTTTACATATAATGAAATAAATATCAAAACATAATTGCTGTCTATTTTGAGTAAGTTTGACAGACTGGTTGATTATCTCACATAAAAAATAATTTCATTAATAGCTTTAATGCAGTAAAATTATTAACTTCAATGCTAAAATATTATACAAGCAAGTTAATTTTAAAGTGAATTTTTTTTTCAAACTTTAAACCTATATGTTTCGTAGTAGAATACCATCAAACAGTATTTGACTTAGAATTACCTTTAAATAATAAACTTTAATCTTAACATTTTTTTCTTTACTTAAATAAAAAAATAAAATTAGAGGTTATACATTTAATTTTGTGAACAGAAAGTAATCAATTAAACAGCTTTTATTAGATTAAAACTTTGTTTTGTAAATGTAGCAGTCTTTTCGATGGCTTATTAAATTATGTTCAAAAATGAATTTGTTTTCTAGCTATCAACATACAATAACTTAACAAAGGAAAATAGTGAAAAGCTAGGGTTTAAATATTACAAAACAACACATTTTAATTGTAAAAATATTTTGAATTAAGATCAAACAAAAAGCAGTTGTACTAATAGTTAAAAATTCCTTATTATACAGATTTCTTAACAACAATAAATCAAGTTAGAAGATAAAACTGACTTCAAGAATCTATGAAGTGAAATAGTTAAAGTCATTTTAAATCAAATCTATACTCTTATAAAATCAAAAATCTATTTTGAAATAAAAACTTTAACAGTTATCAAGATTATTTATATAGTTTAAACAAGTAATAACAAAAACGTGTCAAAAAAATATCTTTAAAATATATATTTTATTCAACACACTATAAAAACTTTTAGTTTTATGTAAAACGAAAATTATAAACTACAAAATTGACCAAGTCAAAACATAATTTTTAGTACTTTTATAACATAAATCACTCAATAAATACAGTAGACTTCCGCTTGAGTTCGCAGTTTGAACTAAGTCAAAAAGTTCGAACTCAAAAATGTATTATAATCTTTTTTTACAAAATAGCAAGTTTCAATATGTTTTAATGCAATATTATTATGAATAAACGTGAAATCCACTAAAATATAAGATAAAAATTCTTTAAAAACGATAGATTTATATAAGCTATTAAGTAATATAACAATTTTTTGTTCTATTAATAATTAGTTAGTTATATACTTTATTTAAATTAATTTTAAGGAAGTTTAAATTTGACACCAAACGAATTCTAAAGCTATTTTTTCTTAATACTAAAATAACTTAGTTGTTCTTAATATAACAACTTTAAAACAATCTTAAATTTAGTCAAAATCTAGCGTAGCTTTAAGAAAGTGACAGAAGCTATATTTAGAAACAAACTTATTGTCTTTTTAGTTTTCAATATACTTCACTAAAATGTATAACTTTTTTTAGAAGTTTGTATTATATAGTTTTTAAAAAACAATTTAGTTAAATCACTGGAAGTGTTTTTAAAACAAAAATTATACATATTTTTTTTTATATATTAAAAAAACGTTGATTTTTACAACGATCTAAACATTAATAATTTTCATTCTAATACTTAAGTGGTTGATAGATTACAATTCAAAACTTTTATAAATAAACGCTTAATTCGATCGTTTGTGTGTACAAAAGTGACGTCACTCAACGCTTAAAAAATTACTGCTTTTAATATATTTATTTAAACATTTAATCTGTTTAACAAACTTTTAATAGTACTTTTATAAAATTGAATTTTGATATTTTATTTTAAATAATATTTTTAAAAGTTGAAAAGGTCATATTTATTTTTAAAAAAGTCTTAATATATTTAGTTTTAAATAAGGATTTTTTTAAAGTAATTGTTTATTTGTTTTATAAAAAAATATTTTAAAAAGTAGTAAAAAAAAACTAATAATAAAAAGCAAAAAAGAAAAAAAAAAGTGATCGATGGTATTGGATCGGGGTGACAGTGATAAAAAAATACCTATAAAATAAAAATTTTGAAAGAAGATATATTAATCAAATTTTTTCTAGTTAATCTTTCTTAAACCTAACAATGTAAATATAAAGTATTTGAACTCATAAAAAAACTTGACTTACTAAGTACTTTAAAAAATAATATTATCGTTTTAAATTTAATTTCTTAGTGACAAACAATTTTTAAATATAATTTTAATGTGATTTTAAATGAATCTTGGATTGAAAACTAATTATTAGTTTATAAGCAATCATTTTTATATGTTTCAAATCATAATCTAAGTTAGCTTATTTTTTTTTTAATAAAGTAGCAACACTAATAAAATTTTATATAATTTTTTTTTAATTTCATTATAAACATTTGTAATAGCTTTTTAACAATAAAGTTGTAATAGCTTTAAAAGTTTGCATAAGAAATATTATTTCTTTCTTCATCTAAAACTATTTTTCAATTAATTATGTATATTGTCTTTTTATGTTAATAGTTTATTCATTGACAAATAGCTTTATAAAGTACTAATAATAAAATTTATTCAATTCTTATAGCATATAATAATAATCTATTGTAGAAAAGTAATGTGAATATTAAAATTCTTTTATATTTTTAAACTTTTTGTTTTTGTTTATTTCTAGGACATTTTTAAGTAAAAAAGTCTGTTTTTTTATTATGCTTTTCATCTGCAACTTTAGAATTTCTAATGTAAGTTTCAAATTATAACCCTATGGCCCCTGAACATCTGTCATGGCTCCCAAAGGGGCTACTTTGCCCATTTTGTGATCTAATTGTATATTAGGGACAAGCAAGAATTTGTATATCAAAAATTGGAAGTCACAACTTATGTTTCTTACGTAGTAGTTTAAAGTTTTTTTTGGAATAATTAAATAAATTAGCTTAAAACTGCCACTTTTTATTCTTTTTATTTTGTATTAAAACATATTTTTTTGAATTATTTTATATACGAGCGTCTCTAAACTAGAAAACAACTCAAAAACTCAATATTTTTTTGTCTTATAAATATTTGTTTTTAAACAAAATAAAATTCGTATTAAAGTTGATGTTTTTATAAATATTTTACTATGACTATTTTTCGACTTTTACTTTTTTTAACAAAAATATTTTTAAAGTTTTCAGATCAAAATCGTTTTAGCTATTTTTCTAATAAAACTGTATAAAAAATCAAAACTGATTATTTCTATATTATATTTTATCGCATGTTTATCAGACTAATTAAAACTAAATTTTATTTTGATAGACGTATGCTGGTAAAAGTTTGCGTAGAAAAAATCAGTAAATAGTACACATATACTAATAAGCTGTAAATAGTTTTATTTACTTAATTTGTCATTTGAGTTTATAACGTAATTAAGAGAGATATTTTTAAATGTACGATCATGCTATATTAAAAACAATCGCAGTCTTTTTTTCTAGTTGTACCTTATTACTTAGTTGTTTTAGGACGTTTAATAAATTAAAGTAGAAATAAAGTTTACTTATCTTAATGACTGAAAATGTTTTTATTTTATAAAGATCAACTTTAGAACTAAATTATATTTGTGATAATTATTTTCATCTAATAAAAAACTATTACAGATACCGTTGATTAGTTTAATTTGAAAAAAACTTTCTTGTTATTAAACAACGTGCATGAAGTTTAAAAACTTATGCAAACGAAGCTTTAAATATTTTTGGTTAGTAAACCATCAAGTTAGGAAGAATGCTATATTTTAAATTATTAAGAATAAAAAACTTCTTTGGAAATCTATCTGTGACGTAATTTCTAAGCCTACAAGGAATAGTTATAATCGAACGAGTAATAATAGTTAGTTCATGTTATAAAACACTGTGATCATTTATTTTTATAACTTTTACACCAGAAACATTAATTAAAACAAAAGTTTCAAACTATTTTGATCTTTTTGTAGAGAATACAATTAATTTTTCTTGTAGTTTCCAGCGTAATCTTTGAAACTTAATTACTAATATATAGCTTTGCAATAATTTGTTATTTAAAAATTCACATTGTTTTTTTTAGTTTTTTTTAGTGAAAGTCATTTTTATGAACGGTATTACAAAGTTCAAAATTTAATAAAGTTATTTATTTATAATGCTTATGTTACTATATACTAGTAAACACTATTTGAATGCAAAAATAAAATTCTAATTTATGTCATACTTTATGATTATTTGATACACTTTAAACTTTTTGTTTCTCATAACAGTTTTTGGAAAAGTCGTACTGAAAAAATTCTGAGCTATTTTTTACAACTACAAGAAAAATTTTAAGAAATAGTTGTGGTTTAAACGTTGATGAATTTATATTTGAACTAGTATTTAAAGTCTAATCTTATGTTTTCAACACCCATTCAAACGTATTTAACTATACTTAGTGAAACAATTTTGTTTTAGAAACACAATTTTACAACAAATTTAATACAAAAATAACTAAACATAATAAGTAAACTTCACAACTAAGTTTTAAAAAAAATAAAATTGTTAAATTGTCACAAGATATTTTATAAACAAATTTGGAGCAAAGCATCACTTTATTGAATATAATCTAAAATACTAATGCTACAATAACATTTCTAAGATATTTTAACTAACACTAGTATACGACTGCTAGTAAAAATTGTTTTAAAATTACATAAGTTATTTAAAAATATCATGCTAACATTTATATGTGAGGTAATTAAAGAACTAGTTGTTTTAAAAATAATGTACATACAAATGTAAACTTTATTACTTAAAGATAAAAAGGTAAACCATAACATTATGAAAAGAAGTTTACAAGTTTGCATTAACAAATATAAAATTGAGTTTTTCATTTAGTTACTATTTCTGTACTAAAATTAAACTTAAGTTATTTTTTTTTATCTATTTTTTGTAAAGTTAGAGAAAACTATGCGAAATTTACAAGCTGACTTAAATATAATTTAATTTTTAAAAGTTAAAAAGGCAATATCTAATTTTTGTAGATATCGGCTAGTCCTAGGTTTAATTTCGAACATTTAGTAATAGTTAAGCTACTTATTTAAAGTTATAAAATATATACTGTTTATTATTTAACTTAAATTTAATTTTAAACAAAAAATTCTTAGTTTTTTAACATAATTTATAGATTCTTGAGTATATTATTAATGGATAACTTTACGCTTAATATTTTTCATGTTTTATTTTGTATAATACTTTTGTAATAAAACAAATAAGACGCTTCACTAACATATTAGAAACATAACTAGATTTTTATAGAAAGCGTAAGTCTATTAGTAGAAAGTATAGTGTTATTCAATAACAAAATTATAATTGATAATGATGAACTTTAACTTTGACAACAAAAAAAAATGACGAGAGTTTTACTTTCTTAACAACAAGATGACTTTAGTATTGCTTATTTTTTACTGAAAAAAAAAAGAAGAGGAAGCTGTTAAAGCAAGTTGTACAAAATTCATACCTTGAAAACAGACACAATCTCAAAACTCATATATCTGTTTTTAAACTTAATTCAGTTGATATCTCTTAAAAAAAGTTTTAGTTTTAAATTACATATTTTAATAACAAATTTTGGAAAAATTTAGTTCAACTAGAAAAAAAATTACAATTTATTTCTTTTTCCGGTTTAAAAAAAGTTAGCCATCAAAATGAAGTAAAAAATTGTATTCTGAAACAAATTATTTGAATTACTGTACTTTAACTTTTTGTTTAAGTTATATCTTTATTTTAAAAACTTGCACTACAACAAGTTTTTCTAAAGTTTTCATATTGATAACTGTTGTTGCTTTATATACTTAATATAAAATATTTTTTGAAAAATAATAGCCTTTTGATTTTGCTGAAAAAAATTTGTTAGTCATTTACAATTAATGTGTCGTAACAAATTTAAAGTATATCTTTGATTAAATTATTTTATGGATGAGAATAAAAGTTTAATCACGGCTCTACCTACTTAAAGCATTATGAGAATGTGAAACAAACTTGGGAATTTTAATTATTTTATACTATGCTGTTGAAAAAAAAAGTTCTACCCTGTTTTTATTTTATTTTTAATATATTTTAGCGACGTTGTTCGTGACAACGCTCTATATATAAAATTTTTATCATCCACATCAACGACCTAGCTGTAAAATGAATAAATTTTATAAATAAATGCTTGATTCGACCGTTTGTGTGTAAAAAAATGACGTCACTAAACGCTATAAAAAGTATTTGATTTTCTTTATATTGTTTTAAACTTTACTGTTTAGATATTTAACTTATTCATAAAATACAAAAAAAAATATTTTCATTTATGTAAGTTACGAAAATAATTTTGATGCTGATATTTATTTTGGGAAAAATAAAAAAACTTGTTGAAAAAACTTTTATAATTGCCATTTATAATTTTGTTAAGAGTTAATAGATCAAACTCCCATCTTATATATTTCAGTGATTTTAAGCCAAATTTAATTATTCTATCATTATATGATGTGTAAGATATGTTGCAACGACTACAAATATGACGGGTTAAACTCCTTTGCACAGATTCAATTTTATTAATATCCTTTTTTAAATAGGGTGACCAAATTTGGGTACTAAACTCAAGCTTAGGGCGAACGTATGTTCTAAATAGTGTTGTCAGAATTGAAGCAGAATTAGTTTTAATACTTTTTAATATTTGATAACATGTAGTTTTTGCAATCTTATATAAATAGTTGATATGTTCATTTCATTTTAAATCTTTGGAAATATAAATTCCCAAATCTTTAAAAACGTTAACTTCTGGTAACTTGATGTTATTGATTAAGAGGTCAGTTGGAGAAGATTTTTTTTGTTAATGGTTAAAATTTTACATTTGCTAGAATTTAAGTTTAGTTTTCTTGTTTTTGACTATATGTAAATGTTATCTAAAGATAGTTGTAATGAATTATTTGACTGACTAAAGATTTTAACATCATCTGCAAATAAGCTTAACTCACTTTTAATATCAATGTTTGAACAAATATCATTAATATAAATTAAAAAGAGAAGGGAACCAACTACACTACTGTAGATTGTTAAAGAGTCAGTGAGCGTACTAATGATGAGTACTCTTTGTGATCTATTGTTTAAAAATTTATCAAACCAATCAATTAAGCTTTGATGTAGCCCATACTGTGTTAAAATTTTTAATAATCTTTTGTGTGATACTGAGTCAAAGGATTTTTGAATATCCGTATTAACTACTTTAACTACTTTAGTAAATTCATTTTTGAAATAAGGAACTAACCATGAATTTAAGCATGTTAACAGTTGAATGGTTGATGAGCAGTTTTGGACAAAACCAAACTGTTTGTTAGTTAACAATCTGTTATCAAAGAAGTGATTGAGAATTTTTACAGATACAATATGTTCATAAATTCTTGAAAAGCCACTTGTTAGTGATATTGGTCTGTAACTTAACGTATCGTGTATATTACCTTTTTTGTGCACAGGAATAATAAAAGATGTTTTTCATTGTTAAGGAACATCAGATAGTTCTAGAGAGCAATTAAATATTAATGATAGTTGAAAAATTATTGATTGGATAACATGCTTGATATAATAGGGTGGAATGTTTTCTGGCGTTCTTATAATTTTATATTTTAAGTGGTTAATTTAACTTATAATGTCTTTATAGGTTATGAAAAAATTTTGCAATTTACTACAATTCTTTTGGGGTAGCTTAAAAAACTGGTAACTCTAGTCTTTTTGAAAAACTTTTTGAAAATTTATGTTAAAAAGTGTGACTTTTTCCAAATCTGAGCTTACCGTTTTGTTTTTATCATTATCATATAAGAGATGTATGGAATTATTTAACTTAAGTTTAGATTTTACGTAGCTATAAAACTTTTTTAAATTTGGGTTTTTGCAGAATTTGTTTTCATATTCAAAGTTGTATTTTTTAACAGCTAATTGACAATTGACTTGTTTTTGTAATTTTTCAAAAGTGATTTATTTGTCTTACTTTTTTGTATAGATTCGATTTTTCTTTTAATAAATTTTAAATATGACATGGAAATTTTTTACTTTTTATATTTTTAGAATAAATTGGAACAAAACGTTTGATTGAGATTTGGGTTAAGCTAATGAATTGATCGTAGAATTTCTGGAGGTTTTCTGAATCTTTAAATAAAGAGGTCCAATTACTTTTTGACAGGAAATCAATGATGCTTTCAAAATCTGATTTTTTATAGTCATATGAGACTTTTTTAGCAATATGTAGTATTTTATTTTCAATTTTAATTTTTAGTAAAAGCAAGTTATGGTCATAAGTGTTTGTTAATGGAAAATTAGTTGAGTGTAATATGATTCTATCTAGACCGAAATGATTGCAAATTATGAGATCGACAATATTACCATTCTTATGGGTTGGGTTTTCAATTACTTTGGTTTAATAATTTTCAGTACAAAAAATAAGAAAACACTTATGGGGTTTATTGAAAGCATAAAATAGTAATTTGTTTTGCCAGAAATTTGCTGGTTGAAAATTAATCGTAGAGAATTGTTATGTATCAACTACTTTAGTAGCTTTAATAGTTGATTTTCAAAAATTTGGTTGTTAGTTTAAACTTTTACGTTAAAAATATTAAAATGTTATTTGTTGACAAGACTTTAACCTATCATAACACTCTTGAGAAATACTTTAGTTTCAGCAGGGTTCCATTTCAGCTTTTTCAAATTTTAGTAGTAGCACATTCTAAAACTGTTAAGTAACAAACATATTTCTAAATATTTTTTAAACTTAATAAAATGATTTTAAAAGTAAAAATTGTTTTAATTAAAATGAAATTATAGCAGTTTACACTAGTTTAATTATATTTCATTAAATTTGTGCTTCTAAAATTATTTTTTAATAATCATTTATAAACGAAGACAAATAAAATCTTATGTTCATTCATTGAAATATAACCATCAAAATTAATCAAGTTACAACAATTTTTAAAGTATCTGAAAATGTTTATTCTTTAATTTAACATACTTTTTAATAAGTAATCTTTTTCATATTAAACACTTTAATTTAGGAAAATAGCATAATATATAACAAGTTAAGTTTATGATATATAAAGGTCTTCAACTTTCTTTTGCTGATGTCGATAAACATTTCACACAATCATCGCTTTCATACCTTGGTGCAAGTTGAAAGAATTACTGTAGAAAAAATATAGAACACAGTAAAAGTTAGTAAGGTTGTCATGAAAAACGTGTTGTATTTTTTAAATGTTTAAAGTTTTAAACATATCTAGATGTTCATCTATTTCAGAACATTTAGTTAATAATACAATTTGTGCAAACAATTATAATATAGATAGAAGTAAAATTATTAAAATTTGTAGTAATGTTTTCGATTTTCGATTTTCGACTAGAAGCCATTTGTGTTCTGTTAAGGAAATCTGTTTTATGTAAGCAAAAAATTTTTACTATACTGTATATTTGTTTTCGTAACATTTTATAAGGATTGTTTTCATTTTATTTATATTTAGTTTTACTGTAGATCAATTATAACGTAAATGGATTTATTTGATTTTAGCTTTTATTAATCGCTTTTGTCTTTTATTAATCTCTTCATTACTTTATGATTACTTGATTACTAGGTTACTATATAAACGTGTAAAATCTTATTATTTTTTAGCATGATTTCTACTGAAGAGAATTAATCGAAATATATTTATCGTTTTTTGAAACTGTGTGTCTTGTGTAACTTACTGTTTATTGATTTTTTTGTTTAGGACTTGTTGACTTATTATATGGTTATGTTTCATTGTTTACTTTCTTCTTGTTTTCTTACTAATTTATCTTTTAATTTTTTTCTGTTTTGTTTATTCCGTTTTTTTCTTAATTATAGTTTACTTTTATTTAAATTTTTTCATATTATTATTTATGTTACCAACAAACAGTCTTGTAGTTTGAAAATGTAAATACTTTACAGTACTGAGAGCAACGTTAAAACAGCATATGTTAGTTTGTAAAGCTGTACAAAACAGCTTAAACGAACAAATTTAAAACGCTCTACATGACAGGTTTTTATTCTGTTAAGTTTATCTTTGTATAATAATGGAAATTTTCATTTTTTATAATTTTAACAAAGTCTTACTTTGCTTTAGCTAATAAACTTTAAAGAAAGTTGTAAGCAAATTCATAAAAACATAAATTCACATACAATCGTTTGTAAAGCTGGACAAGAAGCTTAAATTTTAAAGTTATCAAACTTAAAAGAATTATAGTTTCCTTTTTATTATATTTTAAGTGAAAAAGTAGTTGGAAGTAGTAGTTTTCAAGTACAATTTTGGTTAAATAAAACGAAACTAAAACGCTCATTTTAAATTGAATAAGTTTTCACGTATTTCGTTGTTAGAAAACTTTGTTTACGAAATCAGTTAGTTAACAGCCATTTCGGTTTAAAATTTAATGAGTTTAGTACGAAATAAATAAGCTATTCTTGTGATAAATCAGTAATTAAAAGTATGGTAGTTAAAATTTGTTTTAATCACATTTTAAATTGTAAATGGTCCAAAAAAGGCTTAAATTTGTCATTACAAGTTATTAATAACCTTCTATTGATGTTACCAACATACTGTTTTTTTTTTTCAATTATTAATAAATTTAAAAAAGTAAATAACATTATGTACTTACTACTTATATACTTTGCAATTTGTATAGCTGTATAAAACGGGAACGGGTGAAAATTGCACAAAAACGAATTGAAACGAGAGGACTAAATTGCACGAAGAAAAATTACACGAGGGCTCAAAGTTGCTGAAAGATACTTTTGTACAAAGACAAAAGTGCGTAAAGAGAGTTTTGCGCCAAGGGTCAATTTCGCACGGGAGTAAAAAAAGAACAGAAAAAATTAAAAACAGATAAAAAAACTAAAAGATAAACTAACGAATAAAAAGTAACTGACCGAGAATAACTGTTTAGTGTTAGGGGTAACAATGATGGTAAAAAATGAATTAGTTAATAGCTAATAAAAAGTAATATAGTAAAAAAGAGTTGAATGAATATAAACAATTTAATTAATTAAAAATTAAGCTACCGACCAAGGGTAATGGTTAGAGGTAACAGTAGTAGTAAAGAAAATAATTAAGTGATAAAAAGAAAATTTATCAACCGAGGATAAGGGTTAGGAATAAAAGTTTCCAGACATATTCTGGTTAAAATTTCGAAATTACCGATGAATATAGTTTTTATCAGTCATACTAAGTTATATAATATATTTTAATTTTATAACTTGTGATATCAGTTTATTACGTTGTAAGAAATAGAACGTTTAAGTTTTAAAATAGTTATATAATGAAATTTTAACAGTTGTTTTTTGGGTAATTTTCATAGATTGTTGTAGTATTATATAATAAAATAAGTTCATGTGTTTATATAATTGGTTAACAATAAGTTTAAATTCGGAATAAGTTATAAAAATTGTTTTAAAGTTGTAAGTTACTTATTCATGTATACATAATCTTAGACCAAAAGTTCTTCTTTAAAGTTGATTAAATCAAATCAAAAAAGTATACGAGTCTGGATGATAACGACTAAGTTAGTTTTGGTCTTATAACGATATACAGTTTTTGTTAGATTTTTATAATGAACTTGTTTAAACTTTATTTTGATAATAATACTTTGTTGTAAAGCAGGATGCTTTATATTTTTACAATTTAAAGTAAGTAAATAGAAAGTTTCTCAGCTGTATTTGTTAAAAGACTTCTTGATTAAAAAAAAATTAATCATTCTAAACTAATGTAAAATTTTATAAAGTTCTATGTAAATAATTATACCTTGTATTTTTGTTGACAGACATATGATGGTTAAAATTTTTGGTAGAGAGAATCAAATAAATAATAAAAGTAAACAAATATTATATACCTAATTTTATTTTAAAAAGTAATAGTATGCGTTAAGTACGCAAAAACTAAATTTACCTTGTTTTGTTTTACCTTGTTTTTTTATTCTTTACACTACTTCTTCAGTAGTTAATGAATAAACTTTATTTAATTATTTTTTTCTGAAGAACTATAGGTAACATTGTATAAATCTACAAAATTGTTTTCTGAATGATTCGGTTTCAATAAAGTAATTTTAGTAATTATAAGTCATTTTGTAAATTATAAATTTGGAGAAATGTTTTTATAAAAAATGATTTAACTAAAGTTTTTGTTACCAAACAAACTTCTGGTAAAAATTAAAAACGACAAAGAAAACTAAAATGTTAAAGACGTTTTATATATTTACGTTTATATAGATAAGTTGTGATTTAAAGTTCATACGTACCTAGGACTATTATATTAAAATTTGTAAACCTTGTGATAAAGTTTTACCATGCAAAATTAATCAAGCACTTAAGAATTTTGAAATATAAATTTATTCTTGTTATATTTTTGATTTCAATATATGTTACATAGATTTTCAAAGAATTAAATATTAAAGTAACACAGTTTAAAATAACAGAAAAAAAAGTGAAATGTGTAGTTAATACAAATTAAAGAGTCTTTACAATGTAAATTAATACTATGGACAACGTGTATTAATATAGAGATTTATTAAGCCTACTTTATTATAGTCAAACGATTGTATAAATTTAAGACATATTTAAAAACACATTTTTCTTCTATTAGAATTTTAAATTTTAACCCAACTTTTTAAAAATTATAACTAATATTTAAACATTTAGCTTAAAATATTACATTCTAGTCATGATTTAGTTTTAGTACTTGTTTAAGTTTTAACAGTATACTTGGTCTTGTTAAAAGTTAGTAAATACCTGTAATTAAAATTCTAAAATGGACAATATCTGTCGTATCAGTTTTAACATCTTAACAGGTTGACTTTAGTCCTTATTTGGTTTATGCGGCTTTAAAATCTTAAGACATTTCCTAAACACGACTTCTTGTTGATATTGAAGAAATAAACAAAAACATTTTACTAACCCCAACACAAATTATTCAAATAAGTTTTCAACTCTAAACGGTATCTTTTTTGTTAATTAATTTTGCTACATTATAATTTGCCTTAACAGTTTTTTTCTAATCAGTCTGTAGTTACTGAAAATAATCATGTGCGTTGTTGAAACTGACATAAGCGATCTTTTTTTTTGTTTCTCGCAATAACTCGAAACTAAAGTATTATAGTTCTTGTAGCTTGTCTTATAACTTACATTTTATCTTTTTAAATACAAAAGTTTAACGCAGATAAAGAATTGCTATAATGCTCAATAAAGAATAGGTTTTTCAATTTCTTTAATAGCCTAATAATTTGTTATACATTTGTTGAAAATGTTTAAACTTTAATTATCCATTCAAGCTGAATTAAAACATTTTTTTAGTTATATAATTAATTCACTGTTAATATACTTCGGTATTTCTTTATTTTGTGAACTTGATTTTAAATAGGGTAGCCAAACAAACAGGCTAGTTTAAAAAAATTATAAAATTCAGACTAGGTTAAAGCTGTTTAAGAATTTTTTTAAAACTTAGAAGTATCTGAAACTTTTATTTCAAACACTTTGAATAAATCTTCGAATTTTCAGAACAGTTTTTATGACTGTTGTGTAGTTTACAAATTGTAATTTTTTCGTCTATTTACATATTGTGCTTTTTTATAAAATGATATATTAGTTATATATTTAAGCTTGATTAACAGAAAGTTTTTAGCTATTTTATCTTTTAGTAAACTTTTAATATAATTCAGACATTTTTGCTTTTAAAGTGGAAACCGTGTAAAAGACTAATTAATTACTTATAAGGTATTTTATTAAAGTATTCCAACATTAAATATGTTAAAAAATTTGATTTAGCTTATTTAGAGTATAAATAGGTATTAGTTTTATTTAATTAACGAGTTACTGAACGTTCTGAAGAATACAAACTATTTAACAAGTAAAAACTATTTTTAAAAGTTAACATTTTTTTGAACATAAAAAAGTGGTTCATAATATAAAAATGTACAAAAGTGACCCATAAATGTTTTTCAAGCTTGGTTTTTATAGAGAGTTAGGTTGTAAGTAAAAAATAAAAATATCTTATCAAGTTTAACTTATTAAGTGTTTAAGAAAGTACATATTTTATTAAGACTTAAGTATATTAAACAATGTAAATTCTACTCAAATAAATATTTATATGTTAAATAGGCATTCTATGTGTAGCTAAAAGTCATTTAAAGTAATAAAGTGACTAAAAGTAAAACTCTCTCTGGTAAGACCAAAACTAAAGCCAGAAGATTATTCAAATATCACTAAAACTAAAACTGTGGCCCGCGAAGATTTTGAAAACTTGATATTTGGCCCGCGAGCACCAATTGCCTGCCGACACCTGTTCTAAAGTTTAATTAATAATAGTTAAGGTATATATGAGAACATTAACAATAAAACTTATAAATTACTACTTAATGTTATTAGTTTAACAAGTAAGTATTTCAATCACATAAATATAAGCAAAATTCAATTTTTTTTTTTAACATCAAAGTGAGAGATACTCTAAAAATCAATTGAGCTTGGTTTTATTAATCACAGAGAACTTTTTGTTTTTTAAAGATTTAATTCATTTACATAATAATATTTTATTAATAGCGTATATTGTTTAATTAATGTTCTTCAGCGTATATTATT
Source organism: Thalia democratica (assembly GCF_965202585.1). NCBI lineage: Eukaryota > Metazoa > Chordata > Thaliacea > Salpida > Salpidae > Thalia > Thalia democratica. The sequence goes on from NC_139168.1 coordinate 80,243,333, forward strand.
TAAATTTATTTCGAAGATATATTTTTATACGGTCAAACAACATGTATTACATTTTATAATTTCGATGGGAAAATAAAACTGCTTAGTGTAAAGCTTAACAGTTATTCGGTTAAATGATTGTAAAATTAACCATTTTATAGAAATAAATTTTTTATGTTTTTAATTTTTGTATAACTTGAATTTGAATAACTATTGCCAGACATGTGCTGGTTTCAGTTATTAAATAAAAAAATCATAAAGTAGTAACGTTATAGCAATAATATATACCTACTTTTACTTATCTTGTTTTATGATATAAAATTTATACGTAATAATAAATATATATTTTTTAATATTGGATTTAAGTGTCAAAAGGGTAATTTTTTTTAAGTAGCTAATAGTATTTTAATATGTATATTATTTAAGGAAGATATAAAACGCGATTTAAGTTTACTTTGAATATTTACTAGCAGTATTTTTGTCTTTTAAAAGCTAATTAGTTTTTTTTTTACGAGTGTATCTTAAGAATATTATTTTGACTATTATTTTCAGAGAGCAGGCATTAAGTTTGTATTAACCTAACAGTATATTCTAAATTTGATTGTTTATAAACATTTGCCGAAAATTTAATCAGTATAAAATAGTAAAAGTTCAAAAATTCGAAACAAATAAAATGTTTGATTGCGTACTTTACATTACATATGCAAACTTACATATTGTTGCCAGACATTATTTTATTAAAATTTAGTGGCATTGTGATTAATTTTTGTTAACAGCAAACACATTTCATATACCTACTTTTCTTTGTAAATGCTGCGGTATAATTTTATTACATAATTTGGAACATAACTTTTATTTTTGAATATTTTGTTTTATTTTATAATTAAAAATCTTTTTTGAAAGTTTTAAATCTTTAGAGCACTTACTTTTTGTCCATTTAATTTAAAAACCGTTTACCCAGACAAAAAATCAAAAAAAAAAGCAGTATTTTGATATTAATAGTGTCAGTCTTTTTCATATTGTTTTTAACTTGATAAGTGCTTACTTTTACTTCTAAACATGTACAAAACTGTAAACCATTTAAGAGCTAAAATCCTTTAAACAGCTTAAAGAAAGTATACTATCGTCGTTCATGTTGTATTGAAATTCATTGAAATATAAGTTCGTGACGTTAGTGTGGGTAATCTAAAGTTAGAAACTTATTAAATAAAAAATGGTACTTTTTGCTAGTTTTCAACTGTTTCTCAGTTTTACATCAAAATTGTTGAAACCTTAACTTTATTTTTGTTTAATTAAAAACAAGAATAAGCTCAGTATTTATTGGTTGTAAATTTATGTGTATGGTCGTGATCTAGTAATGAAGTATGATTGTAAAAAATGTCTAAGTCTTCTAAATTTCTGAAAATTATTAAAAAGGTAGTAAATATAGCTTATATAATAGCGGCTTTAAAATTTTATCCGTCATTGTCATAAATTTTAATGTCTTAAATATTTATTTAAAACCGTAGTAAATTGGTATTTGTGGTTTTTATAGTATACATCGACTTTTAATGTATTGCAAAATACTGTTCACAGTTTTAATTGTTTATAAACTTATATAATGAATAATAATCAAAATCTAGGTTAAATTACTGTTTTTTTTTAAAGCGTATAGAAATGTATTTAAACTTAAATTAGTGGATTAATTTTAATAGTTTACACATTTCTAACTTTAGAGTTAAGAATTTCTTTTTAGAACTTTGTTTTAATATAATATTAATAATTCTTGCTAAATCTACATGTTTCTAGCTAAATAACAGTTATAGTAGCTTAAAAACAAGGAATGTTTTTGTTTATCAATGGTTATAGAGGATTTATTAATCACCTTCAATGTTTGTAAATTTTAGCAAACTTCGAATTTGCCTTACTCTAACATTGTATATAAAACTCTACTTACATCTTTATTATAAGCTTTAAGTTGTGTTACAATGATTAATTAACAAACGAAAGCTACCAAAAAAGTACTAGTTCTTGACAGCTTTTAGATCAGTTTATGCTACTTATTTAAACATTAAAACTTTTTATAACTAAAATTCCTCAAACAACCAAGATATTTTTATATGCATATAACAACTAGCTAAGATCAATAGTATTTTAACATTAGACAACAAAATGTTTACTTAACAAGTTTATAAAAGTAATTACTTATGCACCATAATTTAAGAATTAATGACTCGTCTTTAAGAACATTTAATGATGTCAGATAAATTCCCTTAAACGTTCACTTTTTTTTTATTATAAAAAATTAACTTATTACAACTTTCTCATGTATGGTAACTTTGTATAAGTTTGTAGGACTCTTAAAAACAGATCATTACCAAGTTAATAAATAAAAAAGCAAAAGTATATCATATTTTAAAAGAGTAGATTTGAAAGTAACTAAGAATTAAAATATTGTTTTGAAATACATTATAGTATTTTAAGTAAAATGAAAACGTTTTTAATTATAAAATTATCAATGATCTTGGCACAAAAAACATAACTAGGATGTTTTTTGATTACTAGTGTTACTTTGTCATCAAGGTAAATACAACAAATAAAAACATATACGGTAATATACAAAGAAAAAGGTTTTTTTTTATTAATAACTAAAAGTAAACTTCTTCAAAGCTTAATTATACTTAAAGTATTATAATGTTTTTCATAAACACTTAATATTATCTCAATAAATTTAATAAACTAATTAACTTAAAAGACACTTAAACATTAACAAAAAAAAAAAACGAACATGTTTAAAGTAAAGATTTTTGCTTTGAGTTATATAAAGATTTTTGATTAACTCAAAGGTTTGAAAAATTGAAACTAATTGTTATTAACGGATGGTTATTTCAAAAAAAGAAGTTTTAAACGAAAACCATTTATAAAAAGTTAAATTTATTACAGAAAAAAAAAATATTTAGATTAATAACGGTTCATCTTTGGAAGCTTTGGTTTTGAAGAATTTGCATTAATGTGTACATTGTTGTGAATGATAAGCAAAGAAGCAACTACAGAAGCATCGACGTCTGGTGTTTCATATGTGGAACTCTCAAGAGGGCATTTAATCACAGGCATTATTGATTCAATTCAGCTTGACTTTATCATAAATAAATATATCTTTCTTTTTTGAGTTTATTCACAAACTAGTTAAAAGAATGATAAAGTCTGTAATATAAAACATAACTAAAACTAGGTAAATACTTCTACACTGAGTACATAAGTTTTTAAGAAAAATGAATATTAATTTTTTTATTATAAAACAACTATGATAATAGGCTTTTCTTTGACAAGGACTAAATTAATGAGTTAAATTATGTATCTTTTGACTGACAATTGTTTTGCGGTTTTAATTTGTTACGTAATTAGTGAACTAAAGCTAGTTGTTTGATAATAAATATGCCCCTTTAAACTAATTATCCATAAAACATTGTATTAAAATGTTTAAACTTCTTTAGATTCAGAAAGAAGAATAAATTAAAAAAAAAAATATTTTTAAGCATAAATAAGTACTAAAATATTAACGAATTTTAATAGTTTTAGCTAAACTTTTTGTATGTTGTTATTAGTTGCAAGAAAATATTTTAGTTTAAAAAACTTGATGAAATTAAATAATTAATAGTTTTTTAATTCAAGTACTAATATTTTTATATATAATTTAATTAATTTTTAGGAATCTATATACCGTTAAACAAAGAGTTTAGAAACAGAAGATATATAGAATATACACAGTTGTTGGTATATACGTAACAAATGTTTTCATGTATTCACATACAGAGTCTTAGTGTTATTGTATGTTTAATTTAGGACAAACATTTAATGACTAAAACATATTTTTATCGGAGTTAAATCTATATAGCGTTTGTTTATAGTACTGCTAATGAATATTTATTTGTATCATGTAAATATTTAGCAAGTTACAAAATGTTTATATTGATTTCTACTGAGCTCAATATTTAATAAAAACTTAATAATTTTAGTCTTTTTGTTTAATATTTGCTACCATTTTACTTTTGAATTTCAAATTCGTCTAAGTAACGCAAATAAATTTATTTTAACTGCAATTACCTCAAATAACAGCAATATATACGAATATATATATAATTATTTGCATTACTATAAACAAGCACTTTATAAATTTAACTACAGTAACAACGCTCTAATGAGTTTTATTATTGTCTGAAATTATAAAAGAGTTCAAGTGTTATTGTTCATTTGACTAAATAAGACAGTTTTTGTTGTATTATTGACACATGTATCAAATACATCTTGTATAAGTTGCTTTCAATAGTACGAAAATGAAGAACTTTAAAAGGTCTCAAATCTACCTTAAATTGAAAAAAGTAAACTGTATGTATAATCTGGGTAGCTATCTAAATTGCACGAGTGCACAAAATTGCACGAAGAAATTTTTGCACAAAGGGCCATTTTTGCACGAAGAAACTTTGAAACGAGCAAAAAAATTCGCACGGAGACAATTTTGCACGGGTAAGATTTATTTAATTAACTTATTTATTTTTGTTTTTTTAACTTTTTTTGTAAGTTTTTTTTTTTACTATCACTGTTACCTCTAACCCTTACCCTCGTTCGCTAAGTTTTTTTTGTTTTGTTTTAAATTTTTATAAATTATAATTTTTATTTTTTTTTAAGTTCACTGTTACTTTTAACCATTATTCTCGGTTGGTAACTTTTTTTTTTAAATTAAATATCTTTTGGTAACTAATTTTTTTTTTGTTATAGATTTCTTTAGGTATTTTTTTAATTTTATTTTTACTAACACTGTTACCCCTTACCCTCGGTCAGTTTTTTTTTTCTTTTTTGTTACTAAATTATTTTTTAGTTTTATATTTGTTTTATTTTTATATTCTTCAAAATATTTTTACTCTCGTGTAAAAATGTAACTCGTGCAAAATTTACCCTTGGTGCAGAATCATCTTCGTGCAACTTGTTCCCTGGTACAATTTTGTGCCCTTTTGCAAATTTGGCTTCGTGCAGTTTTGTGCATCCGTGCAACCTCTCGCAAGTAACCTCTCGCAATTATATCTTCGTGCAATTTAGACACGTTCCCGTATAATCTAGCTTAATTAATTAAAAAAAGGACTTTTAAATTGGTTGCCTTATTGACAAAACATAAAAAATTTATTTAAATATTTAAAAATATTATAAACATAGTTACTAAATATAAAAAACTGTGTTACAACAAAGTTAATGTAGAAAGAAACACTACTGACACCAAAGCATTAATTTAAACTACATCACTTGTATTAATTTCGTGTACTGTTACTATAAAATCAAATAGCGCCAAATAATTTGAAACCAAAAAGAGGACAGTTTAAAAATTATTAAACTGTTTTGAAAACAATAAATCAAACTTATAAAAACCTTGTTTTATAAGTAGTATCTTTCAACTATATTAATATAAGTAAACTAAAATTTAATGTTTTAATTAAAAACAGGAAACATTTGTTCAAAATTTAAAAAGTATTTCTAAAAATAACTTGTATGAATATTTTTAAGTGTTTTTGAAATTTCTTAATATAGCTAAAGTATACTAAAAAATCATAGTTAACTAGATGTTAGCTAAAGTTCAAACTAGAAACTAAAATAAAACTTATTTCTAGTAAATAGTAAAAAACTGAAATTGACAGTTTATTTACTGTAAAAACATATTTTACAAAACCATTATTCTAATGGAGAAAATCAAATTGTAAATTTTGTCATTTTGAATTTAACTACAGTACAACAATTAAACGAACGAAAATTTTCTAAATTGTAAAATCATACTTTATAAAGAATAAAGACTAAAAAATTAAGTCAAATTTTTACAGCTATTTTACAAAGCTAATTTTAATTTAAAAATCATAAATGGTTTCTGACTTGAAAATTTTTGAAAAAAAAAGTTTTGTAAAAAAAAAAAAAAGTTCTTTTTAGTTTTTAACTGTAAAGAAACTTTTAACCGTCTAAAATTTGATTGAACATATTTTTGATAGCGCTAAATTATTATGTATAGAAACAAAACCGATCACATTAATGCAAAAATATTTAATGAAAGCTAAAGATAAACAATAACTTTATCTAAAAACCTACTTTTGTTCATTAAAATAGTATATAAATAAAAATGAATAGTGTATAAATAAATATATCTAAGAAAGTGGTATATAATTTTTAATTGTAAAAGGAATAAACTTTGTTCCTACTTACGTAAAAATTTTTTATTAAAACTTAGTTATAACAAAATAGGTATATAATACTACAAAACTTATATTAGTTGGTCGCTCTTCAACCAAAAAATTTTGACCAGCATACGTCTGGTAAGAAATGTTTAAATTTAGTTTAATTTAATAAAGCTCTACTAAAAGTATTTGTTTTAAACTAACAAATTTTGCTTTTATTGTTAAACTAATTGTTTAACAATTATAGTAAAGCATTTTAAGTTTTGGGTTTTGCTTCGACAATTATATCTCAATGATTGCAAATTAACGAAACAAAAGTAATTTTACTGTAAATTTTATTCAAAACGTTTCTTTAAACGTTTTAACTAGTTTTAAATAAAAATTTTAATAATTACAACACATAAATTTACTGAAATATCTAATAAAGTTAAGACTATTAGGTCGATTTAAAAGTGCAAAATAGAATTATTACTTAATTACTAAAAATGTTGTTAAATACAATGAAAAAATAATTAAAAAACGAATTTGAATATTTACTGCTTGAATATTCATACATTCTTACGTTAGTTTTAAAATAGTATTATCTCTTTGCTTTTGTTAGTATTAAATTAGTTTGTGTTCTTAATTATTGTTCTTTTTCTATTTTTTAAAGTTTGTACGGCTATTTTAGTTAGCTTACTTAAAGTATCATTAATTGTAATTCATAAAAAATATATATCTAAACTATGGTCATTGCATTCGCATGAAACACTATGTTGAAAAAAAACTCTTAATTTGATATTTTCTAATTAATGTAAAAAAGAATAAAAAGTCTAGCAACTTATAAATTTTAAAACATTTTGTATGTAAAATATGTAAAATGATTACATATTTTTAACTGTTTAAAATATTTGTTGATATAATTGTTTTATTAAAATGTTAACTTTATTAGTTGTAAATTTGTTCACCGCGATAAAGAAACCGAGAAAAAGTAGAACAAATGGATCTGGTATATAGAACGTCTTAAAACTAGATTTTTATTAATTGAAGTTAATCTTTACAAAGTTATTCATTTTGGTTGTAAATTTTTAAAAAGCTGTTATCACAAATTTAGCATTATAAATTGCTATTAATCTTTCAACTTCGGATTTATAAAGTAGTAAATGATGGTTGTTTAATATTTATTAAGCTGTTTTTCACAACTTAACAAACTTTCTTATTTAAGTAAGACATTCTTTTATAACTACCATTGTTTTATAAGGTAATTATAAGCATAAGTTTGTACGTTTTTAAATGTCGTAAAAAATATTTTTGTCGCTTTTTTATCATTTTATACATATTCGTGTTTTCACATTTTTACAAAAAATGCACAAAGTATATAAACTTCAAAAAAACAAATTGTCAAAATATAGCGCATGTGCAATAAAGTTAATTATACTCAGTACGTTTCTATTAATATTTTTAAAAAATAAAGGTTACCATTAAGAATTAATTGCTAATTGAAATAAAATTGTTTATAAACCAACAAAAGAAAATTTACAAATTCTTTATTAGAATATGTCAAATACAAATACTTTAATTTTTCGAAACAATTTTTACATTTGCAGTTTAAGTAATTGAAACTCAGCAAAATACTTATAAAAAGATAAAGTTTTATTAGTATATTTATAGTACAACAATATAACTTGTAACACTCACTTTGATTAACAGCATAAGAAACAGTTTACTTTACTAACCAATTCATAACCTTAAAAAGTAGTTACTTCATAAGCTAAATCTTAAAGTAAAACATATTATTATCATATTGTCAACTTAATAAAAGTTGAAATTAAAAAATAACACTTATACTTTAACACTGTCTAGGATCAAACAAACTAGTGTTAAAATATTTTTAATAACTTTGGTATTCTTTTCATAATTAACAACATAAAAAAGGATACAACTTTTGAGCTGATTAATAAACTCAAAAATCAAATGTACTGTAGTAATTTAAAGAGAAACTTATAAAGCAGTTTTGCTTTTGTTTGAAAATTTTATATTTTGATCAAAATATGTGTAGTTGACTCTAACAGCATCTTAAAAAATATTAATCAAAAAGTTAGTAATTGATAAATAGAGAGCAATGCAAGTTTTTTATTTTATCAAGTTATGTACGACAGTAAACCCTCTGAAATATATTATGAAATTATCGTAGCTAATTTATATTTTTATTTATGTAGAGTAGAAACAAAAAAAAAAATTTAAACTGTATTTATTAGACCAATTAAGTTGATGAAATGAACTAAATTTGAAAGAAGGTCTAAACAAAAAAAAGTTAAATCAAAAAAGTTAAAAGTTTTGATAATATTTTTTTTAAATTCTATTTATTTATCTATCATCATCTATTTCTAGTTTAAAAAACCAATAGTAAAACAATATTAGATGTTTGCTTATTTTAAAAATAGGTAAAAGACTTGATAAACTAGGTAATAACAAAAATATTTAAAATTAGTTTATAAAAACCAGTTTTTCAGCGAAGTATTTTAAACTAAACTTGTTGGACTTTTTTTATTTGAATAAATTATTGAAACATATAATTCAATTTTTAAAAATACTTTGAATAATTTTATCGTTCTGCTAATTTTTTTTTTTGTGGACGCAATCCAATTAAAGCCCACAAACATGAGCTTAAATTAATTTTATATTATTTTCATAAGTTCTAATGTTCTAATATAGAAGTATTTCATAATCTACAAATTTTGATACTGTGCAATACAGTAAATTAACACTAGGTCAACATTTTAAAGTAAAACTAAATTGAATGTTATCGCTTCTTCTTTATAAGAATCATCCCAATTATATTAATACTAGCTTTATGAATAAATTGCTATAATGTTTGATGTTTGTAACAGAGTTTTTAATTTGACTCGTCTTTATGCAGTATTAATTGCTTATTCTAAATGTAATCTGAATTAACTAGGTAGTATAATTCACACTTTTCACTTATTTTGCTATTATCCACTTATAAACTATTTTGTTTCATTAAATTTTAAAATTGTAAAACATCTGTGTACTTTTAGTTTCTTAGATTTACATTAATTCAAAGAAGTTGTAACTTTTACTGTTTTTTACATTACTTAAGAAGTTTAAAATATTATAACTATAAATAATATTTTATCTTTTCGCTTTAAATAGACAAAAATATAAATTTTTATTTTAACTCATCTAAAATTTATCAATTTTAGATAAAATGTCTAAAACTTGTTCCTGTATTTGAGCTTTTACATTTAATCCAATTTTCAAAAGTTTCAAAAAGTGTTGCGCTTGTTAACACATAAAAGTAGCTAAAACTATATAAAAATATTTTGAAGTCATTTAATATAATTTGAAGTAATAACAAAACTTTAATTTAGTTTTTAAATAGTTAACTAGATGATTACCAAAGAATATTGTATTCAGTAGTAGTATTACCATTAGTTATTGTGCAGCTAGTCAATATTAAGTTTAAAACTATTATAAAAACTTTTGATGTGTTTTCAAATATTTAACATAAAAACTAGTGATTTCTATTTTTTATTTTATAAAAATATGGTGTAGCATCATCTTTATTAATTGTATATACAACATATAAACTTATTAACATTCTTAATATATTTATGTGTAGGAAAACGACGCTTGGAACTTTAATACATTATAATAAGTTAAAAAAAACTCGATTTACAATGTGTTTACAATTTTACATTTCAATATATTTTAAAGTTAGTCGTTGTTTCATTAACTTGTTAACAAAAGATTACATACTTTATTTATTTATACTGACGTCACCAACAAATTATCATTTGCTTTAGACATACAGATATTTTACGAGACAGAAGTAAAAGTTTCGTTTCGATGATGTTAGTTTGCACAGCTGTATAAAGCAGCTGAAGTATATGTCATATTTTTTACAAGTCCAACAACTAATGCTAAATTTAACAAAGTTTTGTTAAAACTATATTATATAAAATATATTTCTCTACATTTAAAAAACGTAATATTTTAAACAAGTCCACTAATCAATCATCAGTATTTACACACACAAGTTAATTTCACTGAAATTTAAAATGTATTGAATAAAGTTTTAAAATTAAATTGTTTGATATTTATAAGCTGTCTTTCTTTGCTTTACAAACTAAGTACATAAAAAATATATTAAAAACTAATATATATATATATATATACATATTAGTATATTTACACTAGTATATAGTTATACTAATATATATATATATTTTAGTACAACTATAATGTAGCATGTTTGCATGTTTGTTTGTAATCAAATATTAGCAAAACCACAAAATCAAAAGTTTTTTAATTTTAAAGTTTGTAGTTTTTTTTTACTTAACTTTTAGAACGTAAATCTTAAACTTTATAGATGATAAATCATTATAACTCTTATAAAAGTTTTATTAAAGGTTTGTGTAATATTTTTTTTTGTAGTTTTCAAAAACTCTAATATCCTTTAAAAATATTTTTAAAGTAGGTTTTTTTACTAACAATAAATCAAACAAAAAAAAAACACTTAGTTTCATCAAAACGTTTGTATACTTTTTTTATTTTATTTCATGACCATAAAATCCTGAATTTGTTATACATCATAAGTATATAATGTTTATGAAAAACAAACCTCAAATAAACATATATTATTATTTTTATGTTCATAGAACATTGTTGATGTTTCACTGATTGCAATTGTTACTACGCAACCGTTACTAACCACAAGTGAGAGGGACACGCGTCGTTTCCGTTGGTTGCTAAGCAACTTATTTTTCACGCAATGAACTAAAGTTATCGATAGATGTAAATAATATGATCCATGCAGTTTTAAAATATATTTTTCTTTTTTCAAATCTGCATTGGAATTTGCTTTTTGAATTAATAACGTATTATAGGTAATTTTAAGACTGAAGTTTCATTAAAACTATCAATTAAAACTTTTTATTGTTTCAAAATAATTCGTAAAATTAAAAGATTGACCACCTACTTGTCTGAAAAAGATAGTCAGTAATTTTAGCTCTTAATTAATGCGTAATTTATCTTAATTTTTTTTTAATAAAATTTTAGCATCCCAGTTTCCACTAAAAAAAGTTAGAAGAAAATAATAAAACGAAATGCTTTCTAGCAACTCCACTTGACGATCTAAATTTTAGATATTTTAGATATACTGCATACTCAAACAATGGCAAAAAGATTTAGACGTTAATAGACCTGATTTAATTTAGATAATTTTAATATAGTGGAATTGTTCTTATTTTTAAAAGTTTTTAATATTTTCTAATATAAATAACTAATAGTATTTATATTTGGTAAAATGTAAAACCTAGAGAGTTTTTTTTTCAATTTATGAAAGAAATGTTTTAGGTTTATCATTGCATCTACTGTAAGTAAAATAAAATGGAGTGTAAGTTCCTATGATAATTTACACACATGATTGCTTTTGTTTCAAAGTTTACACTATAAATGTTCATATTTTTGTAACATTGCTTTCACAATAACATTTTTAAAGTTTTTATTATCTAGTGTTATATCTTTTCTTTTTTATAAACTTAAGCTTTTGTCGATAAGTATAAGACTATAAATGTTAATAATCGTTATTTTAAAACATATAAAGTAACACTTCAGTTAAATTTTTCAGATTTTTGTTTTTTTTTTAATTGTATGTTAGAAAATTATTACACATTTTTTTAAATTTAGTTTTTAATGAAATACCAATCTTAAAAAGACTATTTATAATTAGATATTCGTTGAAATAGATATTTGCTTTTATCATCTTCAACCCTAGTTTAGGACTCTAATTGTTTAAAACCAAAATTATACATTAAAAATAGTGTACTAGTAAAGTTTACCTTAGAACAACTTGGATTTTTTAAGATTGCTAAATTATTATTAGTCAATCTATGTCTATGGTAGTATGATCTCAGTTAGAAGATGTTTGTTTTGAAAAGACTATGTTGATTGACAATCTTCTTTATCTTTTTTTTTAATTAACACAGAGTTGCCAAACACAAGGAATAGTCTGAGAATTTAGAAAAGTCAGGGCTAGCTAAAGCTAGATGTTTTTTAATTCAGGCCTACTAAAGCTAATTTTTTTATTTGTATATTTTAAGCTAGTTTAAATATTTACACTGAAACTAGTTTTGTTTTACTTATAGCTTTTTTATTTCTAATTCTAATTTAAATAAGTCTGTTTTCTATAGTTTAGGTGTTTTAAAATGATTAAACTGTGTTAACAGTACTAGTCAAACACTAGTTTTTAAATTTTTTCATAAACTCAAGCTAGGTTCAAAATACGTCCCAAAAAAGGGCGATATTGCCTTCTTTTGAAAGTTCTGTATTGATATATTTATAAAGTTTTGCAATGTAACAATTAAAAATTTTTGTAGAGATTATTTTATGATACAAAAAAATACACATTTATCAAATTTCAAGTAAAGATTACTCATAATTTAATTGAAAAAACTATTATTTGAGTCAATACTGCTTCAAAATATTTTTTAATCTTTTCATTCTGTTTGTAACTGGATTTTCCATTTATTTTAGTATTTTATAATAAATTTTATGCTTTAAAAATATTTAAACTGGACAAAAACTAATTGTATGTTTTATTCATTATGACTTAATATTTATTTTTTCAGCAATTATATTTTGTATTAGTATGGGTAAAAGAAAATCTCAATTTAACAATTCTCCAACTGAAAAGATGAAAACTAGAAGTTCAACTGTTAACGATACTGAACACAAGAAGCTGTTAAACAATTTTGACTCATGCCAGATAAATGATGTAACATATGAAACAGTTAGAACCTTCAAATTTAATGTAACCAGTTAAATTAGCAGTAGTACTGTACATAACTTATTAAATTTTTATAACAAAGGTTTGTTTTAGGAATACAAACTTAAATGTTATTACAGTAACCTCTCGATTATTTACGCACATTGTGTCCACAGAAAATATGCGTAAAGATACGAGAGATCGTAAAGATACGAGAGGCATTTCGTTTTATTATTTTCTTCTAACTTTTTTTAGTGGAAACTCGGATGCAAAAATTTGATTAAAACAATAAATAAAATAAATAAAGCATTAGTTAACAACTAAAGTTACTGATTTTTATTTTCTTAAAAGTAGATCGTCAACCATTTAATTTTACAAATTAATTAGAAACAATAAGAAGTTTTAATGATTAGTTTAAAAGAAAATTCAGTCTTACTAGTTATGCTTTGAATAAACAATTTTATAATATTACCGCTCCTAATTTTAGCAAACTTTCCTGACCACTTTTATTTGTTTTAAAAGTTGTCTATGTAAAATTCGTTAGCAATTAAAATGATAGATTAAAGTTGTAAATCAGTACATCATGCAAGAATTTTATTGTGTTAAATGCTTTTTAGTCCGCAAAGAAAATCTGTAGTTTGCATTGTAGATAAATCTTTAATTATTTATAAAATTTCGTTTAATATATAGTTTTTTCGAAACTCATATGGTAGTATCATAATCTTATTATCTAAACCTTAATTAAACTTATGCCTAAAAGTTACATTATTTTAACTTAAAAGCTTATCTTGCAACAAGAAAAATTATCTATAACACATTTTTTTTATCTTTTTACATTCAAAAAGCTAATTGCAATTGAGATTTGAAAAAAGCAAACAATATTTTAAAACTGCAAGTATTATACTGCTTATAACTATCGATAATTTTAGTTAATTGCGTAAAAAATAAGTTGCTTAGCAACTAACGGAAACGACGCGTGCTTCTCTCACTTGTGGTTAGTAACGGCTGCGTAGTAACAAATGCAATCAGTGAAACATCAACAATGTTTTAAAAGCATAGAAATAATAATATATGTTTATTTGAGGTTTGTTTTTTATAAACATTATATATTTATGATATATAACAAATTCAGGATTTTATGGTCATAAAGTAAAATAAAAAAAGTATTCATACGTTTTGATGTAACTAAGCGTTTTTTTTTGTTTGATTTATTGTTAGTAAAAAAACCTACTTTAAAATAATTTTTAAAGGATATTAGAGTTTTTGAAAACTACAAAAAAATACACAAACCTTTAATAAAACTTTTATAAGAGTTTTAATGATTTATTATCTTAAAAGTTTAAGAATTACGTTCTAAAAGTTAAGTAAAAAAAGCTACAAACTTTAAAAATTAAAAACTGTTGTTTTTATGGTTTTGCTAATATTTTATTACAAACAAACATGCTACATTATAGTTGTACTAATATATATATATTTTAAATATATTTGTTTATGTACTTTGATTTGTAAAGCAAAGAAAGACAGCTTATAAATATCAAACAATTTCTTTTTACTACTTTATTCAATTCATTTTAAACTTTAGTTGATTTAACTTGTGTGTGTAAATACTGACGATTGATTAGTGGACTTGATGAATTTATTACGTTTTTTAAATTTAGAGATATATATTTTATATAATGTAGTTTTAACAAAACTTTGTTAAATTTAGTGTTAGTTGTTTAACTTGTTAAATTTATTTATTCAATAATTATGATACCAGGCACATGCTGGTTAAAATTACGTATTTACTTTTTTGCGAACAGTTAAAACTAAATTACTTTATATATATGTATATGAATAAATGTTTTACAACTTTAATTTGTTACGTGGTTAGTGATTTATAGTTGATTGTTTATTTGATAAACTAATTATATTCTTAATACATAAGGTTATACTTTAATTTTTAAAGTTATTACACTTATTTGGCTGATATATTAAATAGTACAAAGAATTAACTAATATCACCAATTTAATTAAGCTGATTTTATAATACATCGTTATCGAGGGTTTATTAACATAAACGAATACTACAAGTAACATTATACATACATTATAAAAATGTTATTTAGTTAAAAACTTACCAAATAAGCAAATGTATTTTAAAACTTAAACAAATATTAGTTCACCAGAAAACCGTTCTAGCACTTGCAAAACACATAACTAATAAATATTTAAGCAATTATTTAATTGTTATAAACTTTAAAAATGTAAAAAGTACTAGTTGTACAAATTATCCGACATGATTCAACGGATTTCATTATTTGTGTTTAATGGTTTGTTGAAAAGGAAAAAGTATACTTAAACTTTTAAATTTTCACTAAAGGAGGAACTGAACTGTAACGCAGTATTGAACCTGCAACAATCCACAATTTTAAACAAACTTGTGTGCAACTCACCGCAAGGTGGTAGCAACGAGCAGCTCATCAACCTGTTGCTAAGCAAGCTGTTGCCATCGCAACACAAGCTGATGAGAAAGAGGTGGGGACAGATGCATGGCCACGTTCACCCCTTTTAAAAAAGAATAAATAAAACTTTTCAAGATGAAACATCAAGTTTTGATACATTTTGCTTCGTTTTTTTTTTTTTTGTAAAAAATTATGTTGATAAAGAAAATGTATTTTTTATGGCTAGAAGTTTAATATTTAAAATTAAAAAGTATTTTATGTAAGATTTTGGAACATTTGTTTTTATATTTTATTATGGACATGTATTATCACATTTTATATACTCTTTTTTAATAAAAAAGTATAGTAGGTTGACCGTCCTTTTACTGATTTTTGTGTCGTTTTTTTGTAATAAATTAGTCTGATAAAAAACTTTCCTTTATTCTACAAATATGAGTTCAACTTAAAAAAAAAATTAAAATTAAGATAAAGTAGAGCTGATAGAACCTTAAACTATGAATTTCGTTATATTGCTTTTCGCCTTTTCATATTTATAAACTAAAGCAAATTATTATGCTTTGAATTCAGAACAAATAGTTAAAAGCTACAAATAGTTTATGAATACAAATCTTAAAGGACAGAATTGTAGGATACTATAAGGTTTTTATATTGTTCGCTAAAGCTGTTTAGCACAGCCTTATAAAAACTTCTAAGAACAATGATAATGTTGCTTTCAGTATTGAAAATACCTTTCTAAACTAAATTATAGTTTGTAAGTAAATTTTTGTTTCTAATGAAATGTGAATAAACTTAAATAAAAGTAAACTATTATTCAAGAGATATGCATACTACATATAAGATTTCAAAGAAAGAACACTTAAATAAAAATAATTTAAATTTATGAGTGAGCGTCTTGTTTGTTTTGCAAAACTTAACATATGTAATGAGACTTGTAGAAAATAAAATGTACATTTCAGCTGCTTTATACAGCTGTAAAACTATCATCGTCTGAGCAAAACTATTATTTCTGTCTTGTAAGATATCTATACGTTTAAAAAAAAGATAATTTGTTGGTGACGTCAGTATACATACATAAAGTATGTAATGTTTCGTAAACAAAATTAACTAACAACAAACAAAGTTAAAATTTATTGAAATGTAAAACAGCATTGTATATCGAGTTTTTTTAAACTTATTAACAATGGATAAAAGTTCTAAGCGTCGTTTTCCTACTCATAATTACATTCAAGATTTTGTGATTTTAGTAAGGTAATATTAAAATTAATTATAGTGGTTATATTGTTTATTTTTTTTAGATTTGTATTTAGACTTATAAACCCGTTTTTTAACAGCAGTTTCATTAAATGAGAATTTTAATGTAGTTTAGGTGATTGAGTTTACCTAAATTTAATTACTTTACTAAGTAAATTTAGTTTCAATAGCAAAACGGTAGCAAAAGGTATATTAGAATACTACGTAGGACAAATCTGCCTAAAAAAATATTAGCTTTTTAAACTCTAATCTTTAAGTTTTAAATTTACAAACTTTAAAGTTTGAAACTATAAGTAAGTTTTGTATTACCAGACATTACTCAGGAGCATATACTGGGTCAAACTAATAGATACATATAGTAACTATAAACCACTTATATTCCTGTTAAAGAATACTTAAATTACAATTTCTCATTGATTACGTTTAGTCAGTAATTGTCAAGGTTTTGAAATATGATATACGTGGGTTTTAAAATGTTTTCATTCCAGATTAAAGTTTGCAAAAAAATATGTTTATTAACAGAAGTCAGTCTAGTAACACAAATTTGTTTTCTTTTAAAAAGTTTTGGAAGTGTTAGAAACCTCTCGTAATTATTTTTGATAAATTTGTAGTATTTTGTTAGCTTTGTTTGCTTTAAATTATTTTTTAAATGTTTTACTTTATGTCTAACTCGTCTTTATTAAACACTAAAATAAAAAGTTTAGTATCAAATTTGTAAATAAACTACTACATAACAAATACAAAATACTTTTAAAATAAATTTTAAGTAACTTATTAAATAATTAAAACATTAAATCATAGGAGGCTTTGAATCTAATAGTTTAATAACAATTTAATCTCATCGGTACAGGCTTACAAACTATTATATGTATATAAAATACATGTATATTTATATAAAGTTATTCTAAACTTTGTTTCAACTTTATATGTTAAAGCAAGGTATTTATTTTTGAATTCACAACGAAAGATTATAAGTATCAATTAGAATACAAGTAAAAACTTGACAGAATAAAAGCATAATAGATTAGAGCGTTTTTCTTTTCTTCTTTTAAGCTGTATTGTACGGCCTCAAAACTAATAGTCTAAGTGGTAGATGATGTTATCAGTATTGCGAAAAAAATATATTTTTAAATTAGATGAATGTTTGTTGGTAACGTCAGTAAAAACATTTAAAATTATCTAACGTTATATTGTGCAATAAAAATAATTTTCAGTTTGTAAGTGTCTTGTTTGTTATTAAAAACTTATCAGAGGTAATAAGACATGTGGTAAATAAATTATATTTATGAGCTATTTTAAACAGCTACAAAATCTATCAAAAATAAATTAAACATGCTGTTATAATTTATGAAATATTTATTATAAAATTATAACACAATAAACTCATGGTAATTTATAGGTTAGGTCAATAGAAATTATTAACAACATGTAATGTTTCGTAGAAAAAGCTAATTCACAATAAATTCCGTTAAATTTTGTTAAACAAATAAAAACTTTTAAAATAATTTTGAAGTGAACACATTAATGATGTACTAATATTCAAGGCGTCATTGTTTTAACGTATATACATTCTTGCTTTTTGTGGTTTTTTGCTGTTTTTAATTTTTTGAAAAAGATAAGGTATTGACAGACAATCTTGTTAAAAAAATTATACATTTCTTACATGTCAGACTTATATGGTAAGATCCACAATCTGAACAAAACTTTACAAGGTAAAGACTTAAATCTTGTAAAAGTCGAAATTAAGATAACCAGTTTTAGAAACAAACTTGAACTGTATGGAAAAAATTCAAAAATAATCAGTTTTCACAGTTTACAAGTTTTGCAAACTTGAAACTTCAAGTAAGTGAAGGTGAAGTAGAAGTATTTTCATCTCATCTGTAACAGCTTAAATGTGATATTGATAAACGGTTTACTAACGTATTTCAAATAAACTTCCCGAAGTGGATTATGGATCCCTTCGAAGCAGATCTTTTTGAAGTAAACGTTGAATTACAGGAAGCTTTCTAAGGCTTACAAACTGACCTTTAACTTAAAGTAAATTTTTCCAAAGAATGATATGAAAGCTTTTGGACTCAACAAAAACTAAGGCAAAAGTATCCAATCATTTGGGAGGAAGTTAGATTGTTGTTTATAGCTTTTCCTTCTAGCTATCTTGTTAAAAAAGCTTTCAGTTCAGTTATCAACATCTTGAGCAAAGGATAAATCTAGATATTTGTAAAGAGGTCAACTTGAGGCTTTATTTGACTAATTTAGAACTAGATATAGAAAAATTGCAAGCTGTCATGAAGCTTATCCTTCACAGTAGATTAGACGTCAGTTACAGACATTATTTTCTGTAAGGTCTTCAATTTCAATTGATTTTTTAAAAGATTTCTTATTTAAGCTGGTTTGTTTTGAATTTAAGTTGTCTTTTTATTATAACAATTTTATTAAGTTATTTATTCTACAACAGGTTTGCTTAATGCTAAATGAATATTAATTACGGTAGACTTCCTCTTGAGTTTACCAAAAAACTGCAAATTTAGTATTTTTTAAATTCAACCTAAATAAAGTATATAACTAAGTATTAATAAAACAAACATTTTATTGTACTTAATAGCTTATATAGACCAATCTTTTTTAATGAATATTTAGTTTATGTTTCAGTGGAGATTACCTTTGCTCATAACATTATTGCATTATAAGATATTAAAATTTGCCACTTTTTAATAAAAATGATAATGCATTTTTGAGTTTGCACTTTTTGATTTCGTTCAAAGTGCAAATTCAAGCGAAGTCTGCTGTATTTATTGAGTGGTTTACGCTTTAAAGTTGGTAATAGATATGTTTTGGCTTGGTTAATTTTGTAGTTTATATATGTCATTTTACATTACACTAAAAGTTTTTATAGCATAATGAATATAAAAATTGTTTACAAGATATCTATTTAAAAGATTTTTTTATTAGTTATTAAATCTGTATAAGCAAAAACATCTTCTAAACCATTAAAGTTTTTATTTCAGAAAATATTTTTTGACTTTCAAAATTATAGATTTGAGGTCTCTATATGAAATGACTTTAACTATTTCAGTAAAAAGATTCTTAAAGTCAGTTTTATTTTCTAACTTGACTTATTATTGTTTAAAAATCTGTATGTTAAGGAATTTTAACCATTAGTACAACTGTTTTTTGTTTAATTTTAATTCAAAATATTTTGACAATTAAACCGTGTTGTTTATTTTAATATTTCAACCCTAGCGTTTGATTTTTTCACTACTTTCCTATGTTAAATTAATATAGGTTAATAGCTAAAAAACAAATTCATTTCTAAACAGAATTAAATAAGCCATCGAAAAGACTGCATAAGTTAGAAAACAAAATATTAATCTAATAAAAAAAATAAATCGATTAATCTCTGTTCACAAAATTAACTGTAAAACCTTTAATTTATTATTTTTTGAATTTAAATAACAAAATAAAATATTGTTCGGACAAAAGTTTAGTACTTTAAAGGTTGTTTCAATTCAAACAATGTTTCATGATATTCTACTACAAATCATATAGTTTAAAAATTTAAAAGTTAAATGTTTAACTTTACATTTAACTTGCTAATAATATTTTTTAGCATCGAAATTAATAATTTTTCTGCAGTATGAGAAGCTATTGATAAAACCACTTTTCATGTGAGATAACCAACCAGTCGGTCAAACTTCCTTTAACTAGATCAGAAATAATGTTTTAATATTTATTCCATTATGTTTAAAAAACGTGGTCATTCTTTTGTAGTTTTTTAATCTATGGTAAAGTAGTTTTAAAGTATGCCTATTTATAAAATAATTTAAGTATTATATGAGACTTAAATAATTTACTCAGCATTTACTTCTAAATATCCGAGATTCGTTATATAAGAGATTATTATAATGTCAGGTTTTAGTTAAGATTTTAGATGGGTAACGTACGGTCCAGATCCAATTAAATTTCGACCCGCTAAGTAACTTAAAAACTACTTGTGCACAACAAATAAAACTTAACTTTTTGTTACTTAATACTTTATAATACGCTTTTAATTTGGTTTTCAGTACACAATAGTACTTTCTAGATCAAAATAATAGTAAATCAATTTATTACCATTTTGCTCGAGTTTTTTAATTTACTTATATGTTAGTTTTTCAAATTATGCAGCCCGCAGTTTTTTAACAAATCGACACTAGAAAGGATTTTTTAGTAAAAATGACTTGCTGACTACAAAAGTTGTCAACAACTAACCTAGAGGTTTCATTAGTTTCAAAACAGTTCATATTTAAATAGAATTGATTACAGATTACAAATAGGTTTTTAATATTTAGGTATTTTAAATCACTTTACTGAGCTAATAACAAAATAACTGTAAGTTATTCTTTCAAGCCCTGTAAATTACTTTGAACACAGCCCAAAAGTGGGTGCATAAGAAATTCCAGACGAAATTACATTTCGAATAGAACTATTTTGGCTCAAAAGTGCGTACTTAAGAAGAAAAACTACTTTATAAAATGGAGGAGGCGATTTTTTTTCGAATATCTGAAAAGAGGGAGATTTAGTAAATGTGTTTGGGAAACGCTGCTCTAAACTGTACTTATTTAACTTTAATGTTATTCAACCTATAAATAAGTCTTTTGACATAGAAAAAATACACTAAATTAAATTTTATTTTTTTAATTTGAAGTTTTATTTTAATTATTTTATATAGAACAGAACAAAAAACATGATTATGATAAATATATTTTTTGTTTGTCTTTTTCAAAAATCTAGTTTCTGTATATAAAAAAAAGGTAGAATTGTATAACTTTTCACATTTTCATTAATAAATGGTTTTTTATTTTTTCAAAAACTAAGCATAAACAACAATATATATCATTTAGTCTAATCTAAATCATCTTCAACCAAATCTTCAAGCAATTCAACGTCTTCGTCTTGACTCGAAAAATTCATAAAGTTGCAGTCACGATCTATTAAATCAACAACAATTAAGTACCTTGGAACTGTAAAACTTTCGTCTGCTACAAATTCATCTTGTGAACTGATCGAATTGTGTGAAACATTCCTGTAATTTATAATATTATTATATTTTGTTCATTAGATCTAATTTAAATTTTTTAATATTTTTTACAATATTAATATTATTTATAGTATACCTATACTTTCTTCCTTGAACATCTTCCTTGTAGTCTTTTTCATTTGCTTGTTGACTCTCTTTGAGCACGTGTTTTTCAAACTGATGCTCTGGTTTGCTATCATTAACAAAAAAACCAAAATTCTCGTATACGAATGTTTTCAACTTTTCTGATTCAATAACCTCGTTGACAAAAATGTACCCTTTAGTATGAGTCAAAAAAGTACGATCATTCCTAATAAAACAGTACTTCATTGCTACGTTTGGACAGTCTGTCATGTACACTCCTTTACCGAACCATCCATCTTTAGAGTTTCTGAATCCTTTTTTTAATACACCTTTTACACCCTTTGGATCTGTCCCATGAAATAACATAAAGTTGTTGTTTTTTTCATCCAGCGTTGTTGTTGTTTTTGTCGGATGATTTTCTGTAACCTTGTAAACTCTTAAAATTGTAGATGAACTTATTTTAGTAACATCTCTTGTTGTATCAAAGAAGTTTTTAACAAGCTTGTATTCGTCTGAAGCATGTCTAAGCTTTTCACGTTTGTATTTAGAAACTTTGTCTGTGTTTTTTGATTGTAAATCCATTTCTTAAAATTAACCTTATACTTTGAATCTATATTTTATAGAGTTTTGAAAAATTTTTGTGTATAAACACTACCAATTAGTTGTTTTTATAAAACAGATCTAATACAATAATAAAACATAGTAAAGTTAGTTTACATTTTAATAATTTGTTAATAGTGTTAATTAGATTTTTTGATACGGATAATTTGAGTTACCAGAAAAATATTTCACCACTTAAAAAACTATAATATACAGTATTGGCATTTAGAAATTAGGTTTTCATTATTATATCTTAAACTTATTTATTCTTTAAACTCTTTATTATAAAACCTAGTATCAAGGTTGCCACTCGTTTTTTCGAAAACTTTTCCAGGTTTTCTGAATTTCTTCAAGGTTTTTAAAAGTACACATTTTTGAGTCTATTTTTAGTTTAAAGATAACTTTAAGCTACGAAACTGTGCTAAATAGTACAAAAACATTAAAAGATACTGTAGGTCTACTTAAAATATTCTTTTTAATAAAAAAATTTTTTGATGATGACAAATTTTTTTAACTATATGATAGATTTTTTAAGTCAAATCAAAATTTTTCTACTGAAATATGGAAGTTGTTAAATTTCCAGGTTTTTTTTTCAATATTTTCCAAATTCCAGGTTTTTCCAATATTTTTTGCCTAAACTGTCAAATTTCAAGTTTTTCATGGATTCCAGGTAAAGAGGCAACCCTGTAGTATTTCAATTAATAAATAAAAAACATTAAATTTTCATTGCTTAGTATATCAGCTGGAGAATCTCATTCGAAAAATATTATAAACTGAACAAAAAGTTTTATTTCAAACCAATGATTAACTCATTTTTATCATAAAAGTTGTATATTTTAAAATACTAAAGAAATATGCTTATAACATAAACTTGATATTTAAACAGGTATTAAAAAAATTTGTTCCAAAGTAAACTCTGTAGCAACCTTAATCTACTACAAAATTTAAAACAACTAAAAATTTTTAATAATACTGTTCAGTATTTAATAAATTCTTATTCAAATACTTACACATTCATAACACAATTATATAACTTTACTTAATAAATTATCTAAAGTGTATACTTGATTATGTTAAGTTCATAAAACTAACCACCTTTACATCCTAAAATGTTACTGCTTACTTTTATAATAACAACTTAGTTTATTGAAAATTATATACTGAAATATTTTGATATTTTTAAACTGTTTTGGGTTAAAGTCCCAAAATAGTTTCAATTAATGAGTTAGTGAAAACCTGACAATTTTAAAATTTAATAATTATATTAAAAAATTTTAAAATATAGTTCTAAGTCTGCATTCCAGCTTCAGTTATTTTAAATTTTTTAGTGCTACCTAAAAAATAACATACTTTGAATCTTAATTTCTGAATAAGAATTATAGTTATAAAAATATACAATGTCTGGATTATTAAATTCATAGTTAAATTTAAAATAAAATTTTATGAGTATTCAATATAGCCTGAGTTTTACACACAACTTTTGGACAAGGGTGGAAAACATTCAAGTTGTCAGGAGTTAGCCAGTAGTTTGTTTGACCATGGTCCATGTCCATTGTTTGCCATGTTTAATTTAAAGATAGAAACTTTAAAACCATGATTGGTTTCAATCTAAAAGCTAAAGCACTTTAATAAAGGACCAAAAACATTGAAGTAGATATCACTGTAGGGTTGTAGTTTAGTGTACAACCAAACCAAAAACCATTATTATATTTAAACTAAATTTAAAACTAGATAATAATTTAACGTATGCCGTATTACTTACCAGAATTAAGCATAACTGGTGATGGTTATATTTTGTTAAAAATAACTTCAAAGACTTAAAACTAAATAACATCTTACTTTGAAAAATAATTTAAGTATGGTGAAAACTTTTACAAAATAATTAAATCTACAAAAATACTGATCAGTACTTAATAAATTCTTAGTCAAATAATTACAATTACATAACATAAATACTTAACTTAATTTTAAAAACCTAAAACCTATACTTAATTTTTACTAACTTCATAAAAGTAATCAGCTTTACAATCTAAGCTGTTACTGCTAGCTTTTATAACTTATTTTACAACATTATAAAAAAAAAAAGATTTGTAACAAACCCATAATAAAAAGAAAGTTTAGTACTGGAACTACATCTGGTATAACTATAACTGCAAACACATTGTGGCTGGTTTAAACAACTATATCTTAAAAATGTAAATTTGCTTCATAAAAAAATTGCTTTTTGGTTAACGGATTTTATAATATTTGTTGTTCAACTAAATGATAAAGCAGTGAAACAAGTATTCCAATACACTTTTTATATATTCTAAAATTTATTTCACGTAAAAACTAAGTTTGTTCAATAGATAAATTTTAAATTCAATAAATTAAGTTTTAAATATGTATTGTAATTCATATGTATAGAAAAATATTTAAAGACGGATTAAGTTCTATTTTAATTTCATTAGCTATAAAAAAAAAATAACTAAACTAAGAGTAAAAAAAAATCTTTTGAATAAATAAAATCATAGAAATTTTTTCTATACTATATACTAACAACTAATTAAAAAAACAATAAGTAGGTAAAAAACAATAACTTCTAGAGACGTTGATTTATAAAATGATGTAAAGCAAATTTCAACCAATTTAAACCTCAAGATTAAACTGACTTTACTTATAGGTTTATACTACTGCTACAAACTTAACATATATCACATAAAACACCTGTATTTGAGATTTACTTAATACACTTTGGTTGAATGTTTCAAAAAACATTTTTAAAAAGATATTTTTCACGCATAACTATGACAAAAACTTTTATTCCTTTAGATATTGTTTTGATTAGCTTTGAAATTCTTTAAGTACTTGACAAGTTTTTTAAATTCAAATAAAGATTGGAAAATACAAATTTGTCATGTTTTGCCATATATGCTAATTTCACATAAAATAATTATCCTAAAAAAGTACTAAATACCATTATATACCTCAAGAATAAGCTCATTTTATTTCTAAATTTATTCTTTGTTAAAAACTTACTATACACCTCATAAAACACCTGTTTTCGAGATTTACTTAATGCACTACAGTTGAATGTTTAAAAAAAACATCTTTTAAAAGATATTTCTAAGCATCATTATAAAAATAACTTTTGTTCATTTAGATATTGTTTAAGTAAGCTTTGAAATGCTATAAGTACTTTCAATTTAAAATAAAAATTAGAAAACGTAAACTCGTCATTTTTTGCTTTATATGCCAATAATGATTAATTTAACATATAACAACAAAAAAAAAAAACTGTGATAAAAAGGTACTAAATACCATTGTATAATAAAACAATAATAACAAAAACAAAAAATCTTCAAATACTTAATTCATCAATGCAATTTGTTATCTTTGCTCGTGAACCTATATCAATTCAAATATTTTTTTGGCTTTTCTCCATCGAAAATAACTAATATAAATATCCTTGTAGGTAGTTCATATTAGTTTTAGTAAGGTAAGGAAGATTTATCAAAAACTTTTTAACTGTATTTACACAAAGAAAGTTTATTAAATTCAATTGTAGCGAATAGACCTAGGAGTAATTTAAAGTTGAATTGGAGTAGAAATTACTTTATTAAAACCAAAAAAGTTCTAGTTTAAAACATAAAAGTCCTGGTTGATTTAAATATTTTACCTTTATTTTAGAGTGTTAGCATTAGTTTAGGTAACATTACTACTGTTTTACCTATATATTCTATTACAAAATGTCGCAAATAAGATTTGCTATTATATTTTACTTTTCCTGCTTCGTCGCAAAACTATTAATGAAATTTAGATGTAGAGGTATACAAAGTTCACTGATATCATTAGTTTTACTTTATATTTTGACAAGCTGAATTTTGCTATGGTTTAAATAAATTTGAACATTGTGAGAGTTTTTGAAAGTTTGATGTTTATAATAAACTGAAATTTAGATTTTAAAGTATCTTAAAGCTTAAGTTAAACTCTGACATAGTTGCATTGTTTTGTAGATTTCAAAATGTAGATGTTTCTAAAACTTGCCATACTTACCAATAATAACTAATAATCGTTAAAATCAAGTGTAAAAAACTTTAAATGTAGATGTTTATTTAAATTTGCCATGTTTCTACACTTTTTTATATATTTTCCAAAAATAATTAAATAACACATGAAACAATAAAAAAAAATATAAAAAGGTGTTTTTTATTATTTGTATCATTGTGTAGTAAATTACTTGTGACCAGGACTATAAAATTCTATTTTTTCTAATTGTTTTTATTTGACGAACTTTTTAAGGTTAACAAATAGACACAACAACATGATAAATAAAAATTATTTTCTTCTTGTTACTATTTATTTTTTAATAGTTGCCGTTTTTTTCAACTATCATTGTTACCCATAACCTAACCCTTAATATTGGTCAGTAACTTTAGTTTTTTAATTATTTTAAAATATAAGATATTATGATCTATAAGTTTAAACCATCATACAAGGCTAAGAACTTCAAAATAAAATGTTTCTAAAACTTGCTATGTTTGCCAATTTAACTTAATTATTTCTAAAATCATGTATATAGAACTTTAAATGTAGATGTTCACTTAAATTTGCCATGTTTTTCCATGTTTGCCATAAATGCCATAATTGCCAATAGTAGTTTTATTAACATGAAATAATAAATAAAAGAAAAATTATCATAAAAAGTTATTAAAATATAACTGTATGAAAACCAAAAACAACAAGTTTAAAAAAATAAGCATCATATATTAAATTTATCACTACAATTTGTTATCTTTGCTCGTGTATCTATTTGATTCAAATAACATTTTGGCTTTTATCCTACGAAAAAAAAATATACATTTGTATGTAATTCATATTTATTTTAGTAAAGGCATTTCAGTTCAGTTAAATCTTATACTGATAGATAACGATTAGACAGGAATGTTTTCTAAACATCTTTATAAGGTTATCTTTTTAGTTTATGACATATATTTTATGGATAGATTTATGGTGAGATTAGTAGCGAGGTTTATTTTAAAAAAAACCATCTAAATATTTAAAGTATATTTTGTTTGGTTAACATTATTATAGCATCCATTTAAATGTTTTTAATTATTTGTTAAATTGTTTAGTGAATGTCTTGTGACAAGTATTGAAGGAATTTTAATTTTTTCTCTATATTTCTTTAATTAACTAAACTTGTAAAGGTTAAAAAAAAACACAATAAATATATAAAAAGTTTTTTTTTACTATTTTCTTGATATTTTCCATGCATTTTAAATATCATTTTTACCCCTAACCTTTACCATTAGTCAGTAACTTTTTATTTATTTTATTATTTTTATTTCTGAATATTGTGACCTTTAAATTTAAACTATATTTTCAAGGATAATACTGAAAATGAGGATGTTTTTTAAACTTGCCATATTTGCTAAAAAATAAATTAATTTTTATTTAAATCAAGTATAAAAAACTTTAAATGTAGGTGTTTACTTAAGTTTGCCATGTTAAACCATGTTTTGCCATAAATGCCATATTTGCCAATAGTAGTTATATTAATATAAAATAATTAATAAAAGATAAATTTATCATAAAAAGTTACTAGTATATTATTGATAAAAAACAACAACAACAAGTTTAAAAAAATAAGCATCACATGTTAAATTTATCACTACAATTTGTTGTCTTTACTCCTGTATCTATTTGATTCAAATAACATTTTGGCTTTTATCCTACGAAAAAAAAATATATACATCTGTATGTAATTCATATTTATTTTAGTAAAGGCATTTCAGTTCAGTTAAATCTTATATTGATAGCTCAGGATTAGACAGGAATTTTTTCTAACCCTCTTTATAAGGTTATCTTTTTAGTTTATGACATATATTTTATGGATAGATTTATGGTGAGATTAGTAGCAAGGTTTAGTTTAAAAAAATCATTTTAATATTCAAGATATGTTTTGTTTAATTAACATTAGTATGCATCCATTTAAATGTTTTTAATTATTTTCTTATTGATTAGTGAATGACTCTTGACAAGTATTGAAGGTATTCTTAATTTTTTCTTTCTACGTTTTTGAATTTACTGAACTTATTAAGGTTAACAAAAAGACATAACAACACAATAAATATATAAAAAACTTTTTTTTGTATTTTCAATTATCTAATAGTTTTCATGCATTTTAGATATCATTACCCCTAAGCCTTACCATTAGTCAGTAACGTTTTATTTAATTTTTTTTTATTTATGAAAATTGTGAACTTTAAATTTAAACTATAATGTCAAGGATAATAATGAATATGAAGATGTTTTTAAAACTTGCCACATTTGCCAAAAAAAAAACTTAATTTTTTTTAAATCATGTACAAAACACTTTAAATATAGTATTTACTTAAATTTATATTTTTTAAAATTAATATATTTTTTATTTCAGAAGTTAGTATAAGTTTACCTTCATAAATCATAACAAAATATCGCAAATCTGATTTACTATTTTATAATATTTTTCCTGCCTTGTCGCAAAACAAGTAAAAACATTTAGATGAAGAAGTGTCTAAAACTCAATGATATCATTTGTAATATTTTATATTTTGACAAGCTAAATTTAATTTTTTGCTAGGATAATTTAATAAATTTGAAAAATGCGAAATTTTTTTTTTTGATAATAAGTTCAATTTTTGGTTTTTAGGTACTTAAAAACACTAGTTAAATTCTTACATATTTGCATGATTTTATAGATCTCAAGATTATTTTTAATCTTTTTTAAACTACATATTAAGTTTTAACGCTTTTGAGATAAATATTGTAATATGATAAATTTTCTTAATTTAATAAATGTAATTACCTTTTTGTAAATTAAATAAATACTTTGTTTTTTTATATATTTTTATTGTAAAATCAGGTAGACTTTTTTTTCGTAAGATCGGCAAAAGTTTTTCAAAAATATACATTTTAAGAAATTATAAGCTAACTCGTAATTTTTTGAACCTTTTTAATCCTTAATAAATGTACTTAAAAATTTCTAAAAAATATGTTTTAATAAAGCACAGCAAAAAAATTTACGATATTAGTTATAGATTATTAGTAATACTCATTTTCTTTAACTACATCCTAACTATAAAGTTTTTTGATTCATCAGAGTTCAACTTTTTGAGTTTATTTTATATGCTGAAAGTAAATACAGCTGCAAAATTATTTTAATAAAAATTGGAATAATAAAGAATTAATTTTTTAATTATTTTTCTGGCTGTACCAGGTACATACGACAAAGTCTTAGTTTCTTATACAATTTGTACTCAAAGTAATAAATAGTTTAACAAAATGTTTTTATACTTAAAAAGGTAGCCACAAGTTATGCTAAAAGTAAATTTGTTCTATTTATAGTTAAAAAGTTGTTTAGTGGTTTTAGTTTTAAGTAACTTTAAAGTTCATTAATCTATTAAACTAATTTACTTAATTCTTCTAATGAAAAACAAACTATTAAATTTTATTGAGCTGACAAACTCAAGTTTTGTTTCATTTATATAAACATAAAACTTACTTTATAGCACATAATTTTAGTAAAACTTCACATAACAAGATATCGTAAAATACGAAATGGTAGCCATAATAAACAAAAGAAAAAACATACAACCAGTAACAGTCATAGCTAAAAAATGCAAAATTGACCGGGAAAAATGCGTAAAACAAACATTGAAGCTACCCGACAAAAGCGAACTGACTGTTGATGACTATCATTTGAAATACTCCAGTACTAGTAAAATGTTTTTCCAGAAATACAAGATTACTGATAAATGCATCGGATGGGGAGGACACGGGGCAGTGTTTATAGGTAATTTCGTAATTGGGATTACTAATTCTGTTAAAATTAAAAGTCTATGAGTAAAAATTAAAAAAAAATGTTTAGATTTGACGTTGTTATTTATCTGTAATAACTTATGATTAAAATAACTAACACTAAGTTTCTTTAATAATTTTCATCAGATTTTGAATTTAGATTTTGCAATATTGATTATTTGTAAAATGTATTTGTTCACAGGCATGCCGGAACACGAGAACCTCAAAGTTGCAATAAAATATTGTTCTATGAAAAATGTTACTGGAATCCCTGAGGAAGTTGAAAAACACCAAAAAGTATTAGGGGCAGTGAAAGGAACAGTCTTGGAAAATAGTAAGAATTTCGTTTGCCTTATCCTTCAACATTATTTTCTTTTCACTAGGAATCACTTATACTTAACTTATTTTTTTCTTTTTTCTTTCTTTTGCATGTCTTTCAATTTAGTCATGATGTCAGTATCAATGTCTATAATGCCTACGTTTGGCATGCAAAAAAAAAGAACATAAACAATGATCACAAAGATGTTAAACACTTTAAAACTAAAAATAATCAATATTAAACAGATATAGTGAAACTTAAGGACTGGTACACTTATGAGGACTACTACATCATAGTGATGGAATACCTGGACGGTTTCAAAGATATTTCAGCTTATTTAGACAAGCATGAATACATGGATGAGAAGAATGCGAAGCTGTTGTTCAAGAAGGTTTGATAAATTTAAATTTAAAGATATGTTCTTTGTATAATTGTTTGTTAATAAAACTTTGGCAGAATTAATTTTGAATTACTACCAACTACTAAAATATTCACTTATATTAAAAAGTAACAATTAAAAAAGTATCTAAGCTAAAAATTAAATAAGTTATTGTAATCTAGTATCCGGATTCCGACTTTTTTAAAATTATAACCCTCCTCGATCAGGATAAAGTTTTCAAATTAGCTGGATCCGGATCCGACCGGATCCTGACTTAAAAATAATACTTGTATTAAGCAAGAAAAAGCAGAGGTTGATTAAAGTCAATTAAGTTTCGAACCTTACACTATATGTTACAAGAAACACTTGAAAAGTACATATGATCCGTATCCAGTAGATAAACACTTATAACTTATAATTAATCTGTGCTATTTATGATAATTTTAAGCTGATTTAAAACCAACAATTTTTTTTTCAGGCGTACAAAACGATCAATCGCATGAACCAGAAGGGGGTCTACCATTTAGACGTTAAATTAGACAACATACTAATAAGAGAACATGAAGGCGACATTGAAGTGAAATTCGTTGATTTCGGATGCACTCACATAGAAAGCGATAAGGTCAGTTTTCTTTAGACACATTACTACGTTTACTTAGTTATATAAAGTTTCAATTTTTTTTTATAACTATGTTTAAATATACAGATAACTTAATAAAAACTTTGGTAAATTTAATTTAATTTACATAAATATTCAATTTAAGGTTTACAAAACTTAAAAGAAAAAATACTAAATATTTATATAAAATTACTACCTACAATTTTTAAAATGATCTCAAAACTTGGTAAATGCAAAAAAAATCTAACGTTATTAATTTTTTTTAAAGCCGTTTGTAAACTGGAACTGCGTTGGCACGCAAGGATACAGATCTCCGGGAATAATCCAGGAGAAAACATACAAGGACGCCGACATCTTCGGAATGCTAGTCTCCGTGTACCTGATGGTGGAAGGTGATTTCATCTTCGACGATGACGATGATGTCAAGAAGGACTTCAAGGTGCCGAGGGATAAGAGCACATTGAAGTTTAACAAATTTATCACTGAAATGCTGAATGACGTTTTCAGCGGAACCTCCACGCACCAGAAGATAATGAAGCATGGATGGATGAAACGATAAAATTTTGTGTTCAGTTAATTATTTAAAAAAAACAGTTATATAATTATTCAGTTTGATTGATTTTTTTTCTGTAACATTTTGCTTTAATAAAATGCATTAGCAGAATAAGTCGTTATTTAATTTATATTGAAATTTTGAATAACATGGTTTTTAAAATTTAACTGTAAGATAAAAAATTGTTTTTAAGGTTAGCTGTTTAGATACCTAGCTAAATTTTATATTAAAAAGCTTCTAAATTAATCATTCTGTAATTATAGAATTTAAAACTAGTCTGAAATAATATATCATACCATGGAATCATTTGGAAGCGGTAAACTTGAGTAAAAATAATTTAAAACATTTAATCTAAACATAAATTTGTCATATATAAATATTAGTTTTTTGTTAAATTAAATAAGAAACGTATTTATATATAATTAACAAGTAAAATATAATTTGAGGAGTTTTTATTCAATTTAATTTAGAATTTTAAGTATAAGAGATCTAATTAAGTTGGGCGAAATTCCGACAAAGAGCTCAAAACGAAACGATTTTTAATTTGCATTCTTGCGATCCTGCTTGTAAAAATGCTTTCTAATAATTAAGTTGTATTGCTCTTTATTTAACAAAAATATCTTGAAATTTAATTTTAAGGGAAATAGAAGCTTTATAAACTTTCAATACATTTTAGGATTATAAAAAGCAGTAATGTTTAGATTATATTTAATGAATTGCAAAAAAAATCATATGTTCGTTTAAATTATTCTACTGTAGTTATTAACATTTAAAAGTAAGTACCTAAAAAACACTAATAAAAACAATTACTATTATTATTCACTTAACAATGTTGGGAGCGTTTAACTTTTTCAGTTCAAGAAAGCTTAATTTCAAATTATATTTGAAAAAAGTAAAATATTGATAATAACAAAATGCCAAACAAAAATATTTGGAAACAATATTCTAAAAAAGATATGAATCTTTATACTTATAAAAAAAAACTTTAAATGGAACTTATTCTTAATTTAAGTCATAACAGACCATTTACAAAGCCAAAAGACCTCAAGTCTTTAAAAAACCCAGAATTTGACAATTTAGACGGAAAAACCTGGAAAACCCTAGAGTTTTAAAATAGTTTTATATGTTAGGTAGTGAAATTTTGATTTGAAAAAACAACCTATCTCATATAAATAGTTTTTGAAATCATCAATTTTTTATTTATTTATAATTCAAGTGTAAGGTAACTTTACAGTATCTTTTCAATAATGATGTAATATTAAACAATATGTTTTTTTTAATTATATTTTGTCTAAAAATAAACTCAAAACATGTACTTTTAAAGAACTAGAAAAAATTCGGTAAATCTTTATAAAATTTCTCAAAAACAGTTGGCTTTTTGTTTAAACTGGAAGGATCAACTCACAAAACTCCTTCAGTTTTTTTGGTCCTGAATTTTGAATCAAGTTACGGCAGGGATTTCAAAACTTTTTTTAACTTAAATAATGCCCTTTGAAAATAAAAATAAAAAAAACAGTTACAAAAGTCGTAAAGTCTCAAAGTTGAATACTTAGTTTAATTTTATTATTTTTTTACTTCTTATCTTTAAAGTTTACTATAACTGACCAATAACATTACTATAGTGACCTTAAAGCTTTTCTTAATTTAAGTAGGTTCTAAATAACTTCTTTAACTAAACATGTCTGAATATATATATATATTATATTATGTAGACAAATTTAAAATTTAATTTTAACAAATGAATTGAACGTAAACACATTCAATATCTACAAGCTATCAATAGATAATATGATTGAAGATAATAAAAGTTCTAAATTTATGAAATAATAATACAAAATTTAAAATACAATTCTATATAATATACTTCTATCGACTAAAAGTTTATTAAAAAATTATATTGTTTATACTTTAATGTAAATTGTAAAATTAGTATTTGTAACTTTTCTTTTAAAAGAACTACAATCGCCTTGTGCCACGACAAAAGTATTTTTATATAATCATTTTTGGTCAATTTGTATTTCTGCTTACGTATTATACGTTAAATAACAAATCAAACGTTTATTACAGACATAAATACTATTCAAGTTGTTATAAGTTGTATAACCTTCTCAGGAGTATTAACTAGCATATGTCTGGCAATAAAAGAAAACTTCTACTACGAACTATTTCTATTTTAGATTTTAAATTTGATTACATAATACAAACTTTTATCAAATTATCTTTAGTTTTTTTTATAAGTATTAAGTAATTCGTTTTCGACTTCAGTTCAGCGGCTTCATTACTTGATTTACGTATTATTAGTTAATTTTTGTTTTATTATTTGATTTTAGTTAACAGTTGTAACAAGGCATCAGTTTATACATAATTATTTTCACATTTTTTGGTTAGTTCTAACAATAAGTCATGTTGAAGTAGGTTGTTTCTAATAAAAATTGACAAAAGCTATAAATAAAATGCTTGTTATAATTAGCTCATTCTTTTAGAAATAAATTTTACTTATATATAACTGAATATCGAACACGATTTCGATTTGTACTCTTTTTTTTTTGTACTCAGATTTATCCTAAACTTATTTCGTCAAAGTACTATTAAAATAATTTAAGCAAATGTCTGTAGGCATGTTAACTTCTATATATAAATTTATCAATAATCCATTATTTGTTCTAAAGTAATTTAACTTTTTGCAAAATATAAAAACTAATTAAAGATATAACGAAAATTATACACTACTAATGCACTGTAATTATGTACGCATTTGTTTGTTAATGTACATCATGTTGATCAAAAAAAAATATAGTAAAATTAGACCGAAACTGTAATTATTTATAGAAACATAATAGTTTAATTAACATATAAAACCGGTTTAGTCAGTTCTAAAACTTCTTTTATAATTTTATATGTTAAATCTAACGTACGTTATAAAACAATAATAGAATGTTATTAAACGGTTGTTTCTAAAAAACTTTTTTAATAGAAGCTCACATTTTTTATGTCAAAGTCTATAATCTTTCGTTAGATTATTAAAAACTTTAAACTTTTTGAAACATTGAATTCATTTATACCTTAATTATTTATATGATGCAACTAAAAAAATTTTCCCAAACTCATTTTCGATAATTGCAACCAAGGTAAAAATTTTGAAAACAATCCTCTTCGTTACTAAGTATTGCTTGTTAGTTGTTTTAATACGCATATTATCTATTTTGTTTCTTGCTCAACCAATGTTATTAGGTAAGCTTTTTTTAATATTTAGCTCATTATTATAAGTTATTTAGTAATGTTTAAATAAAAAATTTGAAATAGAATTATTTATATGTTTTGAAATATAAACCTTGATATTTATTTTGGAAATATCGTACCAAGCAATAAAGCTAAATTTTCAATTATAAAAGTTCAAAAAGTAAAAAAATTTCACTAATCTAGATACGAATAATATAAAAAATCTATCATACATAAAGTCCGCATGTTTTTGTTATAATGCTGAAAAAAGTCACAATCTTCGTAAAACTAGAGTAGTAGTTGATATACATTAAACACATAGAAAATATCTTTTAAGGTTATGTCTGAAGTAGGTATTCTGTGTATTGAAAACACTAAATCAACTGTGCAAACAGTTGAACAGCATGTGAAGTATTTTCTAGATACTGTTAACAGAGTTCGTAATTCTATCATTACATATAATTACAGACAAAAAAAAATTGTGACAGTGTAAGGGTAAATATTGCAAAAAGAATTAACTTTTCAAGATATTTAAGAATATCCCAGTTGTTTTTAGAAAGTTCGTTTAATTTTATTTTAAGTTTTTTCTTGAGACCTTATCGAAGCAGTGTACAACTTTATCCTGTTGTATATTGTAAAAAGCTACAAAGTAAACTAATGGTTATTCACAATCGACAAGAAATGCAAAAAGGAGGTAAAAACTCTGCTGTACATAAAAATTAAAATTCTTTCTAATAATTTTAGTGAAATTAGAAAACTTGTAGAAATTCTAATAACCATACCTATGTGTTCAACTGAAGCTAAAAAGAAATTTTCATCTTTAAAAAGAATAAAAAAATATTTATGAAATACTATATGTAAGTCTAGATTAAACTCCATAAGTCTTATTAATATTGGTAGAGACTTAATTAAAAACTAAAGTGATTTTAATAAGGACTATATGCAATTATTTATAAACAAAAAGGAGGAAAACTTAAAGTTTTAAAAAAAGAGTTTAAGACTTAAAGAGTTTAAAAAACTTAAAGGTTTTGTGTTCTGATTCAAACATGTTTTTTAGATAACGATTTACCTCTTAAACAAACAATTGTGAAGTTGAAAACAAAGGTAAACTTTGATTATTTTTTATTTTTAATCAACAAACGCAACAAATATCTCATAATAAACCTATTTATTTTTAAATTGTAAAATAAAAGCTAATACATGGCTTTGAAATTAATTAAAAACCAAAAAGTGAAATACGTTATTAACTATTAAGGTTGCTAATACCGTGTGCTAGCTAAGTCAACTACTTATACCATTTTCTAAAACAATTTTCATTAGCATTTTATACATTTTGTAAGTTTGTACTCAGTTATTAGTTTGTTATGAAGAATAGGCAACAAATTTTAAAAATAAGATATTATTTTGATAGAAAACCTTCAGTTACAGTTATGTTTTTAGGTTGTGTTTAACAATTCTACATAGTGATATTTTGAATGAGTACACCTATATCAAAATTAAATTAAGTATACACAAACAAACAGTAATAACATTTGTCTGTGAAGTCTTTTTAAATAAACTTATTATAGTTATGCCGATACACATATAACTTTTATAATTTAATGTTGAAAAACTAAACTGTAGTTCTAAGATAAGTACTTAACAGATTTATGTGAAAACATTTAAGTTTTTCTCATTTAATTATATTTTAAGACCTTATTAGCACATCTATTAGGAAAAAAGAATTTTTGAATCAAAACAAATATTAAATTAATGGCTGACTTGTTATATACAATAGTAATTACTTAAACTGTAGTTTTAATACTTATCAATTAGTTTTTGGTTTAATTGCTATATTAGTTCGCTAAATTTTGTTATATTAGTTTTATTAACTAGAAAATATGCTTAAGTCTTTTATGTAAAAATTAACAAAAGCGTGAATACAGTACCTGTTTAGAACTCGTTTAAAATTGACTGAAGTTTCAAGCACATTTCACTTTATGTGCTAGAATTATTTCCTAAAATAGGTAACTATCTTTTGCTGTTTCCCCTATATTAGCATTGCCAAAAACAAACTAAAACAATTAAAACGCCTTATCTTTTTTTAATAAACCTACTACACATTTTTAAAAACACTTTTGCAATCAGAAATGGCTTAAAGGTAAAAGTAGTTAGAAGATAAAGAAAAGTATCTGGGGTTACTAGTAGTTTGCAAACTAATTTTATTTATTTTATTGTAGCATTACATTTATGATGTATACACATATATCAATAAATTCTTCAAACATTGTATTTTTTTTTAGTGGTATAAACTTACAAAATTTTCATATTGATTGAGTTATATACTTTATTTCATGATTAGTAAAAAAAAATATTTAGCTAACTGAAATAGCTGTACAAACTAAGGAAACAAATCTATACACAATTACTTAAATTTCAAGTTAATTGTATACTAAAGACAAGTTTAATGAGATACTACTTCTTAACCTTTAACGTCATATATTACATTCATTCGAGCATTAAATTTAATTTTAATTATGTAGTTATGGTATCTATTGGTTTTGGTATTAAAAAAAGACTTGAAAGTACCCTTATTTTGTAGTTATATGAAATGTCCTAAGTATGTCTATCAGGGTTTCCCGAAATTATTTTCAAAGGGCTTTCTTCGAAAATAAAACAAGTTATGGCCCCTTAATCAGAATTTTAATAAATACTATCACTAGAAAAACTTCTGAGACATTTTTGCTCTCCATCATCAGCTCCATATGGCTTTAGGCTCCCCCTTTTCCGGTTTGTGGCCTTCTAAATTTCTTAAAATTCTTCCTTAATAAAAAGTATAAGGTTTAAAACTACCATTATAAACGCATAAGACCCTTTTTATCGCTTTATCATCAACTCTAGAATATCTAGTGTAAGTAACAAGTTATGACCTCATGGCTCCCTGTGGCACCTTTACTACTCATCGTCCCCCTTTGATCCCTTTTCTGCTTATGGCCCCCTAAAATTCTGTAATAGCCTAAAAAAAGACCACTTAGCCCACTTTGAGAAAACCTGATATATATGAATTTAATGTTTCGAATCATAAAAGTACTAGTTTATGTTAGAAGTAGTTATGATATCAAACTTGATTGCTTGTCCTCGACAAGACTTTAAACTTTATTCCAGTGTTGTACGACTTGATAACAAAAAGGTTCTTCGTGCACCAGGTCCTAGGACCAATTATTATTAGCTTTTCTTATTATTAAATTCAGTTGCTTGATATGATTCGATAAGTATTGATTGGGCATTTATTTTTTTCTAAAAATAAGAATTATTTAAGTTTAGTTTTAAAAAGTTTTTGAAACTGTAATACTACATAGATATGTAAAAATAGATGAAAGGCTTGAACACTTTACGAAAATAGTACATGTTTTTGTATTCTAACAGATTAACCTAAACAAAAACCTAAACTCAACCTTTGTTTTCAGAAGAAAAAGTTAAGTTTTAATCGTAAAATAATGAAAAATTGTATCTATTGGTATAATTAGAATTTAAACTTAAACTTGATTTGTTGTTATTGATTTATCAATTAAGGTTTTATAAGTGCTTACTGCATGTAGTTCATTTTCTTTTTTGTTGTTAAGCTTTATCTAAACATTTTTCAAGTTATCTGCTGCTTTAGTTAATTATTGAATTAAATGTTGCGTAAACATTTCACAAATATCTCACTTTTGACAAAAAAAAAGTTTGTATCTTATTATATATACAAATTTTTACAAATTACAGAATAATAAAATTCGAATGGCCGTTGACCGATTTTCCTCCACTTGAGTTGTCCCTGCTAGACTTGCCTCTGCTCGAATAGCCTCTGCTTGTGTTGCTTCTAATCGAGTTACCTCAGACCGAGTTGTTTCTGCTCGAGTTGCTTCTGCTCGAATCACCTCTGCTTGTGTTGCTTCTACTCGAGTTACGTCTGCGCTGCTTAGCTTTTTTTTCATTTTTTGTTTATAATAGCTTGTGGAATAATACTAAAGCCTGTACTGTTTTAGGAAATTTCCAACTTAGGTTACTTACTTTTTTAGACTTTTCACCATCTTACTTCACTATTAGACAACGATCAAACTAAAATCTATATGATATTTTTTAGAATCATCTGACCGAAATAGTCATGGTCCATTTTTTGGTTACTCAGCCCTTTAAAAGTTGTTTAAAAATTTGTCTTTGTATTGAAAACAATAAACATTTCGGATATAATTTTTTTTTCAAATTATTTGTAAAGTTTTCTTAAACTATTGCCGTTGTTAACTAAGGTATTTTAAAACTTAAAAAAAAATCATATAATTTATAAAAATCACAAATATCAAAACTATTGTTTGAGTTTGTATAAATTTACTTTTAATTATTATGACGTTTATTTATTTTTTCTATCTTAAAAGAAAAATAAATTCAAAACTAATGTTTTTATAAGTGTTAACAATATAACTTTCATCAAAAATTAAAAGTTTAAAGTAATACAATAAAAAAACACATATATATATAGTGTATTAAAATAGACTTGTTCTTGATCAAAATATATTAAAGTCCGGCTTGTATTAAGTTTTTGAACCTTTTTTGTAAACTTAAAGAATTTTTTTTTGTCTAGATAAAAAAAAAATTAAATTTTTGTTCCTATGACTAAAAGAAATATTAATTCTTTTTTAAATTCTACATATAAAACAGCTTTATATATTAAAACATCTTGTTTACCTACAAATCACAAGTATATGATACAAAATATTTTAATCATCTTAGAGATTAGTTTAATTAATTTGTCTTAATTAATTTGTCTTGAGTAATTAATTGAACATTGTTTTCAGAATTATAAACAAATTGTGTTCATTTAAAACAATAAGTTAATTTTTTTTTACAGTTAAGTGTTGCTAATTTAAATTTGACCCTGAAAGTATATAATAAATATTTAATTTGATGCCCTATAACTTTTAAATTTCGCTACTTACTTTTATTATAGAAAAAAATTGCTAATCACAAAAGAAGAAAAATGGACTTAACAAAATGGAAAAACTCATATAAAGTGTTAATATGGTTTAACAATGTTAAAACTATAAGCAAAAAATGTTTCGTAAATTGAATACTAATAATTTTAATCCTACCAACAGTCATAAAAATTTATCTTAAGTCATAAAATTTTCAAAAACCTTCACAGAAAAAAAAAACGAATAATCAAGCTAATAGAGCATACATGCAAAACAGTTGTCACTTATGATGATAGAACCAAGGTAAAAAAATATAGTAAGAACGTAAAAAGTAATTATCAAGACTAAACTGGTAAAACTTAAACAAAAAATTGAATTCAAGTTTAAAGCTAAAAACATACAACGAACAACTTTGCTAAACTTGAAACTAAACATTTCCTATTACAATGATTAAAAATTCAATTCAATTTAATAAGTACTTATTTTTAGGGTTTTTTAAGTTAGTTTGTTAAAATACAATTATTTACTTTTATTTGTACAGTATTTCATTTTTTGTATTTATTTTTTATATTTATAAAAACTCACACAAACCAGCGCTTGAGTAAATTAGTACAAATTTGTATTGCATTAAAAAGTTTTATTTTGCAACATTTTGTTAAAGTTTGTAAAGCTGACTATTACAGCTTGCTAATGTTTTAATTTTTAAATATTTTCACTATATTTGCACTAACTTTCTATAATTTTATTAAGTTTGACTAATAACGTTTCTTTGCAGTTTGTAAAAGTTAAGCTTTAAAATATTTCAAAGTTGTTTTGAAAAATTGACTGTAAAAGTCCTTTGTTTCTAAATATTGATGCTCCATAGTCAATCTTACAACTCTTCTTACACCTTTTTTAAAATAATTTACAGATAGGAAAAGTGTAAAACAAACACCTGTGTATAAACTAATTAAACATAAAACTTGATTTGATGCACAAAAACAATACGATAAATTTAAAACTATTCTTGACTTTTGTTATTTAACGAATACAAGTATAATTGAAGAGAAAAATAAATGTTTTTACTATCTTAGTTGAAATTGATTGACTAATTTAGTTGCCTGGTAATATAAAGTAATTAAAAGACTATTTTAAGATAACGAACTTTTTTTAGGTACCTTTACTTGTAAAATATTACTAAATATTACTCTATTAGTATCTCATTTGACTACAAAACTTCTATCTTATTTACAAATATGTTGTTAGATTTACCATAAAGTTGTTTTTATACTAGTAGTATAATTGTTTAATATTTTACGCTACTCAATGTTCAGTTTCCAAAGTTAACAAAAATCTAAAAAACTTTTGTAAACAAACTTAATTAATAAACTTTTTTTGCTAACACCATATTTTTAAATTGTAATTATAACATATTAGTTCACTAAAACGTTCAAAACTTTAAGAAAATGTTTTTATATTTATATGAGTAAATTACAATCAAACTCATGGTTAAAACAGTTTATTGTTTTTTCTTAAAAAATATTTTACTTTAAATTAATTGGTTATCAATTTATTTGTTTGTATTGATAATTATACTTTTTTTAATTCAAAGTTAGTGCTTTGTAAATTATAAACTTAGATTTAGTTTATATCAAATCGAAGGAAAATAAAAAAGCAAATAAAATTAAAGTTATATGCTAAACGTTTTAAGCGAAAAGATACATATTTTATTTTTAATGAGTAGTTCAATAGTTTTTAGGAGCATAGTAAAAAAAATATAAATCACTTTCTAACATGTTTAGTAAAAATGATAGGTGAGCATTATCTATTACTTAAAAACAAAATAAGTCTGCAACACTTTTTTAAACACCAAATTCTATATTAATAGAACTTTCTTATCATCTTAAAATATTAATTTATTGCTTGTTGACATAGTACTTTGCTATTATAATAAGTTAAACATAATAACTTTAAGTTTTTATCACTAAAAATATACTTGTTGATACTCTACATTTGCTACAACTCACTTAAATTTTTTTTATAACATTTAATTTAGTATAATGTCATAAAACGTGTTTTAAAAAATCTAGAGATAATTATTCTATGACAAAACTAATTTTTCAATTATTTTTTTAAATTAATAAATATAATTAATTTTAATTAGCTGTATAACGCAGCTTTAAAATAAACTTTTTGAAGTAGTTAACAGGATTAAAATTAGAATATTAATATAAAATAAACTAAATCGTTTGTTTGTGTGTTTCTAAAATGCTTTTATATAATTTTTTGCAGACCTTAGTCATATTTATTGTTAAATTATTTTAAATAACTCAATTTTCAAGTTTAGTAAAAAAATAAGAAACAACAAACATAATTTGTTTCAAAACAAAATGGAAAAAGCTATTAAAGTAAAATACAAAAATTGAATATAATACTAATAAAACTATACAATAATAATAACAATATAAAACACAAAAAAAGTCAAACAATATTTTTAAAAAGTTTATAATGAAATTGCTAAAAATTATATAAAATGTTGTTAGTGTTGCTACTTTATTTAGGAAAAAATAAGCTAACTTAGATTATGATTTGAAACATATAAAAATGATTGCCTATCAATTAGTTTAATATCTTAAGCTTGTTTCCTACCTATTTACAAAGTTTACTACCTTTTTATTAAATTAGTTTAGAGTTTTTGGTACAACATACCAAAATAACATCACATCATGTAAATGAACATGACAGCAAGTTAACAAAATTCTTAATCTTTTTTAAACTATAAGTCAACCGTTATTCTGTAGAGGCGAAAACAAAGACCAACAAACTACAAAAGATATTTTGGCTTATTGATTAAAACACTTTCAAAATAAAATTATAATTTTTAAATGTTATAAATTCAGAAATATATTAATGACGTAACACACAAATGCTATTTTTAAAAAAAGTACATATTTTTTAATATTAATGATATGAAATCTGGTAGCAACGGAATACGAAATTTTCAAGGGTCCAACAAGCTTGTTTTAATCATTCATTTAGTTTTTGC
Organism: Thalia democratica; assembly: GCF_965202585.1. Classification (NCBI taxonomy): domain Eukaryota; kingdom Metazoa; phylum Chordata; class Thaliacea; order Salpida; family Salpidae; genus Thalia; species Thalia democratica. Next base: position 80,286,570 of record NC_139168.1, read on the forward strand.
TCCAAAACGTAGTTTTATTAAGACTTATAATGTAACTAAAAAGGTAAAAAGAAAAACTTCCTTTTCCTGTACTGTTTTATAGTTTTAATATTAGAGGTATTAACTATTATGTAATGAATAAAATTTCAAAATAAACTTTCTTAAAGTATGTACTTTTAATATAACTTTATTGACATAACTTTAAGTATTGATATTATTTATCTATAAAAGAATTACTATTATATCTGAATAACAACTTAGTCTAAGGCAACTGTTGATTAAAATAAGTTACGAATTAGATATAATATGTGTATAATTAATTTGCTAGTTCAATACTATACTTTCAAAGTGCAAACTTTTTGATAAAAGTAATTTAACAGTCTTTTATTATAGTATGTTAAAAAAATTGTTAAAACTGAGTTTTGTCGTTAAGTTTTTTAAATAAATTAAACTAACATATATGTCGTTGAACAAAACTTTTAAAGTTTAAAACTTACTTAGTGCTAGATAAAGCATAGTTATTAGGTTCGACTGATATGTGTTGGTTTGTAAAACTAAAAGTTCTTAGAATTTAATTGACTCAGGCAGAGTTAATTACAACTTTATTTACAAGGTTTAATTGATATGAGACCTATTTTTTTTTCTTCTAGTGGAAAAGATTTAGAAGAATTAAATTATTTTTGAAATAAAAACTACAAATCAATAGTAAACATACAATAATTATTTAAAATGCAGTTACATAGTAAGTCTAACTTGATTTCAAGTTTAATATCAATACTAATATTGTATAGTAACTAAAATGTTTGTAAATGAAAAATTATTTTTTTAATTTTATGCTCAAATTCACAAAGACTTAATTATAAACATGTATCCATACAACTTTCCCGTCCTTGATAAATCGTTAAAAGTTATCCAAGTGTTGTCTGCTTCAATACCCAGTTTTTCTTTTGAACAAAGTCTTAGGACCAAATATTTCAAGAATTTCTTTGTGGTTTAAATACAATAACAATAATGTATGACTATCGTATTTACTGGTTCTACAGTTTACAAACTTGATATTAAAAACAATGAAATGAAATTAAATTTAGCAGACTCATTACAAAGTATCTATGACAAAATAAATATATAACTGCTTTATAACTACGATTATTTGATAAACGTTTTTCGATTGGTATAAATATTGAATTTTGTTAACACAAAATTTTATGAAATATTATTTAATCACTGTTTAGTTAAAATTTGTAGTTAAAGTCAAATTTGCTTGTATTTATTCAGTTTTTATTTACACCTATTCTGAAAACTTATAGGTTTTGTACTAATTTTATTTTCAAAATTATCTCACATACACTTAAAACTAAATGTTTGGTTGTAGTTAACTTAGTTTTACAAAAATTAAATTAAAATATTTCAAGAAGTCGCAATCTTAAAGAATATTGATAAGCTATATTCAATACATTAACCTCTACTAATAAAAATGTCACTAGGTGACCAATTGATTCTCGAGTAAAATTGTATTAGAGACGTTAATAAATAGAAAATTTTATGACTCGACTTAAACTTGACTTTCTGAAACAATTTACAGTGAGCTGAGATACTATGTTTAACTGAATCATTAAACTTTCTTTAATATAAGTATAAAAAATCAATTTCATATAAAAAAACCCAATTGTTAGCTTTCTGTCTCAGTTCATATTGAATTAAAGGTTTTTATTTGCCTTACAAATTTATAAACAGTACTGTTGCATAAAGTTAAAATACTTCAAAATATGTATTAGGTTCAAAAACTTACATTTATGAGTAATGTTAGTTTAATACCTTTAGTTGGAAAAACGTTAAAGGTAAAACCAATTTCTATTAATTTTATTCAACTGCTTTATATTTTGTCTTCTAAATTAATAAAAAAAATCTGTATAAACTTTTATAACCTCTTTTACTACTTGTTTTGAATCAACCGAGTATTTAAAATTGTATACTTTGCGTAAATTTTTTACTTAAATGTTGTGCAATTTAAGCTTTTCAATAACATTGTTTAACGTTAAAGTTAATGTAAACTTATGTCAAGTAATGGATATTACTAATTTGTACACCAAGTTAAGTCAATAATTTAAATAGGACTTCGTTAAATACTCACAATTGTGATGCTTATTTGCCACAAATAAGCTTATTTGTTTGTTCTTAAACTAAATACTTAACTAAAATAAAGCAAATAACTATTAAAAGATACTACGGTACTTACAACAAATGGTGACTTTAAAGTTTTTATTGAGTTAAGATACACACCTTTTTTATGTCATGTATTTTCAGTTTTATTTTGAAAGGCGATAAAATAATCAAAATAATCTCAAAACGCAGTTAAAGTTTCGTTAAACTTACAAAATAATCGTTTTTATCTTAGAAGTATGTGAACTATATAAAATGTCTAACTTAATATTAAAAAATATTAACGAAGTTTAAAACTAACTTATAAAATTTTTGCTTAGGAATATAACATAAAATTATAATCTGCCTCAATACTAAAAATTATATGTATGAAATAAAAAATATTAAAAACTAGTCTTAACCCAACCAAATTACTTAAATAAGTGTCTTGTGTTCTGAACTACATCCTGAAAAATGTATTTCGAAGAAATAGATTTTTTGTAAAGTTTGATGAATATTTTTACAGCAGTTAACTAAAGTCTTCGCTATATTATAACTGCTTTTATCTAGTTTGTAAGAAATAATTATAATCATTACCTAAAAATTTCTCAAAAATTTCAAACTTCTTCTGGCAAAGAAACTCATTAAAACTTAATAATTGTTTTTTTCAACCAAATATATTCAAATTATGTTGAGTGAAAACCGTTGAGTAACTATTAGTTTGTAACTAATAAAACTGCTATTATAAATCTATAAACATGATAAATTTGTATATTATTAATGACGTCACCCACAAATGATAGTCTAAAAAAAGTAAATATAGTTAAATTTCAAATCAATAGACAAGTTTCAAAAGACAATTTTGTTAAGGCTTTAACAAACTTATTCCAATTTTTCATTTCGCTATTGCTGTCAAACTTAGTTTTATTATGGTTTATTTAGCCTAAATCATAAAGAGCTAGCTATTTTTGTTAGCTTATTTAAATGTTCAACAAATTAAGTTTTAGATGTAAAAGGATATTAATTAGTAAAAATTAGTAAAATTTTTGAAAAAAAATTACTAAATGTAATTAATTTAAATAATCCTTTATTAAGTGTTTATACAAAACATATTGTTTAATAAAGTATATTATATTTTAATACAACCCTGATATTTGACAGCTGTTAATTACATTAAATTTAAAACTAGCATACCATATAACAATTTCGAAAAGTTTTAAATGCCATAAACTTGCCTTATAAAAACAAATAAGTGTTCATTCCGATAATAAAATTATTTTATTACATTTCTTAATTGAGTAGGTTTACTGGAATTAAGGACAGAATACTAACTTTTTTTAAAATATAAAAATTGGTAAGTTTTAATTTAATATATGGAATAAATATTTTTTTAGTATTTTCAGTTAATTTCAAAATAATGAATAAAAACATTAAAGTTAAGTTTAAATATATATGATAAATTTTTTAACAAAAACCACGTGAAAAATAGTTAAAAATTGTGAGAATTCATTTTGATTTTTTTTGCCACAAACTATTAGAGAGACCTTAGAACATCATGACCACTGTTTTTTCCCTTAGGTATTATTTTTTGAAATCTTTTAAGATAAAGTTTTACTTTTTGCCCTTTCCAGAAGAGCAACTACAAAAAATTTTAACTCAAAATGATAGAAGTAGTTCTATATAAATAATGAAAGCTTATTTGTAACTATAGATGTTGTCTGAAAGTATTTAGTATTGCTTGCAAGTAAAAAAAAAATTGTTTTTTTATTTAATGCTTGTTTAGTCTTTATCATTAAAATTTCATATTAAAATTTGTAAGATACTTATTTAATCATACATAAACAGGCATGATTGAAAATATTAAGCTAAGTTTAAAAACAAACTTAACATATACATTTCAAATTGTATTTTGTAAACTACAATATTTCCATTTTTAATTATACATATGCCATACTTGTACAAATTACCATACTTAATAATATCCGAACAACTTTCAATAACCATTTTATAAATAAACGTAACAAACTCTTAATTGTGGGTGGGTGTCACTTTTGCACGAGCGTCACTTTTGCACGAGCGTCACTTTTGCACGAAGGGACACTTTTGCACGACTGTCACTTTTGCACGAAGGGTCACTTTTGCACGAGGGGACATTTTTGCACGGCGACTCTTTTGCACGAGCGTCACTTTAGCACGAGGGGACACTTTTGCACGGCGTCACTTTTGCACGCAGGGTCACTTTATCACGAGGGGACACTTTTGCACGGCGTCACTTTTGCACGCAGGGTCACTTTTGCACGAGGTGACACTTTTGCACGGCGACTTTTTTGCACGGAGAGTCACTTTTGCACGAAGGGCACTTTTGCACGGCGTCACTTTTGCACGCAGGGTCATTTTTGCACGGCGTAATTATTTCACGAGGAGACACTTCTGCACGGCGACATTTGTTACGGCAACATTGTTGCACAACGGTACTTTTGCACAACGTCACATTTTTACGATGAAGATTTTGCCCAGCGACATTTTGGCACAATGATTTTTTCGCACGGAACATAATTAATCTTAAAATTAAATTAGCGGTTGATAAAAATTACTTATTAATTTTACTAACACAAATATAATTTTGATAAAAAAAATTTAACTTCAATCAAAATTGTTTAAAATATTTGCAAGAAACTAATTCATTTGTAAGTTTGTTCCATATTTCAACTGACCGATAAACAAAAATTCTGCCAAGCCTCATTATTGAAATGTTGCAGCGGTTGAAGACTAATATGGTATATTTTCTTTTAACATAAGTTCAAACTTCCAAATGTTACTTTCTCTTTGGCTTATCATGATCATGCAAAGTTGTAATGCTGAAATATTCCAAGTTCAAATCATTTTATTGCTCTTTTTATTCTCACGCTAAATTAAAAAATAGACTGAAAAATAAACGTCAAGTAAAATCTGAAATACCTTTACAATTAAAAAATTAACTAAATCTTTTGCTTTATTTTAACAATCGTTTATAATTAAAAAAAAAATTTAACCATTTGTTTAACAACATATATATATTGCTAATTTTAACATCAAGAGAATATAAATAAATAATAATACTCAAGATTCGTGTTTCAAAGCCTTACTAAATTAAGGTTATCTTTCTCTTTAAAATTTAACGAGATTCAGATAATTTTTATTTAAATTATTCAAAATTGTTTGTTATTCATCTAGTTTATTTTGATTAAGATTATAAATATGAATAAATGAAATGTGGTACGTAATTATATTGTTCTCCGTAAAACTTAAGATAAAAACTTTTATTTAAGAAATTTATTTAAGCACTGACGAGGTATAAGACCGAAACTTAGTTTGTTAAAAAAATTTTTGCAACAATAATTTCGAAAAAACTTTACATTAAAATTTCATTAAAAAACTACAACATTTTATTGATTCAAAACAACTTGCGTTTAAAAGCGAATGTTATTTAAATTGACAAAAAAGAAATCTATTTATATTTTTTTTTGAGAAAATAAAAATTAGAAGCGTGCAAAAATGAAGTTCCGTTCAAAATTACTGATTATTTAAAGTTTTGCAATTCATAAGTATACCCGTGAAATTATAACGCCGTGCGAAAGTGACGCTTTGCAAAAATGTCCTCATGCAAATGTAACGTCGTGCAAAAGTTTTGACGTGTAAAAATGTCGCCGTGCAAAAGTGACGCCGTGCAAAAGTGCCCTTCGTGCAAAAGTGACTCTCCGTGCAAAAGAGTCGCCGTGCAAAAGTGTCCCCTCGTGCTAAAGTGTCGCTCGTGCAAAAGAGTCGCCGTGCAAAAGTGTCCCCTCGTGCAAAAGTGACCCTTCGTGCAAAAGTGACGCTCGTGCAAAAGTGTCCCCTCGTGCAAAAGTGTCTTCGTGCAAAAGTGACGCTCGTGCAAAAGTGACCCGTTCCCGTATATTTATATTAATTAAATAGTCAATTAAAGTCGTTTTTTGTTAAATCAGATTTCCACTGCTTTTAGTATTTAAGTTTTTGTTTATAATTTATATATTATAGTGTAATTAAATTTACTAAATTTTTAAATTAAAATAGTTAATATTAGTTCTTAAATGTTAATGATCTGTGTTTCACAACTTTAATAATTTTTAGAAAGTAAAAAGCTTTTTAAAATATGAAACAACAATTTTTTTTATACTACAATATTTAGCATACATTTATTTATGTTTTTTATTAATTTCATTTTTTATTTTATACTTTAAATATCTTTTGTCTTGTCAGTAAACGTATTAAAATAATAAATAACTATTAAAAAACCTAGTTTAATTTTAACAAAACGTTAAGCAACAACTACTTTTATTTTTAAGTTTAAAAAGTTGTTTCATAGATTATTTGTTTTTTTTAAGTTTGCGAATTGTATTTGAAAAACTAGAAAAATAAAGTAGAGTTTTACTTAAATAAGCTTTATAATCAATTATTGCAACAGAAAACTTGACAGATAGTTTTCAATTAATCTGTTCTTGATTACGTATTAAATTCGTACTACAAATTGTGTAAAACAAAATTAATATACTTTATTACTATACCAAAAATACATGATTCTCCATTTTGGTTAAAGTTTTAACCAGCATCAGTCTGGCAAAAATAATAAAAGTTTAAAGTTGTTTTATAAAAACAAACTTTGGAAAGTCATTTATTTTTGAATGATTTACTTTGATTTTCTTAAACGAAATCGTTTTAAACTATTTTAGTTTTATTTTGCTTTAAATCTTAAAAATTAATGTATGTTGTTAAACACCAAAAAAGTTTTTAATAACAAAACTTTATCAATATTAAAAAACAAACTATTCATTGGAAAATAACAAAAATATGCTAACTACACCAAATGCACTTTTTAATATCTAAATGTTTTATAATTAATAATTGTTTTTAAGATAATTTGTTTTATCATCAGTACAAATGGTATAATTTCAATATAATAACGAATTATACGAAACTTAAATATTGGCGCAAGTAGGTGATATGCTTGGTATCGTTTAAATATCAACCTCTATGAAAAAGTTTTAGACGAAAAATAACAAAAGAAAATTTTGTTGCTCGACTTATGATGGTTGAAAATACTCAAAATTTAAAAAGAATTTAGTGAATAACCCTAAAAACAATATATAGTAATTTTATTGATTTTAAGTTGTGATAAAACTATAATACGGATTCAATAATTGTTTCAATATCAATTCTTGCAACTTAGTTTTCTAAAGTAAAATGTCCTATTTAGTTTAATTTTTTTTTACTAACATTTTACGTCATTTTTTCCAATTTTTGGAATGAATTTAAAATCGTTTATAAAAAAAACATAATTCAATTGACAAGTTGTTGAAGATATAGTATTATTTATTTAATGTTAAAATCATTCTTGTCTTTATTTAAGTTAGATATCTCTAAGTTCCAATTTTAAGTTCAAGTAAAAATCTTGATTTAAAAAATAAACGAACACAGTATAGCAAATTTTTGAAAAGTTAAAAGATTAAAAAAGTAGTATTGAAAATATGCATTAAATTAAAACTTAATAAAAGTAACTCAATAAAAGACTATTTATTTTAACTTAAAATTAAGCTTAGAAAATTAGATAAAAATTAAACAATACTTACTTTTTTTAAGAGAAATTAATATAGCTAAGTCTGTTAATAAACCCAATTTTCAAATAATAGATCGCTATTACAATCAGATAAACTTAACTGTTTTTGATGCTGTTTTAGGCGTATCTAAAAAATAATATTTTTCATAGAAAAAACATAGTTTTATCGAAAAAGTCTTATTACTTCACTAACCATCGTAAATACTTGTACTTAAGTTGAAAAAAGAGTAAGCTATTTTACAAACAGATCAACTTTAATGAGTTAAATAAACTAAACAAAATAAAAATTGACTTTTTTTTATATACACTTGAATAAAGACTTTGAAAATATATTTAACTAAAAAGTTTAGTATAAGTAAAAAAGTTAAGATTTTGCACTTTATGTTTCATTATCCACAAATATTATTTAAAACTGTCAACAAGTAAAAAATAACACTCAGGCAGTTAGTCAGTTATTTTAATAAATCATGTTCCCACACTCTCTTAGAACTATAATTCCTATCTATTATTAAATTTCTTTTTTTAATGAGTTGGACTCTTACTAAATTAGCTAAATAACTTTAAAATCGAATAAATTTGTTTTATTCAGTGTTGTGATTTAAAAACAATGTCTGATTTCCCATAAAAAAAATTAATAACATGTTTCTTATAAACACTGAAATAAAATTAGAACAATTATTGTTGCAGTATATATACATTGAAAAAACGGTACGTCTCTTTTAGACAGCGTTAGTCATCGTCATTAATTTATTCAATTTGTTTGATATTTATTCGTTTGTAAAGAACTAAACATTTAAATAATATTTTAGATTCAGGAAATATTATCTTTATTTAAACTTACTAGTAAACTTTAGAAAAAAAAGTTGTGTTCTTATTTACACAATAAGCTCATAAAACAAATTAAATAAATAAAATAGGTTTATAATATTTCTTATAAGTATAAGCTATTGACTCAAAGCCAAAAAAATTTTGAACAACATTATCTGGCAACGAATTTCCTTACTTAAACTGTTTTAAAGAAACAAACATCGAAAATTTGCGTGTTTCAAAACAACTAGTTTTCAATTTATTAAATCTAATAGTTATTATTAGTTACAGCTAAAAAGCTTGTTTTTGACTTTTAAAATTTAAAGCTTAGTTTTTTAAAACAGCAAAAATGGATTTTAAACAAAACTAGCAAAATATTAGTTATAAAAAAAGTTATTAAAATGCAGTGTAAAATACAATTCAAATGTAAATAAAAACTATCTTCGAAGAGAAAAACATTCGCATTAATTATTATTAATTTTCATTATTAAAATTAATTAAACTTAACTGTTTCTGATATTTCTGTTAACCGTTTAATAAAATCAATATTTTAAAAACATAAAAACTTATATACCTAAAGTTTGTAATTTAGTAATATAATAATTTAATCACTTCACTATTTTACAATAACTTTAACTTTAGAAAAATACGTTAGCTAAATTCAAAAGAGTCAAAAAAAACTTTTTATCTACTTTTTAGTAATCAATATAAACACGCTGTTTAACTAACAAATTTTATATAGGTAAATGAATTAAATTGTTCATAAATAAACTACAATGTGCACTACAAAGCATTTACTAATAAAGATCCAAGCGAAGGAGTTATTTGAATATATGATTATAATAAATTTAAACAGTAATTTTTCTTCAGTACACAAATGCATGTGTGTGTGTGTTAACAAGCTAACACATTCAACGGAGCTTTTTATATTTATTTTAAATAAACACGTATGTATATACCTACTTTAGCTTTTAGTCTTTCCTTACAGTATTTAATTTATTAAAGAGCTCTGTCAAATAATCTACTAATTAACACACTAATATGGGTTAGTGAATTAAAAAAATACTTTTTAAATTTGTTAACTTACAGATGTCACTCTTAAACTAAAACATTATACTTTAAAGTAAATTAATTACAAAAATTAAATAGACACTTGTACATGTTCATTTTGTTGTAATAAAACATAAGTTACGTGTTTTTTTAATTAATACAATTAAAGTAAACGGTTTTTAATACAAAACAAAAGCTATAAGATTTCGGTTGGCATAACTATTTTTTCATCAATTTTAATTCAAAAAGTAAATATTTGATGATTATAATGTTAACCATAACTTTTTAAAGTTATTAAACTTCATAAATAGTAAAACTTTAGTTATCAAATAGTAAATTATTAACCAATAAAAACAGCTAAGTTTATTGTACAACGGGGCATTAAAAATTTGTTTATAGTTTTATAATTTTTTACTAACTTTTTATTAATAAAAAATTTAGTTTAATTGTATCTAGTAGAAACTTTATTTATTATTCTAAGTTGCAGCTAAACGTATAAAAAGTTTGTACAAAAGTTACAACGGTTTATCTGACGTCATTGTTAAAATCCAGGTAAATGTTCATTAATATAATTTTTATTATGTTTTTGCGGAATATTTACTACTACTCAAACAAATCTTTTTTACAGTTTGTACAGCTATTATACATAGCTAAAATAATTTAAATGTCGATTTTGTATTAACCATATAAAACACATGTAAAATTAAAAAAAATATTTGCTAAACTATCTTAAAAATTGTTGAATTACCTGAACTTCAAATGATGTTTTCTTTATCTTTTCTACTGTTGAACTTTAATTACGTGTTGAAATATTATTTATTAACCAAATACGTACTTTATGTGAACTTTATAGCTTAGGAAAACTTCGAAATACTTTTTAAGATATATATATATATATATATATATATTTAACCGAAATTAGGAAAAAGATATATAAAAATTATTTTAATAGGCAAAAAATAGTTTTTTTCCTTGTTTTGCTGATTAAAACGCTTGGAAAAGTGTAAAGTTTGATGTTTTTTTTTTAATTTATACTATTTTGCAGTTTGAAGTTTATTGAAATATTTTCAATTAAAATTTTTTTTAGATTAATTTTTAAAGTGTTTGACAGTTATTTACGAGATGTGTTTACTAAAACTAATTTTAATAGATAGTTTTACAGTATCACTTAATCGATAGAATTTATAATTTGCTTTTAAATCGGTTTCGAATCACGATTTCTTTTGTAATTAATCAAAGGAAATTAATATGATAAGCTAGGAAGTTTTAAAAATCTTAATTAATTACTACAGTTAAATTTTAGCCTTGAAAATTAGAAAGCTTGGTACAATAAAGGACACGACCAAAATTTTTAGAAAATATAAATAATTGCAAAGTAGTTTATTTTATTTCACGTAAAGAACAGGGGAGGTGCTCTGGCCCGTCATGCCAGAAGAAAAAAAGAATGTACCATCTATGGCTTTTAATTATTTAGATTTCCTGCTTTATTTGTTTTTTTTTTCAAATATGTTTATGTAGTATTTAGAAAAAAGTTTTCAATATCATACAACAAATATTAACTTGTATTTCGTACCAAATATATGCTGGTTAGTTTAGTCGGTCGATCTAAAACTAACTAAAGGAATAGGATATCAATAGTATGTAAACCTACTTGTTTAAAACTAATTTGTTATATAAGTTTATTAAGCAAATACAAACATATTTTAATTTCAAAACTTGGAATCAAGTTTTTTAAATAGAAATATTTTTACTAAACTCATTTCAACATTATTTTAATTACTTCTTACATACTACTTAAATCTGTAAATACTGTTTAGAATAAAAAAAAAAAACAAAAAAAGGTTTTGAAATAATGACTGAAAATACTTTTTTATAAATATAAAACAATTTTCAATGGATCAGTTAAAACAAATGTTTTGTTTTTTTAATACTTATATTGTTTACAAACAGTAGACTCAAAGTTTAAAACTTGAAATTTACATTACAAAACTGATTTCAACTAAAAAAGTTACTGAACTTATTGAAGATCTGGATTTTTTTCATGTATAGCGCTTAGACAAAGTAAAACTTTATAATTTTCAAGTTTAGTATATACAAATCATACGATGTTCTCGTGGGCATATCGATATATAGTTCACAAAAAAACCTCTTTTATAGCATAATTTACATTTGTATTAGTAGTTAGAATTCGGCAAAATATTTTTTTGAAACTTGTAATGTTGTTATGAACAACGTATTGTCTTTATTTGTTAACTTCTTCTATCTTAAAGTTTTTTTTAAATATTTTGAATCTACAATAAGTTTTTGTTCGTTTTAGAGCTTAAAATAATTTAACTAAATTAATGGCTTGAAGCTCAGTAACCAAAAGGTTTTTCTACACACCAGGTCGTTTCAACAAAAACTTTAAGCGTTTATTTTTTATTTTCAATAATCTTTCTTCTCTTGTTCAATAACATACTGCTGTGAACAATGTATATCAACACTGTTGGAGTTACTTGAAAATTGGAGTGTTTTATTTTTATTTATATATAAAATTATAACAAAACAAATTATTAACAAAAATTTCTCAAATATTATAACTTAATTTTTAATTGATTAATGAGTAAAGTACAGTTAAATAAAAAAATTTAAAAAAATTAAGATATTTAGACAAAATTTTCGAATTACTTAAGTTTGTGAAAGTGATTTTAGATATAAAGCTAAAAAAGAAGTTTTTCTGATTACGTATTAAACTCATACCATAACTATACTACCTAAAAATAAGTACATATTATTTGTATACCAATAATAATTGTATTAACAATTCGACATCGAAATTTTAACCAGCATTCGTCTGGTATCTAAAGTCTAAATATAAATTTGTTTTGTAGAAAAATACACCGGTACTTTTTTTATGATATTTTATATTTTTTATTTAACCAACTACTTTTTATAATTAAAGATAAGCATTTGTTTTTGCTCAAAAGGTGTAAACCTTAATAAATAATGTTTGTGAAAATGTATTCTTCCAAGATTAAATATTATCATATTCTTAATAAATGTTGTACATATTCATAATCGGTATACATGAAATCAAAACGAACCAAATTTTTATTTTTAATTAATAAATTATTTTTTGAATGTAATTAGCTGGTTTCGATTTAAATTTCATTTTATAAGTAATTCAATTTTATTTAAATTAATCAATTGACGTTTAAAAAATTTAAAAAGAATATTCACTCAAATTTTGGTAATTAAAATACTAAACATATTTATATTATTTTTCTTAATGATAAAAACTAAATTAATTTTATAAATCCAATTAACTTTCTATAGTTATCACTTTAAGAAATCAATATCAAACCTATTATATACATCAAGAAATTTTACTTTTCAATATATTATGTTTCAAAAAATCATCACCCTAATATATATTACAATTACCTCTATAACAAAAATTTGGAAATTTTCTTTTTAAATATTTCCTATAAATTTTTGCCTTAACAAACAGACACTTACTATTTGTTACATATATAAAAAAAATATTTTATCTTAAACTAAACTAAGTTTCTAAGTTATCACTTCATATCTTGGAACTTATTACGTAAATTGAAAACTATCACGTTGAGAAAATTGGAAAACTCCTAATCATAATCTCCCCAGTATACCGTTACAAAAGCCTTGCAAAAAAGCCATTATAATGGAATTTTACAAGGATTTATTAATATATTACGTAACAAGTACATTTTACCTTATCACATTAAGTGAAATATAGTTTTAAGAAAATTATAAACCCCAATATTCTCTATCTTTACTAACATTTTTTTTTCTTTTTAAAATTATTTTATTTTAATATCTCTTCAAAATTCATTTGTATACACACGAAATCGATTGTAACTGACATAAAAAATGTACTATACTATATTATAATATACTATATTTTTCAAAAAGTACTGTACAGGTGATTATAGATTACTTTTTCAGTTATTTAGTTAAAATTAGATAGAAGTGAAATGAGTTTATTATTTCCTGGTTATGTGTTTAATTCTGGTTTAAAATTAGTAATAGTTTTAGACTACTCGGATATACACCTTCATAAAATGCTTGCTTAATTAATTTGCTTAGTAATTGGGATATAATATTGTTTACTTTCTTAAGTATCTTTACAGACATAAGTTCTTCACCACAGGCTTTGTTTGGATCTAAACTTTTTATAATATTAAATACTTCATTCTCTGTAGCATCAAACCAAAAAAAATACTACTACTAACATTTCTAAGATTGTCAGTAAAACCTAATGGGTTACCTTTTTGTGTTGATTTTTGCTTTCCAATTTTAGAATAATGATTGTTAAGTTTGTTTACTATGTCTGATGGTTTAATATAAAACTTTTTATTCACATCTAATCTATTTATAAAATTGCTTTCTTTCTTCTGTCTACTAATGATGCTATTTATTACTTTTCAAACTTTAGATGTAATTTTGTAACAATATTTTAAAACTTTGCTAACTAAAACTAAAAAGAACTTTGCTAAATATAGAAGCATAACTTTTACTATATGTTTAGCAAAGTGCTTTTTAATTTAAATTTAGCTGGCTGAAGAATAAGGCGTCTAGTCTTATGAAACACGTGTACCAGTATTTTTAAAATCTTATTTTTCTAATGAATTATGTAAAAGCCCTTCAAATGTGGCTCAGTAGAAGATGTTTAAGTTTAAATAACAATATATATATATGTATATTTATTTATTTATTTAGTTATAATTTTTTTAAGGACTTTAGTATTTCTTTTTTTATTCAGGGTTAGATTACAGCTTTAATTTAGCTTTTTACTTTTTTCTAGTTGTAACATTTTGGTCAGTAATCTATCTAATTATGCTTATTTAGTAATTAAATTGACTATCTTTGGAATTTCATATTTATTAATTTTATATTATTATTATTATTATATTGTTTATTGTGCAATGTTGGACTCAGGCGTCAAAACCTGAGCCACTTAAACAGGACACACAAAAAGAGAAAAAGAAAATAAACTTATATTCAAAACTTTAAGATAAATTATACATATATATATATATACAAACATAATTTAAATGGAAACACAAAGTTAAACACAATATGATAAACAAATGAACTAAATTGAAAATTCAGTTCAAAAAATTTAAATTTATATATTACTTAGTACACACAGTATAGAAGTTTGTCTAAAATCATGGCTTATAAAACAATATTCATAAGTACAAAATATATAAGTAAACTAATAGTTTGTAGGGGGGAGGCGTAGGGAAACGAATATTTTTCCTTTTGTTACAGTGGAAAATTAGTTAATTTTACTGGTATTTATCGTATTTAAGTCAAATCTTTTTAGCTTTAAACGAAATTGTTCTACCCTCTCACAAGATACTATATCCTGAGGTAGTCTGTTCCACATAGCTTTTGCTCTGTGAAAAAATGCGCCTTGCCACTGACTGTTTTGAAAATCATGTTTACATTTTATTTTCAAATTATTTCCTCTTAGTTGATATTTATTTTGTGAAAAATTAAAAAACTGGTTAAAAAAACTTTTATATTTGCCATTGATAATTTTGTAAAGAATTAATAAATCAAATTCCCATCTTCTATATTCCAGTGATTTCAATCCAAATTTAATCATTCTATCATTATATGACGTGTAAGATATGTTGCAACGATTATAAATATGACGGGTAAAACTCCTTTGCACAGATTCAATTTTGTTAATATCCTTTTTTAAATGGGGTGACCAAATTTGGGTACTAAACTCAAGTTTAGGGCGAACGTATGTTTTAAATAGTTTTGTCAGAATTGAAGCAGAATTAGTTTTAAAACTTTTCAATATTTGATAACATGTAGTTTTTGCAATCTTATATAAATAGTTGATATGTTCATTCCATTTCAAATCTTTGGAAATATAAATTCCTAAATCTTTAAAAACTTTAATTTCTGGTAACTTGATGTTATTGATTAAGAGGTCAGTTGGAGAAGATTCTTTTTTGTTAATGGTTAGAATTTTACATTTGCTAGGATTTAAGTTTAGTTTTCTTGTTTTTAACCATATGTAAATATTATCTAAAGATAGTTGTAATGAAGTATTTGACTGACTAAAGATTTTGGCATCATCTGCAAATAAGCTTAACTCACTTTTAATATCAATGTTTGAACAAATATCATTAATATAAATTAAAAAGAGAAGGGGACCAACTACACCACCTTGTGGTACTCCACTGTAGATTGTTAAAGAGTCAGAAAGCGTATTATTGATGAGTACTCTCTGTGATCTATTATTTAAAAAGTTATCAAACCAATCAATTAAGCTTTCATGTAGCCCATACTGATTTAAAATTTTTAATAATCTTTTGTGTGATACTGAATCAAAGGCTTTTTGAATATCCGTATAAACTACTTTAGTAAATTCATTTTTGAGATAAGGAACTAACCAAGAATGTAAGCATGTTAACAGTTGAATGGTTGATGAGCGGTTTGGAACAAAACCAAACTGTTTGTTAGTTAATAATTTGTTATCAAAGAGGTGATTGAGAATTTTTACAGATACAATATGTTCATAAATTCTTGAAAAGCCACTTGTTAGAGATATTGGTCTGTAATTTAATGCATCGTGTATATTACCTTTCTTGTGCACAGGAATAATAAAAGATGTTTTCCATTGTTTAGGAACATCAGATAGTTCTAGAGAGCAATTAAATATTAATGAAAGTGGAAATATTATTGATTGGATAACATGCTTGATATAATAGGGTGGAATGTTTTCTGGCGTTCTTATGATTTTATCTTTTAAGTGGTTAATTGAACTTATAATGTCTTCATAGGTTATGAAAAAATTTTGCATCTTACTACAATTCTTTTGGGGTAGCTTAAAAGACTGGTAACTCTCGTCTTTTTTAAAAACTTTTTGAAAATTTATGTTAAAAAGTGTTGCTATTTCAAAATCTGAGGTTACTGTTTTGTTTTTATCATTGTCATATAAGAGATGTATGGAATTATTTAACTTAAGTTTAGATTTCACGTAGCTATAAAACTTTTTTAAATTTGGGTTTTTGCAGAATTTGTTTTCATATTCAAAGTTGTATTTTTTAACAGCTAATTGATATTCTTTAGACTTGTTTTTGTATTTTATCAAAAGTGATTTATTTGTCTTACTTTTTTTGTATAGATTCGCTTTTTCTTTTAATAACTTTTTAATATGAGATGGATATTTTTTACTTTTGTTATTTTTAGAAAAAATTGGAACAAAACGTTTGATTGAGATTTGGATTGAGCTGATAAATTGATCGTAGAAATGCTGGAGATTTTCTGAATTTTTAAATAATGAGGTCCAATTAATTTTTGACAGGAAATCATTGATGCTTTCAAAATCTGCTTTTTTATAGTCATATGAGACTTCTTTAGCAATAGGTACTATTTTATTTTCAATTTTAATTTTTAGTGAAAGCAAGTTATGGTCACAAGTGTTTGTTAATGGAAAATTAGTTGAGTGTGATATGATTCTATCTAGACCAAAATGATTGCAAATTATGAGATCAAGAATGTTACCATTCTTATGGGTTGGATTTTCAATTACTTGGGTTAAAAAATTGTCTGTACAAAAATCAAGAAAACACTCATGGGGTTTATTGAAATCTGTGCTAGGAATCCTCCAATCTATATTTGGCATATTAAAATCACCAAGAACATAAAAAGAACACTCTTTTGGAAAAACCATTTTAATCATTTTGATTACATTTTGAACAGTCAGTGCGCATCTAGCAGACAGTGGAGGAAGGTAGACACAACAAAATCTTAATTTCATCTTTTTAAAAATTACATCTACACATAGGTATTCAAAATTGATGTTGCTAGTAGAGATAGAATCGTTTTTAACTTTAATAACTTTAAGCGAATTTTTGAAAAGGATAGCAACACCTCCACCCCTACTAGACCTATCACTTCGGTAAATGTTATAGTTAAAAGGACACACTGTTGCATCGTTGACCTTATTAGTCAACCATGTTTTAGTCAAAAAAAATAAATCAATGTTATTCAAATTTATATAGTTCTCTAAAATATAAAATTTATTTAAAACAGATCTTATATTAGTGTAACAAACTTTTAAATAGTTGTTGTTACAATTTATATAGGAAAACTTGTTAGTGTTAAAATTAATCCTATCACTTAATAAGTTTATACCCGTTGACTCACGATTTCCTCCATTAATCCCAGATGTCCTGGGAGCGGTAACGAAAGGGCTGTTTTGTCAGTTCAACTATCTTGTTGTTCCTTATAACATATTTTATGTCCAATTTATTCTCATCAGCGATGGCTTGCTTTATTTTAACTTCTTTTCTCAATTTTCTGAAAGCTTCAATTTCCAAGAGAGTTCTGTCAGGGTTGATGTAGACTTTTGATTCAATTTCACCATTAAATATTTTCAAATCTCTCAGTCTTAACAGCCTGTGTTTGGATGCTAAATTATTTAATTTGACTATAATTGGTCTGATTTTGTTAGCTGCAATTTTACCAACTCGATAAAGTGACTTAAATTCTTCTTTTTTCATTTTATTTTCTCCTAATACTTGCTGAATTATTTTTAGATCATTTTTGCAACTTTCTAGTGCATTATGAGTTGGATTTTTACTTTCTGGAATGTTAAATATTATTACATTTAAAGCCTTCTTTTCTTTCAGTTTTTGTTCATTTTCAGCATCTATTTTTTCTGCTACTAAATTCAATTTGGTACTAATGTTTGTGATAATTTCTGTTGGTTCACTTTTCTGCATAGCATCAGCATATTTGGAGAATTTAGCTTCAAACTTGTTAAATTTAGAAGAAAAATCAGACTTAAATTCTGAGAAACTTTTTTGTAATTCTGTAATTCTATTTTCTATATTGTCTATTCTCTTACTGCTGAATTCATCTTTTTGAATCTGATCAATGTTATTTTCAATAATTCTACTTTTTTCATTATAATCTTTCTTCAATTTAAGCATCTCA
Organism: Thalia democratica; assembly: GCF_965202585.1. Classification (NCBI taxonomy): domain Eukaryota; kingdom Metazoa; phylum Chordata; class Thaliacea; order Salpida; family Salpidae; genus Thalia; species Thalia democratica. Next base: position 80,305,141 of record NC_139168.1, read on the forward strand.
GCTTGAAAACAACTAAATTCATTGTCCTTCTTGCTTCCAATGGCAATCAGTTTTTCTTTCAGCTGTTTCCCAATTTTGGAGGACTCAACTAATGCTTTAATTTCAGCTTCGACAGACATTTACTTTTTTATATTACAAAACCTTATTCAATATATTTGAAATATGTTCCATGTTTGTTGAAAAGTTGACTAGCATCACTTAATATTTTATTATTGTTACTTTTAGAAAAGTTTTTATTATATTTATTTTTATTCTTTGAGTTATTTATAATTAAATTTAAATTTTTTAGTCTAATATGAAGTGGAAAGTGGTCTGATATATTTGATAATAATATTTAAGAACTAGTTACTTTTTCAGGACACCATCAATAAAAATGACCAATCAATATACCTCAAATGCTATTTATCCTAATGGGTGCAGTGATAAGATTTGTTGAGCCAAACATTTGGATTTGGCTTAAATAACTTTTCACTAAGTTAACTTTGTCATTTAAAGAGTTTATATTTCTTTCCCATAAAATACATATATTTTTATAACTTTTTGTGTTTTCTATAAAAAAATTTAAATATTTTTTACTAAATCTTTGAATATATTTTCCGGAAGGTCTATAAGTTAGCCCTACTAAGATGATTTAACTGCTGTTACTATTTATTCATTCATATATTTTTAGCGATAGAAAATTTCCAAGTAAATTATAAATAACCAATATTTTTTATTTGTCTTTAATCTTTATTAAGATTAAAGATATTACACAGATAAAATTAATTTTCTGTGTAACAATTTTTGAAAAAAATATTCTGCGAAATGATGTACAAATATTAGGTAATCAATAAGTTTATTTATAAAAACTAAAAATTTGTGCAGAATTTGAAAATGATTTTGTTTGTTTAACTATTCATTCAAAATGTAGTTTCAAAGAAAGATTTTTATTTACACAAGTTTACCGCAAACACTTGAAGTATTATTAAAATTTAATACAAACTTGTAAATAACAATTATGGTACTTTAAAAAATCAAATATTATATTTTTTGCTTATCTATAAAATCTACGCTTTTGTTAAAACGTTAAAAATAATAGCACCTCTCATTACTATGGAACAGCTTAGATATCTAAACTACATTAGTTTTAAATTTAAACGTTTCTTTCGAACGTTTGTGTGTATAAATGTGACGTCACTGAACGCTTTGAGAATTTTTTTTTTTTTGAATATTAATGTAAAACTAAACTGTTAAAACATTTAATTTGTTTACTAGAGTACGAATAGTGTTTTGATTTAAGTAAATTTAGATTTTATATTATTAAACAATAACTTTGTATCTTAATTTTTAATATGTCTCGGTATGTTTTATTTAAAAAAAGATAGTTAACTTTAAAATCTTATTTATCAAATCTAGTAAAAATTTTTATCTCGTGTAGATAGTTAAACCAAAATAACTATATATTTTTATAATAAAAAAAAGAGTTTTGTTTAAAAAGCTTATCATTAACATTAAATTATAGAGTTATAACAATATAAAACATAAAACAAATTTATATGTCACAACTAGATTTGATGTTTATAAAAACTCCTTATTAAGGTAAAACTAAGCAATTTAAATAATAACAACATTCTTATCTTAAATACTAAAAAATATTAAAATATCCAATCTAGTTGAAATTACTTCGTCTTTTAAACATTTAAATAGTAGAAAGTTGTCTACTTATATATAATGGTGCTTAAATAGAAATATACCATACAGTAACCTTTAAAAGTATAAGCATTACAAATAAATTAAAAACGAACAAATATATTAACAGAAATCTTGCTAGAACTAAAGCTTTTAAAAGGTTATAAATAATTAGATGCTCATAAAAGTTAAGTTTTAATTTATGTTAATCTTATGTTATGAATACATTGAACAAAGTTTTAAATTCATTATTAACACACTTGTAAAAGAATAACTTTTAAATACATAACACAACAAATCTAAGAAGTTATCTAAAATAAATTCAAAAACAATTTAATACATATTGTTTTCGTAATCAACTAAGTTTTAAATGTATTTATTGTATTAAAAAACGTGTTATAAACATTTTCGCTTTTGGAATCACAAGTTCTTTAAACATCTTGAACATCAGATAGTCCTTCAATATAATGTCTATTAAAACATTACTTTAAATATTTGTTCAAATAATATTGTACTTAATTTACATAAACTAGTATATATCAGTCGTTTTTTATTAAAGTTGAAGTTCTTTAAAAAAAAATTTCAATATTCCTGTTTATGTACATAAAGAAAAACATTAATTTAAAACTTTATGTTAAACAAAACCGAGCATTATGAAAAAACATTTGATAAAACTGAAAAAAAACTTTTTATTTTTTTTATTTTTTTGTAAATTATAGATTTTTATTTATTTTTAATTCTTAAAAGCAACCAAGTTTTTTTATGAAAACCAATTTAAGTTTTTTTTTTTTTAACAAACAAAAACAGTTTATGTAATCAATGAAATTCTAGTTGCTTACACATTTCATCGCAAGTGCCTTAATCTTTCCTAGGCTTTGAAAAACTTTTCATAAATTATATTAATAATTTTTCACTAATTTAGTATTCAAAAACAATTTTCCATTTAAAACCATCACAAACTAGATTTAAAATTTAATTCCATTGTTTTATATGTTATTTGGTAATTTACGCTGCTCTTAAAATGTTTAAAATAATAACAGCTTAATCAAGTTAACCGACCTACTACTTCACAGTTATATTATATAAACATATATTTATACGAGTTTTGTGTATTAAAATAAAAATGACGTCACTTAGCGCATTTAGATATTTTACACAATTATTATTTTTATTTAATAGTTGGTTTAAACTAGCTTATAGTTTTTGTTTATATATATTAAAAAGGTAATAACGCTTGTGTGTTGGAAACTGTGTTCACTGTTTTATTTTACTTTAAGAAGTCGCAATTTTTGTCATAGAAACCTGGTTGTAAATAAAATATTTGAATTTCACATATCTACTAAAATTATTTCTCACTAATATTCTTACTTAATACTCTTTAATAACAACACTATTTAAACTAATCAACAAAATTTTAAAAACAAAATAATAAGTAAAAAAACAAAAATTAACTGATTCATTTGATGTAAACTTTGTGAACAATTATAAACATTATGATTTGTTTAAAAACTATAAAGTATATAAACATACATATATATATATAAATAATTCAAATAAGTAATTTGTTACCCTTATCAATCACAATATGATTTTATCTGTCTTCAGACAACAATAAATTTAAATTGTTTAAACATAAATTACGTAAAAAAATTTGTATCTAAACTCAAAATAAGAATATTTTAGCTCTAATTATAAAATTATGATTAATACTATCGTATCCAAAATGTTGTTTGTACAATAAATAAAAAAATTGTTTACATCAGTAAAGTCACTAAAACTTTTACATTAAGATACTGACGACTATAAATTTATTTTTTTATTGATTTTATACAACAATATAAAAACACAGAACAAATGTTTTGAAAAATAAAATAATTATAATTATTGTTCGCCATCTCATATATTGTAAAGTCTCGAGTATTCAAACCAGCAAAACACTTGCATCTTGATACTTATTTAACAACGATAAATAAAAATGTTATTGTTTATCATACAGACACGTATATGCGATTACAAAACAGAAAGTGTAAACATATAAAAACATATACTAATTATTTTTATAAGTTTCAACAAACCAGTGTTTTCAATAATGTATTAATTTAAATATTAATGTTTAATTTTTTTGGGGGTTTAAATTAAACTTTATTTGAAACACTTAAGTAAGTTTTACACCTTTAAAGTAAAATCAAATGATTAACTGTTTTTTTTTTAAATAGTTGGTTTAATCAAAAATCAAACATCATCATTAAAACAAGTTCTGGTATTTTGTTTTACAAAACAAACTTATATTCGGATTTTAGAGGCCAGACAATTGCTGGCTAAAAATATGTATCCAGTTGATTATAACTATTTTTGGTATACAAGAAATATATATTTCTTTTTAGGTAGTTATGTTGTGGTATGAGTTTAATACGAAATTAGAAAAACTTTTCTTTTTAGTTTCAAATCAAAATTAATTTTAAAAAAATAATTGTAATTCAAAATATGTTGTCTAAACAATTTACACCATATTTTTATTTATCTATACTTTACTAACTAATCAAATAAAATTCGAACTTTAAAATTTCAAATAACTTTTCATTGTTAATGCTTTTATTGAAGTAGTTTTTTAATTGTAAGGAACGCGAATACCTCTAAAAACCATTCTAAAATAAAAACTAACGTTATTTAGTTTTTAACTTATGAAGTAATAACAGACAAATTTACTATAGTTTTAAGCATATAAAAAAAAATTTACAGACAATAAATTATATACAATTAATATTTAACAAACAATAATAGTATTTCATTACTTTTAAATACAGGCGATTAATTTTTATATGAGTTTTAAAATCTACAAAAATGTATAAGTATAAAAAAAAGTATTGGTTCATATTTAAGTTTACTTTTTACAAATATACAATAATATAAATGTAAATTTTGATATACAAAAATTATTTTACACTTTAGTTAGATACTAAGTTTCGCAAAATGTTATTAAATGTTAAATTTATATAAAAAATTGAGTTACTTTTATATATATATATAATAAATGATTAGAAATTATTATTTTTATTATAATAAACTTAAAATATACATAAATGTTATTAAATTTTTTAACGTATTTTTTGTGAGTTTCAGTTTAACTTTTATCAATTTAATTTGGTGTTTATGTTTTTTTATCTTTTTTTTGTTCTGTTTTGAAATTTCATACGAATATTAAATTATAAAATTAACATATATTTAATCGTAATAAATTTTTTAAGTTAAAAAATTATTTTTATCTTTAAACAACATAGTTTTTTTAATTAAATAATAAATTGGAATGAATGATATAAATGAGAACAGTCGATGTAATGACTTAAAGAAGTAAAGTTTTAAAAAAGTTAAGTTTAAAACAATAAAGAAAATGCAATAATTTCGATAATTTCTCAACCGTTCAGTGACGTCGTTTTTCTACACACAAATGTTCATATTAATCGTCTATTTATAATATATGCTCAATTGTAAAATTGAAAAAGGACCGACAATAATAATTAGGTACTTGTATTCAGAACGGTTTTCACGAACAACGTCGCCTTTACAAATGAAAAAAATGACATGATGTTAAAGAAATAAATTGATTTTATTCTAAATAGGTAGGTAAATAGAAAAAAAATGTTACAAATCTGTTTTAACTTAACAAAATGCTTGATTTATTCATGTTTAAATGTGAAGTAAACATCTGTCTTGAAAATAACATAATTTGTTAAACAAATAACATAACTAACCACAAATCAATAGTTTTAACTAAAGAACTGAATTGTTTTTAAATGAAAGGGAAATACTTATTAGAATTTTATTTAAATAGTTACACATAATTGTGCATATAAAACAAAAATAAATAATAAATTATCTATCTTTTATTAAAACACTAGTTGCTATATTCAGTATATTTAGTAATACAAATTATTTAAAAGAAAATTTAAATATATAACTCGTAGTATACATAAGAAAACTATTTAACATTATGTTAAGATTAAAAAAAAATCAATTAGCGTCGAAGTTAAAACAAAAAACTTTTGGCAAGCACTTTTAGTTTTGTTTTCAATTTGATGGCTAAAGCTTATACAGAATAAAATAAAAGTTTAAAAGCGTTATAAGAATTTGAATAATAGCTCAACTAAATTACGCATAAACTTTAAGAGTAAATAACGTAAGTATTACAACAAGTTTAAAAATAATTATTTTAGTTGATTAGTTTAAAAAACTATTAATTTGTTAAAGATTACGTTGGTCAAACTTAATTTAGTTGAACAGATTTTCGTAAGCTCTAAAACACTTTTTTATAGAAATAACATTAACAACATTCATTAAAAATCTTATATTGTAAGCTGAAAAGTAATATTTTACATTACCTGAAGTTTAAAATCTTAAGCTTAGTTAAGTAGTAGAAAGAGTATTTAAACTAAAATAAAACACTAGATAACAATTTGTTAGTAAGTTTATTTAAGAATGTGAAACATTATTTTTTAATCTAAAAATAAATAAACTATTTTTCTACTTATTACACTTATATTAAAACTTAAATATAACAAAATAAGTAAACAATATTGCTATATATTGACTAATCGTTAGCTTATACATGGAATATTTTGACCAGAATACGTTTTGCACCAAAAATTCAAGTTTATACTAATTTATTTAATACATATATTGAAACTTTTAATTTGGAGAATTTAAATTTATACTATTTTTTTTTTTCCTCTAAAATGTCAAAACTGAATTATTGCTAATTGACAACATATATGTAATTCATCTTAAACTAAATTTTTAAGGTATTTTTTTTCAATTAGTTTTGAACAAATTGTTTTTACTAAGACATAACATGATTATAATCTCTAATGACTTATCCTACAAACAGAATTAGCACATTTAACAACTAAAGTTGTTATTACATACTAAAATTAAAAATATTATGTTTAATTACTTTATATAACCTTTGTTGTTATAATGAAACATAATTTTTGACGTATTTAACAAAGTTTAGACTATAATTTTAAATTAAAAGGAAAATTAATGGGTTTTTCATAAGATATTATCACTTACAACAACGAAACCATTGTAAAATAACAACAAATACTTTATACTCGAATAAAAATAAATTATGACATTAGTGCTTAAGTGCTCGCATCTCTTTGATTTTAATTATAGTACAATATTAATTTGTATGTTTGATTTTTATTCTTTTCCAGTTCGAGCAAGTTTGTACAGCTATTTAAGTTAGCTGACTTGAAAAGATACTATTAGTGATATATATGAAAATAAAAAAAGTTGAACATTACATAAAGTATAATTTTTTTTCTTATTTGTGTTCATCTATTATCACTTTAAATTCTTAAATTTTACAGTAATAATATTTTTTTGACTAAGATATTATATTAAGAGAAGATATCTTTTTAACTATTTTAGCGATTAAAAAAATGTTTTGATATTAAAACTGAAAAAAAGTGAGTTGAACCTGATTTTCTTATTTAAAAACTTGTAACTCCTATTGTAATCTTATAAGAGAAAAATAGTCTATTAACAATGTTATGCAAATAAGATAAGGTAATAATGCACATTGATAAAAAAATTAATGTTTTAGGTAGTTAAACTAATCAGTCATCAATGTTTTTGTTGTTTTATTTTAAATATAGTTATTTAGTGTTTTAGTAATGTTCTTAACAAATTAAACTTAGTGATTGCAGCAAAAACATTTTAATTTTATTCCTAATAGCTGAACCAGCTAATATTGACATTTAAACTGAATTTTCATTCGTAGCTCTAAATAAAAGGCCTTTATAAAGTCCGAAAAAAATTGGTTTTTAATATCACTCAGTTTTTCGTAAATTTAATCCAAAACAAAGCAATATTCACATCATTAGTGATTAACCAAACATCTCGAAAGTTTTACTACTGCAAGAATTTTGTTAAATAAAACTTAAATACATATATTTTGTTTCGAACAAAAGTGTTTGAAAAAACTCGTTAAAAGTTTGTTTTAAACTAAAACTCTTGATGTGAGATAGACTTAAAAATTACAAAATAAAAGTTACAGTAGGAACATGGAGAGCAATTGAAAAATATACTCTCTTCTTAATAAGTTACTTGCTTAAATTTTTTTTTCAAACTATTATGTGTATATAATATATAAAAGAAAAAATATCTGAAAAAAAAAAAATTAAAAAAGTTTTAACTAAAAAAAATCTTACTGAAGTCAGCAACAAACACGCATCTAAAAATATTTCACAAAAAATGAGTCGAAAATAAAATAATTAAACTATTCGAAAAAAGTTAGTTTGTAAAGCTATTTGAATCAGCTTATAAAATAAAAACTTATTTCAGTAGAAACATATAAGTTTTTATAATACCAAAAGCTGTTGTTTTCATAATAAAAACTTTTGAATTAAACTAAAATTGCTTGTTTTAGTTTCAAAGCACAAATCTTCACTCAAAGTATAGTTTATTAATATATGTAAACATCTTTTATATATTTGACTTGTAGTTTAGATTTTTACCAATAAATATTCTCAATAACCATGTACAAATTATGTTTTACATTAGTAATACTACTTTTTCAAATTAATTATTTCGATTTTGTTTCAGTATTTATTTATAGAAGTGAGTTTTTTAAAATATAAGCATTGTTATCTTTAACAAAACTTTTAACACTAAATTTGATACAAGATGTAATAGTATACTTAAATAACCCGAATTAATTGCTAGTAGCATTTTATTTTGTTACTAAAGGTGACATTTTATCTATTGTTTATTAAACTACGATTTTTGAAACGTTTGTTTTTTTACATTTCAAAAGTGAAAGTTTGTAAAGATGAAATTAAAATTTTATTATTGCAATTTTCTTAAAATTAAACATCATCAAGTTTTGCAGGAGAAACAAAAAAGTTGAATGTTACTAGTGAAAAACGATCAGTAAAATAATCAAAACATTTTGGTACATGCTTTAATGAGACTAATTTAACTTTGTATATTTGTTGCCAGATATATGCTAGTAAAAATTTATGCTCCTTGGAAGATGCAATTAAACAAGACAAAGTAGTGTAATAAACTAACTTTTAATTACTTAGGTTTTGATTATAGAAGTAGATTGTTGTTACAAGACGTATGCTGGTTAAACTATTTGTTATCATAATTTTATACACCTCATAAAAAAACAGTATTCCTAATTTAAACTTTTAGTCTAAATTATCATTATCTTTATACATTACGAATACCCTACTAAATTACTAACAAGGTCAATACTTAGTGTTAATGGCTCTGAACCTTTTTTAAATAATTAAAAACTTTTAACTTTATATATTATATAAATAAAACATTTATTCAGATCTTAGGAAATAAATATTAGTTTTGATTAACTTTGTAACCTATGAATGTAGGTACCTTTAGATTAGGGATGGGCAACGTACGGCACGCGGGCAGGATCCGGCGCGAAAGAGAATTCACAATTGGTCAATGTTATAAAACTTTTACAAAACTTAAAAATGTATATACTTTACTGTTTGTAAGTAATTAAATTTCTACTGTACCCTAACATATTTTTAAACTAGTTTACATTACTGAACTCAACTTATCAAGAAAAAAAAAACAACTTATCACATAAAACGATTAACAAAAATCTTAACTACTTAAAATAGTTAATTAAGAAAAAACCACTTGTTGAACTGTTTAAAGAACTGAAAATGATGCAAAGTATTTAAAATAGGTCCTCGTACAAAACATTTTTAACAGCTTTTTATTGTTGTTTAATAAGTTTTAAAGTATAGACTTTTTTTTTTTTGTTTTAGACTATATAATTCACTAAAAAAGTATTCACATTATAATTATGTTCAGATTCATTTATTAACGTTTTTTAAACTTTAAACAAAAAATATTACTTTAAAAAAAGTTTAGTCAAAAATCTATTATATACGTATTAAAATGTTAAGTAGGTCCATATCAAAAAAATAATCTTAACAGTCTTATTAATTATTGAAATTAAACTAAAATAAAAACTAATGTTTTACTGTGCATGTTCTATTTTAAAAGTAAAAACTCTAATATATAATGCCAGACATATGCTGGTTAAAATTTTACCTTGAAGAACTAGTATATAGTGATGGTGTAGCAACAATATATATTTACTTCTATTTACTTGATTTGTGATTTGAGTTTAAATACGCAATGAAAAAAAACACTTTATTTTAAAACTTTCAGTCGAGCTAAGTTGGAAACGTTTGCAGTATTTTTTAGTTTAAATTGTACCTTATTTTTAAGTAATTTTAGGACGTTGCAATATTTTTAAAGGGGATAAAGTTTTTTTTTATACTATTGAATGATAATGTAGTTTATACTGTTGAACTTGAGAATATTATAAATGTTAAAACTTCAACACATGTTGCCAGACATATGCCGGTTAAAACTGTTATATGAAGGACCAGCAAATAGTAGCGATAAAAGAAATATACATATCTAACTTTATTTACTTGATTTGTGTGATGTGTTTAACACGTAATTGAGAAGAGATTGTTTCAACTTATAATCAAGCTATATTACAAGCAATAATTGTACTTTATTTTTTACTTCTTTTAAAACTATTATAAGTTCTTTTAAGCGTGTATAAGCAAGTTTTGCATACACGATTGCCTTAGAATGTTTTAGTCTTGTTAAGATCAAATCCTTGTCTGAACATAACTACTGTTAAGCTTTTGTTTAAAAAGTGCTTATTTAAGTAGTTTTAATTTTATGGCAACTTTCGTGTTATCAGACATCATGCATCAAGTTTTACAACTTGAACAAATTAAGTTGCTCAGCTTTAAATAAGATATTTATCTTTTTCTAAAAATGATAAACTTTTTAGTGCCTGTTTCTTTGAAACAAACTTTTTTGTATATTTATTGCCAGACACATGCTGGTTAAATTTTTAAGCTGCAAACTGGACAATTTTTAAAGGTATAGAAATATTATAGAAGTACTTCTAAATATTAAATTCGTGACATGATAACAATTTGTGTTCAATAACCAAATAATTTCTTTCAAAACTTTCTAGACTAACAGTGGTAAACACTTTAGTAATTAAGTTTAAAAATCTAAAAAAATTTAAAGAAAATTTAAACGTCAAATCATTGATTTTTTTTAAAGATTATAAATGAAGATTATATTATTGTAAAGATTATATATGAGTTTTTTTAATCATTTAGATCTATTTTTATTTTTGCCTACGTATATACGTTTAAATAACAAACAAAAAGTTTACAGGAAAGTACATAATCTTTACGTTTTCATATCAACTATTGGGGATATTCTTCTAAATTTTAACCAGTTTCCGTCTGGTAACAAGAACTATACCGCTTGAACTACGGACTAATTCAAACTTATCGAATTAAAAAATGGGTTTGAAACCATGTTTGTTTGTACTTATTACTAGTAGTTTCTGAGTGCTAATAACTCCAAGCAACATTTTCCTACAAATAAATATAATCAATCTTTTTGTGAGTTTAATTTTCTGTTAAGGTGACATACATACTTGATTAATGACATTAAATATACTTTTCAAAACTTTTTTTCAGAATTGTGTTTAAACTTATAAATGAGTTTATTCATAGTAATATCTTTAAATAATCGTTTTAATGTAATCTAGGTGGTTGGTTTTTTTAAAATTTATTCAAAATTCTTTACCGAGTACAATTGCTAACAAGAGTTACACTAGAACACTACAATGAGGTAGTTCTGCTAAATTAAATAAATTAAATGAAATTCAATCATGAAACGCAAGTTTTTTAAGTTTCAATTTGGAAATATTTGAATTTTAAAAAACATTCATCAAAAATATGCTTTTAAAATACAAGAAATAATTCTTGTGCAAATACTAAACCTCTATATAATAACATAAGAGACAATTAAAGTCTAATTATATTTTTTTTTAACATACCTAAGTTAAAACTACTTATCAATTACGAATAATCAATTAGTGTAAAGTTTTTATTACTATACAAGGTTTTAAACTTTTTAAACTGAATTATATAGTTTGCAAAATTTATTTTGTTCCATCGACTAACTATTAAAAGTAAATTTAGTATAACAAATATGTTACACCTTTATAACTTTTTTGAATGCTAATAAGGTTATTTAACAGTATTAACTTAAAAAAATATATTTACTTTAAGTGGTAGGTTTAACTTAAAACAATAAAAGTTGTTAAATCCTTTTGAATAATCATTATGTGATTGTTAACGTGTAGCAGCTTTTTTGTATTTTAAACTATTTTCAATAAGAATTTAGTTAAGTTATAATTTTTGCATGGTATACAGTTAAAAATTTATAAAGAGTTTATAATAAGTTTTTTATTTTAATATATTTATTTTTGTATTTTCACAAATGCGCGAATGGAACTGTTCTTTAAAAAGTAAAGCTCTTGCTCATGTTCGTTTAAATGAAAAAAAAACTACCTTTCTGTGTATTATGGGTTTTTATATTAAATTTATTATATTTGTATGGTATTTTGTGTTGTCTTAGTTCTTTAGTCAAGTTATTTTTTACAATTTAGATACTTTTATATAACAAATATAACAGGTTGAGATTAAGGATAATTATTACATTATATATCACTTATTTTATTAAGTCCAACATTTATCTAGTTATGTATTAATAAACAAATGGGTGCAAGAGTATTCAAAATTAGACAAATCAGGTTCTTTAAAATGATGGGGCACATCATGGAAAGTATTGTATACTTTAAAAAAGTAAAAATCATATAAGTAGGTCTTATAGGTATCTACAAACATTTTTTTTCTTTCAATTTTTTTACTTTAGATATTTTAAATAGAACTTACACACATTCAATGAGTCTAAACCAAAGTTTGTAGAAAAAAAATAACTAAAGTTAAACGATTTTGTTTATTAATTTTATTGTTATCACCAATAAATTGTAAAAAAATTCTCTTTGTAAGCTAGACAAGTTTATTAATATATTTATTTAAAGAGTATAAACTCATATGTTAAAGATAGTTTTTTCTTAATAATCGTTTCTTTTACAGTAATTACAAAAAAAAAGTTAAAGTTTATAAAAACAATAATTGTTGGCATAAAATTGTCCGTAGCAAATTTATTGTTTATAAATTGTTTACAAATTATGAAATATAATGTTCATTGAACATAAAAAAAAACGCTGAAAAAATTTGGTCTAAGGACCTGGTGTACAAAGGAACCTTTTGGCTATCGAGTCGTACACCGCATTCTTATAAAGTTTCTTACGAGCTGTTACACATAGTTTTTTTTTTCATTCAAATATTTAATTTAAATAGTTCCTCTCAATGATAAAAATCTGTATTTTAAGAAATACTTAAGTATACAATTGATATAAAAAGTTCCAAGAAACGAATAACATCTAGCAGTAAATGTAGGTAAAAGTAAGTAAACAGGTAAAACTATACAAAACAGTAAAACTTTGTATTTTTTATAAAGTCTTTTACAAAGGTTTAATAAATAAAATATTTTTTAAAGAGTAGATTGTGTAATTTTTCAAATTTAAATTCTTAGAGTCTCATAAAAACAAAAGTTTTTCAAAAAATTAAAGTTGCTGTTTTGTAAAAAAGTTAACTTGTACTCCTAACTACGTAATAAATTAAAACAGCAACATAGCTACTTTTAAGCAAGTATATATTCTGTACAAACTTTTATCAAATGTAGAAATTGAATGCTGACAATTTTAACCAGCACATGTCTGGCTATATGATTTTCTTCAAGAAATTTTATTAATCATAGAAGTAAAATAATTTTTAACACTTAGTCCTACTAATTTTGAAGTATGTACTAACTACGCAATAAGTAGAAAAAATGTTTTTTTATTAATTTAAATGCAAATCTAGCATATTAAATAAAATCTGCTTAAAACTTCACAGTTCAAAACAATAGTAAACATATAATGTATTCAAGCATTTGTAAAATCGTTTTTAGAATAAATTAAGCGTATTTATTTAATTTATCAAACAATATAACTAAATTAACAAAATGTTTAAGCATAAGTAAATTTATTAATATGTTTCTAAAAGTTTGTAGTTAGAGAAAAGGCTAAATAATCATGTATTAAAACTATAGTTTAAGTAGTTACTTGACATATTGTATAACAAAATTTCTTAAAATAGTTTCTTACTGAATTGGAATGAACAAAAATTGAAATAAAATCATATGAAGTTTAAAGTTTTAAAAAATAAAATGACGTATTAAGCAAATGTTAAAAATTAAATAAGTGCTTATGCTAAATAAATTTGTTTACTGATAAAATATGGTTCGCCACAAAATGATTTGACAAATGAAAAACACTTGCACCAGTTTCACACAAACTTTCATATTACTCTCTCAAAGGTTATTTCTAGTTTATAGAAAAAAAAAATCAAATTCCTCGTTCCAAAGTCAAAAGTAGCTATATGATTCCATATGATATCAAAAGTTTGTTCACTAATATTCCAGTAGTGGAGGTTATTGAAATTTGCTTAAAGGTATTGTATCATTCCGATTTAAAACACCCTCAGACGCGGAATTTGTGTGCAAATAAATTTTACACATGGCTTTTTTAGGTGTTGAGTTTAGTTTTAATAGTAAAATATATAAACAGATAAATGGGTTCACCTTTAGGTCCTATTTTGACTAATATTTTTGTTGGTTACCTATAAAGTAAGTTATTTTTGAAATGTAATAGTCCTCTCATGTTTAAAAATAGACAAAAAGCTCCGGTTTTCTAAATGATCTTAATAATCTTCACAAAAATCTCAGTTTTACAAAACAAGAAGAACACAACAATTCATTAAACTTTTTAGATGTTTGTGTCCAACGATCAGTTGAGGGGGAACTTTTAACTAAAATCCATCGTAAATTAAATTCAGAAGCATTATATGTTCCGTTGGCATCTTTTGGTCAAGTAAAGCAGAAGTTAGGAGTTTTAGCGGGTATGGTGAAGCGTTTCACCAGACTTTTTTATCCTTGCTTTCTTGAAGGCAAGTTAAAAACACTTCAAAACACTTTCCTTTCTCTTGGTTATCTAGGTAACTTAGTTTCGAAAGTTATAACAAGGGCTAGAAGTTCAACAGCTTTAAAAATGATTGGTTCTCAGAAGTGTCCAGTATAGTTAAAACTTCCTATCTCGGAACTATTTCTGAGAGGTTTTCAAAGATAATTTCAGAGGAAATTGACCAAGTGTTTAGCTTTGTTCATTTATGAACAGTTTTGTACACTAATCGACCTCTAAGTGGAATTTACAAAGATTTTTATCCCACCCATAAAAAAGTAACACCATCTATAAATTTAGTTGTCACTTTGGTAGTGCCTACGTAGGAAAATCATCTCAAAGGTTTCATGTAAGAATCGATCTATGTTACGAAAGTCTTGAAAAATTGATTTGATGGTCGTTCTGAGAAACCAACGAAAAAATACTTTTCGGCGATCGGGCAAGTTTTGTTGGACAATCCTTAGTGTATTAAAAACTATAAAAAGAACAATTTTCAGTCTTAGTGAGAGCGGAGAACTCTTTTCAATTGCATATAAGGGAAACTTCATGTATTCAATCTTTAAGGCCCAGTTTATGCAAGCAGAAAAAGTTCGTTTACCAAACTAGACTTTTTAAATTCTAATATTAGTGATTTTTAGTAATAAGTTTCTTGTTAAATTTTATTTTTAAGTACAGTTTTAATTTTATTTTTTATCGCTTGTTTATTTAGATTGTTTTAATTCTAACGAGTTTTATTAGTATATATAATTTATTTACCATAAGCACTTATCTAATTTTTAACATTTGATTATTATGTCATTTCATATCTTAAAATTTTAAACTTCAGTATGATTTTATTTCAATTTGTATTCATTTCAATTCAGTAAGAAACTATTTCTGATGAGCCTTATTACGAAAGTACTATAATAAATTTAATGAAAATGAAATGTGTTCTGTTATATATCATAAATAATTTTTTAGCAGGAACTTAAAACAAATATTTTGTTTAATGAATAAATTTATGTGTACTGAGATTGCAAGTTTTAATACTATATTTTATAATTAAATAAATATAATGATACCAGGCATGTGCTAGTTAAAACTTTTCGAGAAGTGTATAACAAAATATTGAAATACATATTGTTTATTTATTTGTTCATATATAAATGTTTTGCAGTTTTTAATTTCGTATCTACTAATGAGTTAAAGCTAGTTGTTTGAGAAAGTTTGAAAAACTATATATTTTATTATTCATAATACATGGTGTTGTAATAGCTTTTTTAACTTTTTTGCTACAAGAAAATTGAAAGAAGAATTAATCAAAACCAAAAGTTTTAACAAAAAACAAAATTTACTGGTAAACCGGATTGACAATACTTATAAAACAAGAACATCAAGAATAAACAAAAACGATTTTTGTTTTGTTTTTAATCTAATAAATATAAGCTAGAAAGTCTATTCATTTATTACTGATATCATATTTTTAATTGTTTAGTTGCTGGAAAAAATTAAATGAATTATTAAAACTCAAGCCTTTTAAAACAAATTAACTTTACTTTGTTTGTTTTTACAATCAAAAAATTAAACTTGTTTATTAGTTGCCAGACCATACTGGTTAAAATTTCAAAACCATGGAGAAGTTAACCAGTAGTGATATAACAATTTTAAAAATTAAAGTGTGTTTAAATAATTTGTGATATAAGTTTAATACGAAAGTGTTTATTTGTTCTTATAAACCATTATGTATCGTAATTGAAAACGAAAATAGTAGTTTAAACTGACCGTTTGAAATTTTTATTAAATTATATTTTTTACTTTTACTACTATTTTTATTAAGTAATTAATAAAAACTAAAATTGATTTAATACACATGAAAGATGTTTAAAGAGTTTTAATATTGATAATTCAACTTTTTTATATAATGAAAGAAATACTCTAAATAATAATCTAAAATGCAAACTAAAAATCTTCACCATCTAAGTTATAAGATTATAACATATATAAATATAATTGCTCTAATTCTAAAAAAAAAAATTAAAGCTAATTAATTGCTTATGAAAGTTATTACTGATAATATTTATATGTTTATGTTAATTATCTAAACAAACCTTACTTTGAACTGTCAAAGTTTACTGATGCTTTACTTCAACTATTTTTTAGCTTTAATAACAGTATATTATGTGACTTAAAAATTAGTATGTGTAACTTAACTATGAACAATTCTAGAGCTTTGTTTCTTTACTTTTGTTGTAGAAACTTTAAAGTTAATAAAACATTATAGTTTAAAAGAAATTATAAAAATTAGTTTATCGATTGTTTAAAAGATCAATTAAGAGCTTGATAAAAAGTTTTAACATGAAAATATAAAACCATACGTTATAAGTAAGAAAGAAATACAGGATAACTGAAACCCGTAATAAAAAACGTATAACTTTTAAAAAAATTCATTAAACTACAAACAGTTGTATAAAATCTATATATCTAAAAAGATTTAAACTAGTAAAAGAAATATAATTTTATGTTCCGAATCTTCTGGCTAAAATTACATAGAAAAGACCCAAGTAATTAATATTATTTCTGATAGATTCTATATATTCTTTAAGTATTTGGTTTGTTTTTTACAGCGTATAATACGTAGTAAGATGTAAAACGTAAGCTAAAATACGAAGTTTGAAAACAAAACTTATTATGAACATTGAATAATCATTATAAATCTATTTAGTTGTTCTTACAACTCTAAAAACTGCTTCTTGCACCAAAATAAAACTATTTAAACATGACAGTTATATATAAAATGGTACTGTACTGCCAGTTGTATGTAATTTCGAAATTATAAAACATAAAATTATTTGTAACTTTTGGTTATTTCTAATACAAGGCGTATCTAGATATTTTCATTTGAGTCGCATATTTTTTTGTTCACACATACAGTATTTATTTTAGGAGCTTTAAATGTTATACTCAAGAAAATTACATGACTGTCTAAAACAGGGTTTTCAAATATAAATTTTATTAATGCCCTCTTTAAAGAAATAAAAAAGCTATGTCTATCTAGCAAGTTTTCTTAAAATACTTCCATAAGCCTGAACTTTTGTTTTGCTATTACAATTTAACTATAGTATATCTAAACTAAGTTTTAAAATACGAAGTTGTGGTTTTCTTGCTGGTTATCACCACTTTGAGAAGCCCTGGCCTTAAATTTTCAAGGAAGATAAAAATCTTTAATCTTATGAATAATTTAAAAACATTAGTATATGAGATTTAAAATTTAAATAAGTATTCTAGTTCTTTAAATTTTAGTAAAACAAAGGGTTAGTCATGCCAAATTGACTTTGCCGACTTTAGCCGATGTTTTTATTGATCGTAACAAATTTTAGTAAAACAGTTAAAATGTAGTCATAAGACCGGTTATTATTGACAATGTTAAAATTTTGTTGAACATTGCGAAGATAAGAAGAAAAAAATCACAATAATAGTCATAATAAATTTCAAGCTAAATCAAAATTAGTAATAACTAGGTTAAATAATAGAAAAATAGTAGTCAATGATACTTCAAAGAAATTAATTAGTCAAACAGTTCAAGTTGAAATAACTAAGCTAAAAATTTAAACTAAATCAAAAACAAGTAGCAGACGTGAATAACTATTCAATAACTTAATACAAAATTTAAATGTTTAGCTACGGTTTTCTATAGTTTTAAAAACAAATACAATAATATAATGTTTTTAACACCAAACACAGTGCTTAAAAAAAGTCTGAAATTAACATACATGCGTTTATAATTCAAATCTTTATAAGTGTTATGAATTTTAATTTT
Organism: Thalia democratica; assembly: GCF_965202585.1. Lineage (NCBI taxonomy): Eukaryota > Metazoa > Chordata > Thaliacea > Salpida > Salpidae > Thalia > Thalia democratica. Next base: position 80,323,605 of record NC_139168.1, read on the forward strand.
TTTAAGTTTTATTTTTATTTTGTCGCTTATTTTATTGTTTGTTTTGTTATTGTTTTTTATATTAGTTAAATAAATACTGATTAACTATTTATAAATATGTAGTTATGAATTGTAAATGTCTAATTAATTTTGCTCAATTATACTGATTAGTGTTAATTGATTGTTTTTTCTGATGAAACCTTTAACTATCCATTTACTTAAATTTTAGTCTTAAAATTAGTTACTAACATAAGTAGTTGATAAGAGGTAGCTGAAATCGATGTTACTTGTTTGTTTGTTTGAATAAAAAAGTTTTTGAATGAATCATGTCATAAATTTCTGTGTAACTTTACATGACAAAAATAAATAAAAAGTTTTAAGTTATAAAGATGGTGCCTCGTTGCATGTGGCAACGATTAAAATTAAACCTCAATAATTACTTATTACAGAAAAAATAATTTATATTTATTAGTTACATTAAAGTTACCGATTGTGTGTTGGAAAACTGACGTCACGAAATAATAAAAATAAAATTTTTAAATGAGTCTCAAACAACCTGATCATCAAAATAAATACAACATAAGTACTTTGCAATGAAAAAGAACAACATCTATATACAAATAAATTAGTTTAAACTAATAAGTGTTATATGTGTCTAAGTGTTTAAACCAGCAGTTGTTTGGCAAACAAAAAACTACCATAGTTTCTAAACAAGGATAGGCTTCCAAATACGTTTTACTATTGTTAGTATGAAACAAGCATTAAATAAAAAACTTATAAATTTTATGAGTTTCATGACATACTTTGTTTTGAGCAGCTAATGTGATTTAGTTAAAGTATTTAAAAGAGGAAAAAAAAACAAGTTTTTATACTTTCAATTACGCTTTTAGTTCAACAAATGTTAAAAGAGTTATCTGTTTAAAAAAAAAGTTTATGGTATTTTTCAAATAGTCGGGACAATTGTAAAGTTTTTTGAAATTAAAACAAAAAATATTTATTTGTTGAAATAGATCTATCAATTAGAACGATTTTTTAAGTTGTTCTTTATAAAACAGTTATAGATTACTAATTATAGATAAGTACACTTAATGTAAACAATAACAATTTAAAAGTTTAGAAGAAACTTATTTACTACTTTAAAGTATTTTATCTAATTTTAAGGGATTTCAAAATTGTATTGTGGTTACTTTTTAAGAGACTATATTTATACTTAGTTCGGTTGTATTAAAAAAAAAACTTATTTATTGTAAATACAGTTTTATCTTTTTGTTACTTTTACAAATACATGTAATTTATTAACACAAACAATGTTTTACCAATTACGTTTAGATAAGTAGCTTAGTTGGAAATATAATATGATAAGGCAACGCCTTAATGCATATAAAAATCTACATTCAACTAAAATAAACATAAACAGTTTTTATTCTAAAATAGTATTATTGAAAAAATCTATAGACTCATTTTATATTTTTACTTGTATACTTACAAATTAGTTTTTTTATGTTACACAAAACAAAATATTACTACAAATTTACATCAAAACAAATCTTAATTTTAAATTTTGTTTTATTTTACATGTTTAAAAACAATTAGTAAAAGCTTTATTTAAATTGTGTTATATACCTATTTTTATCCAAAGCGGCAATAGAGCGCCAATCATTACAATTTAAACATATGTCGTTTAAATATTTTTTTAATGTTTTTTTTCTGCCTAAAATAAAATTAAGACTTCATCTAGTTTATCAAAAATTTATGAATAGTTTACGCCAAAAATTTTGTAATGTAGAATTACTTTAAAATTCACAACTTGTTTTTTTGCAAAGTTTTTTTCATTTGGGCTGTTTTCGTTTATAACATTTAAAATAAAATAGGTGTAGTTTGAGTAACTGTAAAGTTTAAATGTTTAAACAATTGTCACAAGTGCTGAAACTAAGAAATGAAAAAAATAATATTAAATAATAACTATAAATTTATGTATAAAATTGGTAGGTTCGGAAAATTCTGGCAGGTTAAAGTTTAGTTTTTAAGTGCGAAGCCACTCGGCTCTACAAAAGATATCTATTTGCATGCTTTTACATGTTAAATATTCCTCAAGTTCTGAAATATAAGCCCGCAATGTTAAATAACTGTTTCTTAAATGATTAAATAATATATAAAAGGCTTACAATTTATAAATTTATTAGTGGTTTAATAATTTAGTCCAAGCAAAACAGATTAATTGCGGTTTTTATTTAAAACTAACAAATTTTTTCACTCAAGTCATCATAAAACAGTTCACAGGTAAAATTCCAAAAAATAAATGTTCGTGAATAAAACGTTTTCATTTTTTTATATGAATTTTTTTTTTTATGTTTTATTGTTTGATTGGTGACTTACAATAAATATACCTACTTAATTTTCTTGTCATTTTATTACAAATTTTGCCTTTTGAAAAGCTTTTAAATGTACGTATTGTAATACAAATTAAGAACATATTGAAAAATTTTATTAATTTTAACAAAATTTTTTGTAACACAAAAAATGCTGTAAAAAAGTTGCTTTAAACTAAGATTCTTTATAACACAAACGAGATTAATTTAGCATAGTTAATTCTTTTTTTTAATTCACGTATTTATTTAACTTCTAAATGCTTGAAAAGAAAACTTAAAACTACTGAATAATGTTCGTTTTCAAATGGTTACATTAATAAAAAACATTTTTGAAAAGTGCAAAGGTAGTCAGCCTTTTATAGATACATACTTGTATACTTACACTTAAAATGACTAATCGAAATTGTGAAAAGTAGATAAGCAGGTTTTTATGAAAGTTTTCTTAAATACTTGATTAGTAGCTGTAACGTTTACTTTAGATAAACAATTATAAAAAGAGTTAAAGTTTTTACAGTATTTTAAATAAGATGAATTTAGTTTAAGAAAAAATAAAGCTCTTAAATAGCTTTTGCCTTGAATATTTCAAAAAGAAAATTTTTAAAACCTTATTTTTCATTTTGTTACTTCAAAGAAACTTTAAATTGTCTATAGTATCTTTGTACAGGTACCTTGTGCGCTGCAAAGTAATTTGATTACAATTAAAGCTAGTCAAATACTTAACAATCATCTAAGTTATAAGCTAAAGAGTATTAATTTGCTTAACTTAAATTTAAAATATTTATTTTTCGGTTAACTAGTAAGAATTTATTTAAATTATCTTAAATTGCCGAAGAAAAACTTCAAAGAATGTTTTAAAAGTTAAACTAGATTGTAAATAAAAACAAATCCTACTTACGTATTAAAAAATTATCATAACTTGAAAACATCAAAATGGTTATATTAAATTGCTTTATTAAAATTAATCACTTCACCACCATCAGGAAATTTTTATCCAGCATATGTCTGGCAACAAAAATTAAAGTTTAAAATTCTTTCGTTGAAAGATGAGTATATTTTTATAAATTTCAAAAGCTTTATTTATTAGTTATTACTTAAAAACTTTTATCCCTTATTCAAAAAACTAAAAATTAGGATGTTTTGTATATATACTTTAATTGTCAGTAGTAAAGCAATTTAAGTTTATATTTAAAAATTTAAAGACTATAAAAAATAGTATACTCTTGAAACGATTATAATTTTGAATATTAAAGTAATATTAATTATTTTCAACTAATTATTTGAAACTTTAGAAATTCCTATTAAAATTAATTAATAAGAATATATTTTTTTTAAATTTAAAGTTACTAGAAAATGTTTCGATATGTAAAACGTGACAAAAAATATGTTTAAATAAACGTATCAAAAATATCGTTTAATTCAATAGTATTTCTGTCTACGTATTAAACCTTAAAAAAAAACAAAGCTTTTACAAGAAGCTACATAATCTATACGAATTCTTATTAATGTTTAAGTTATCATTCTAAAAATTTTATCCAGCATACGTCTGGCAACAGAAACTCTATTAATTATACTATTTAATTTAAATTTTGATTTTTAACGGTTTTATTATATAACACGTTAAAAAACAATAAAATTGGAAAACAATATTCAGATTTTATCTTGTTTTTATATTAATTCAGTTTTTTGTAACTTAGTCCGAAAAAATTCATTTGTTAAAATAGTTGAGTTTTAAATAATTAGTTATGCAATTAGTTATGTTACAAATTTGGAAATAATAAATGGTTGTAGGGATGCCTCCAGAGTTTCAAAGATTAAAAAACTTTAATTTTCAAAGCGCTAGGTTTAACGCAGAATTATGGTTTTGATCCAAATTTATTAGTTAATCTATATTGAAAGTTTTAATCATGATATCACAACAAAATAAATTACTCTAACAACATTTAATATTTATTATGTCGTTAATGTTACCAAAGTGTTTATTTGGTAATAAATTAATTACTAGTATTCTGAGTAAAAAAATAATTAAAAACTAAATTTTTATTAAGGTACTGCAAATTATACAATTTATTTTGAGTAATTCTAGCAAAAACGGTAAAATAAAAATATTTCGTAATCTATTCTTAACAATCATTAGGTAAGTTTATAACTTTTACTGCTTTATGAACTTATTGGTTTCTGCTTTATGTGTTTGTAAAGTAACTAAAAATATTTTTTCAAAGTTTAAAAATCGATAACAGTTGCACCTTAGATTTCACCTAAGTGCTTGACTTACAAATTCAGACAAGTTTTACCGTTTTTTAAACCAAATGATTGCTAATATCTACTTAAAAAAAACTTTGCTTAAGTTTTGTTCAGAGGCTTTAATTTAAAAAAAAACAGTAATGTTATAATTAAAAAGAAAAGAAAATAAGGTCTAGTTTATTTTCTTCGTTTTTTATTAAAACTCGTGAAAAAAAAGTATTATAAGTTTTTTTTTCAATACTTCTTGAGTAGGTGTGATAAGAGTTGATATTTTTTTTTGTTTTTAGAAAATATAGTAATAAGAAATGTTTGTAATAAAAATTATGTTTGACAAAGCAGAAAGATTTAATTCAGTTCAAATTCTAGTAAAACTATCCGCAATTATAATAGATGTTGATTTTACAGATTATGATAGAATACTATTGTACCTAATTACGTAATTAGTCTATATCATATAGAAAATAAACAAAAGTAAATATATAACCTAGTGAAACCTATATCAGGAAATTTCCAGTAGTCTCAAAAATTTTAACCAGTATATTTCTTGCAAAAAACATTCAATGTTTTTAAACAATTTTTGTCAAAAAACTTTAATTATTAAATTTGTTGATGTAGACAGTTTGTTTTTATTTTGCTAGATACCAATATAGGTTTCGAATTGTTTTAGTCAGTTCTACAATAGTTATATAGTATGTTATAATGACCAACTTATAGTTTTTCTTTATTATTATTATACAGTATAAGAGGATGTTTGAAGAAAGTTAAATTAAGTCATAAGATTGATTATCAAACTTTTGCTTTTCATTTAATTTTGCAACAGATACACAGTTGTATTGTATACCGGTTGTAGTCGCGAGTGGATTATGATAAAATGTATAGTTTTCGAATTTAAAATTTAAATTGTTTAGAGTAACGAATTATGCCGATTGAAATCGAATAGTCTTACTTTTGTATTAAGTATCATTACTTTTTAGTGTTTAACCATTTAAAATTCACAACTCGTAATTTATGTTTTATTATAACTGGTTATATTTATAAGAGTGTTCTATTATTCTTTATAAATGTTTTAATTTAAAATGAGATAATTCTAAATTGAAAGTTATAATCTTTGATACATTTAAAACTCTACTGAAACTTGTTTTACTAATAAAGATAAAAAACACATTGAGTTTAAATTAAAAACTTGAAGTTAATTATCTCAGTAGATCTATTAAAATAAAGATGTATGTAATTTCAAAGATATTTAATTACTTTAAAGAACTGATAATAATACTTGTATAGTTTTTAAAACAGTTTGAAATTAAATTTTTAATAAGCTGTTTAGCTATATAAACTTAAAAGTTCTTAAAATAGTGTACAAACTTCGAACATTATATATTTAGTACATCAGATTATAGAGAACATTTGTGGTTTATTGTACGAAGTCATTAATTATTTTTCAAAAAGTTAAATTTGTGTTGTTCTCTATAACTATTTTCTTTTGGTTTATAACTTTAAGTAAAAAAGAAAATGTACTAAACGTTATCTTATTATATACTTTTTACTTAGTGAACCACTAATAAAACAAAAATTTAAATTTTTTAATAGGAACATTTATCTGTGAAAACTTTATTAATAACAAAGTTCAAGTGACGGACGGGTTTCAATAAGAACAAAACAAATCTCAGTTGATCAGAAGCTTGTGTATGATCGAAAACAATTTGTTATTTAACGCCAAAATTAAAACCCACAAAACCTAATTATGAATAAAAACATAATTATTTAGTAATAAACGTAAAGTTAGCATTTCCACTATCCTAAAAATTTTAACCAGCACAATGTCTGGTTAAAAAAAAAACACTCTAAAGTTTATCTAAAACTAAACTTCTCTTATATATGTTTTAGTTATAAATTAACAGCTATTTTCTCTATTAATTATACTATTTAATTTAAATTTTGATTTTTAACGGTTTTATTATATAACACGTTAAAAAACAATAAAATTGGAAAACAATATTCAGATTTTATCTTGTTTTTATATTAATTCAGTTTTTTGTAACTTAGTCCGAAAAAATTCATTTGTTAAAATAGTTGAGTTTTAAATAATTAGTTATGCAATTAGTTATGTTACAAATTTGGAAATAATAAATGGTTGTAGGGATGCCTCCAGAGTTTCAAAGATTAAAAAACTTTAATTTTCAAAGCGCTAGGTTTAACGCAGAATTATGGTTTTGATCCAAATTTATTAGTTAATCTATATTGAAAGTTTTAATCATGATATCACAACAAAATAAATTACTCTAACAACATTTAATATTTATTATGTCGTTAATGTTACCAAAGTGTTTATTTGGTAATAAATTAATTACTAGTATTCTGAGTAAAAAAATAATTAAAAACTAAATTTTTATTAAGGTACTGCAAATTATACAATTTATTTTGAGTAATTCTAGCAAAAACGGTAAAATAAAAATATTTCGTAATCTATTCTTAACAATCATTAGGTAAGTTTATAACTTTTACTGCTTTATGAACTTATTGGTTTCTGCTTTATGTGTTTGTAAAGTAACTAAAAATATTTTTTCAAAGTTTAAAAATCGATAACAGTTGCACCTTAGATTTCACCTAAGTGCTTGACTTACAAATTCAGACAAGTTTTACCGTTTTTTAAACCAAATGATTGCTAATATCTACTTAAAAAAAACTTTGCTTAAGTTTTGTTCAGAGGCTTTAATTTAAAAAAAAACAGTAATGTTATAATTAAAAAGAAAAGAAAATAAGGTCTAGTTTATTTTCTTCGTTTTTTATTAAAACTCGTGAAAAAAAAGTATTATAAGTTTTTTTTTCAATACTTCTTGAGTAGGTGTGATAAGAGTTGATATTTTTTTTTGTTCTTAGAAAATATAGTAATAAGAAATATTTGTAATAAAAATTATGTTTGACAAAGCAGAAAGATTTAATTCAGTTCAAATTCTAGTAAAACTATCCGCAATTATAATAGATGTTGATTTTACAGATTATGATAGAATACTATTGTACCTAATTACGTAATTAGTCTATATCATATAGAAAATAAACAAAAGTAAATATATAACCTATCGAAACCTATATCAGGAAATTTCCAGTAGTCTCAAAAATTTTAACCAGTATATTTCTTGCAAAAAACATTCAATGTTTTTAAACAATTTTTGTCAAAAAACTTTAATTATTAAATTTGTTGATGTAGACAGTTTGTTTTTATTTTGCTAGATACCAATATAGGTTTCGAATTGTTTTAGTCAGTTCTACAATAGTTATATAGTATGTTATAATGACCAACTTATAGTTTTTCTTTATTATTATTATACAGTATAAGAGGATGTTTGAAGAAAGTTAAATTAAGTCATAAGATTGATTATCAAACTTTTGCTTTTCATTTAATTTTGCAACAGATACACAGTTGTATTGTATACCGATTGTAGTCGCGAGTGGATTATGATAAAATGTATAGTTTTCGAATTTAAAATTTAAATTGTTTAGAGTAATGAATTATGCCGATTGAAATCGAATAGCCTTACTTTTGTATTAAGTATCATTACTTTTTAGTGTTTAACCATTTAAAATTCACAACTCGTAATTTATGTTTTTTTATAACTGGTTATATTTATAAGAGTGTTCTATTATTCTTTATAAATGTTTTAATTTAAAATGAGATAATTCTAAATTGAAAGTTATAATCTTTGATACATTTAAAACTCTACTGAAACTTGTTTTACTAATAAAGATAAAAAACACATTGAGTTTAAATTAAAAACTTGAAGTTAATTATCTCAGTAGATCTATTAAAATAAAGATGTATGTAATTTCAAAGATATTTAATTACTTTAAAGAACTGATAATAATACTTGTATAGTTTTTAAAACAGTTTGAAATTAAATTTTTAATAAGCTGTTTAGCTATATAAACTTAAAAGTTCTTAAAATAGTGTACAAACTTCGAACATTATATATTTAGTACATCAGATTATAGAGAACATTTGTGGTTTATTGTACGAAGTCATTAATTATTTTTCAAAAAGTTAAATTTGTGTTGTTCTCTATAACTATTTTCTTTTGGTTTATAACTTTAAGTAAAAAAGAAAATGTACTAAACGTTATCTTATTATATACTTTTTACTTAGTGAACCACTAATAAAACAAAAATTTAAATTTTTTAATAGGAACATTTATCTCTGAAAACTTTATTAATAACAAAGTTCAAGTGACGGACGGGTTTCAATAAGAACAAAACAAATCTCAGTTGATCAGAAGCTTGTGTATGATCGAAAACAATTTGTTATTTAACGCCAAAATTAAAACCCACAAAACCTAATTATGAATAAAAACATAATTATTTAGTAATAAACGTAAAGTTAGCATTTCCACTATCCTAAAAATTTTAACCAGCACAATGTCTGGTTAAAAAAAAAACACTCTAAAGTTTATCTAAAACTAAACTTCTCTTATATATGTTTTAGTTATAAATTAACAGCTATTTTCTCTATATTTAAGTCTAGTTTGATGATAACTGTTCAATTTGGAAATTTAATAAATGATCATAAATAGTAGAACATTTTTTTGTTTTAAGCTGTTTTTGTCAGCTTTACAAACTAAAAAAACGCTGATCAAGTATTAAAAAAGAAACAATATTAACAAAAACACTTTGATTGCGTGGGATTTTAAAAAGGTCAATAAAAACTCTTAATTTAAAAAAAACATTAAAATAAAATGATGAAACAGAAAAAAATAAATAACAAAAACTATCAAAATACTTGTTTTAAGTTAAAGAAAGTTTTTAGCTACTTCAAAAAATGTTTTTATAAGTTTATAACTTTTAAATTAAAAGATTTTTATTTAAGATTTAACTTAGATAAAACCATTGATATACGCAGCTGTAAAAATTAAGTTTTAAGATAAGTTTAGATAAAAACTGATCATTAGGCAATTTCATTTTTGGCATATATTTATCGTAGTTTTTTAACATAGATCTACAATCATTTAGTTGCAGAATAAATCAGAGTTTTTACAGACTGTAAATCATATATTTTTGAGCATTTTTTTGTTTTTACTAAATAAAAATCAATTCTAGTACCTATTAACTTAAACAAGCATATGTCTGGCAACAAGTGTCAAAGTTTAAATTTTCTTCAGAGAAACAAAATGGAAAATTACTTGTTTGAAAGTTATTAAGTTTTAATTTAATAATATCAAATAGTTTTAAACAATTTGAGCTGAAAAACCTTCTTTTGTTTTGATTTTACAATAAAACTTTCACAAATGTTTTTAATCATAAAAAAGACCAAAAATTGCTATAAATTGATTATTGAAAGATAGACTGATTTTTTATTTTTTGTTAATAATATCACATACCATAATTAGTTAAACCTAACTTTTTCTAACTAATCTAACTAAAGGATGTTTCATTGTCTCTACAAATTTATTTTTTCTTGGCAAAACATAGTTTCATTACAACGTTTTAGTACTTTAGTAACATTTTCTAACTTTTTTTAAAGAAAAAATTAAAGATTTTTTTTACGAACACATCAGCTTTGTAAAATTAGGTAAGCTAAACACAAAGTAGTCATATTTTAAAATCTACAAATGAGTAAATAGTTTTAATATATAATAACTAACATTAACAAACAAAGTTTTTGTAATTTAAATTTTAAATAGCTAACTGATAAAAAAAATGGCAAAATTAGTACATTTTTAAATTAAAAAAAAACAACACACTAGCAGCAAAACAACAAACTTTATTTTATAATAGCATAAAAACAAACATAAAAGCTTTTATTAGATCAGGTTAGTTCTCACATTCTTTTAGGACTATGTTGTTATTTAGTATTTAATAATTTTCAATAAACAAGTTTAACTTTTAAAACTAACTTTTCTAACTTAATAAATTTTCCTTAAAGTTCATAAAAAATTGTTTTTATATTTTTAAAAGACTTAAAAACCTTTCTTATCCTATCCAAAAAACTAATAAACTAACACTTTGATAAATACTGAATATTTCACTAGCTGCAAAACATTTTTTATAGTTTTATAAGTAAATCTATAGAAACTTAAAGAGAATATAAAAAGTATTTCATTTCTAAACGAAACATATTTTTAATATCAAAATAATATTTATGGTGTTTTCATCATTTAATTTGAAACTTAAAAGGTTAATATTATTTAAAATAGCTAAATTGAAAATTAATTTTTCAATAAGTCAAATTACCATAAAAATTTCCCATTGTAAAATGTAATAAAAACAAATTATATTCCTATTTACGTATTGACTTCATATCACAACAATAACAAAGAAATGTAGGTATATAAGATTTGTACACCATTTAAATTAAATTAACAGAAAATTTTAACCAGCAATTGTCTTTCATCATTATCTAACAAAGTTTCTTTTGAAGATACATACATCAATCAATTCGTTTTTATAAAATATATATTTTTATTGTTTTTAACTGATAATTAAAAAGAAATTGTGTTAACAAATTTTATATATTTTGTTATTAAAGTTAAGACCTGCTGATTAAAAACTATTATAATATTATTTAAGTAATATTAGAAGTATATAAATATAAATAGATTTATGTAAATTATATATTTTATTCGCGATCGGTTTCAGTGGAAGAGATTGCGACCTTTTCGAGCAAAAAATTTTATATAACATATTAAACTATTTTTTGCTTGAAAAGGTGGCAATCTCTTGCAACCGAAACCAGTTGCAAATAAAATATATAGTTTGCATAAATCTATTTAAATAAGCTTTTTACATCCCCGTAAATTAAGTTAAGGCAAATAACTATACATAAGTATATACGTATAAAATATTAATAAAATAAAATATCTTTATAAGACAAAAAAAAATAAGTTTATATTTCAGGTAAACTTGTTTTTTTAGATTTTTTAAACTAATTTAAAGATTTAAAGAAGTAATTAAACTACTAAAATAAAAATTTTAATTGAAATATCTTCCATTATAAAACATGATTCCAAGTTATGATAGTAAAAACTTAGTTATATATAAAATTCATATCTAAAATAAATTATGTCAAATAAGGAAAATATTGTTGTATACAATTTACAGTTATTGAAACAGTAAACTAAAAATTTTAACCTGCGTGTGTCTTGCAACAAATGTTTAATCTGAAATGTGTTAATAAAAAAAAAGCATCGAAAAGTTTATTTGTTTTAATATGATTAGCTTTACTTTTATCGAGCCAATTCATTAACACTTAATATTAAGCAACTTTAATTTTGTTTAATGTTCGTTATTAAACAACAATAAAAACATTTTCAAAAAAACAACCGAAACGATATTATTTACAAAAAATTCATAAAGCATTAAATGTTGAACAAACTTGATTCTGTTATTAAATCATTTTTATCAAAAGAATAAAGTATTTTCAGTCATCCTTAATACTTAAAATTATTTATTTTTTAATGTATCTTTAACTATCTTTGAAAATCAATATTTTTATAAATACTTATAAAATTTTAAAGTATATGTTTTTTTTAAACATATTAAGTAAATAATTTAGATATAGTATGTAACTGTTAGTGTGAAAAACTTTAGTATAAGTAATCAATTAAGTTTGAGTAAAAATTTTATCCAAAAACCCTAGCCAGCTTAGATTTAATTCAAAGTAACAAAAATTAAATCAGGTTCCCTAAGTCTTATTATAACGCTTTATCTTTAAAGTTTTTATTGTTAAGATAATATTTATTATAAAAAACTTACTACAATACTTAGAATTTAAGTGAATAACAGTAGTATAGTGAAGTAAAACTTTTGTTACTGTAATAACATTTTAAAGTACCAAAAAAAATCCTTTTTTAGAAATATCTCAAAATAGACAAAGCAATTTTTCTTCGTATAAACAAAACTAGTTAAATGTCATTATGTAACAAATTAAAGATTAAAAAGGTCTTAAATGTACATTTGCTGTTTTATATTAATATACCTAAACGGTATGTATAATCTATGTAACTTTTTATTAAAACTCTAAGTTAAAAAAATAATTTTAAATTGGTTGCCTTATTGACTTTAACTTATATAAAACGAAATAGCGAATATTTAAACATTAACTAAACATTAGAAACATAGCTACTAAGTATACAAAACTGTGTTACAACAAACTAAATGTAAAAACGAATCACTACTGAGGCCAAATAAACAATATAAAATTGCGCACTGTGCATTGTTATTAAAAAATAGAATAGAGGCAAAGAAAAGGAAACCGAATAGAGGAAAGTCAAAAAACTATTAAATTGTTTTGAAACTAATAATTCAAACTTATAAAAGCCTTATTTTATTAATATTGTCTTTAAACTATATTACGTTAAGTTAATTGAAAACTTTATGTTATAATTAGAAACAGGAAAAAATTTGTTCATAATCTAGAGCAGGGGTCGGCAGGCAGTTGGTGGTTGCGGGCCAAATTTCAAGTGTACAAAGTCTTCGCGGGCCGCAGTTTTAGTTTTAGTGACACTTGTTAAACTTTTAGTTTTAGTCACACTAGAAAAAAGTTTTACTTTTATTCACCTTATCATTTTAAATGACTTTTAGCTATACATAGAAAGCCTAGTTAAATTAATATATATTAGAATAAAATTTTAGCTGTACATAGAATGCCTATTTAATTTAATTTTTATTAGAATAAAATTTTCTTTGACTAATATACGTAAGTGTTAATAAACTATGTCTTTTCATAAGCACTTAATAAATTGAACTTAATACTTTTGTAATTTTACTTACAACCTAACTCTCTATAAAAACCAAACTTTAAAGACAATTTATGGGTTAATTTTATATATTTGTTATATCATCAACCCTTTTTTCATATTTCTAAGAGTATTTACTTCAAAAAAAAGTTTTTGCGTGTTAAATAGTTTACATTCATTTATAAATTTAATTAACTTAAAAAGATTAATACCTGATTGTATTCCAGAAAGCTAGAACAAATTCTTTAACATAATTAATTCTCGAATACTTAAATAAAATATCTTATTAGTAACTAGTCTTTTACATGGTTGCCACTTAAAAAGCAAAAATGTCTGAGTTGTATCAAACCAGTTTAAGTTTATTAAAATTTATAAAAGCTAATAAATCGTTTTAATCAAGCTTAAATACCTAGTAAAAATATCATCATCAAAAAAAAGTACACTACAAGTAAGAAAACAAGGAAAAACTACAATTAGTAAACTACACTACAGTCATAAAAACTATTCTGGGAATTAAAAGATTTCTTTAAAGTGTTTGAAATAAAATTTTCACACACACCTGGGTTTTCCAACTTTTAAAATGGCCTGTTTGTGTAGCAGCCCAGTTAAAACAAAGTTCACAACATAAAGAGTTAACGAAAGTTATTAACAGTAAATAAATTACATGCCAAAAAAAGTAAAAGTCAGCTTGAATGGACAATAAAGTTTCTTAAACAATCTTAACAAAAGTATAAAACTTAATTGAGTCATTAGCGAAATATAAAAACTTATATATAATTTATTTATAATTTTATATAGCATTATAGCAATTCTTTATCTGCAATAAGAATATTGCATTTAAAAATATTAACTGTAAAATATAAGACGAGCTACAAAAACAAAAAAAACGTTAGTTAGGACTTATTGCTAGAAACGATAAAAAATTAAATCACCAAAGTCAGTTCCAACAAAGCACATGATTATCTTTAGTAACTACAGAATTATCAGAAAAAATTGTTAAGGCAAGTTATAAAGTAGCAAAATTTATTATTAAAATTGAGATACCGTTTATAATTGAAAACTTTTTTAAAGAATTTATGTTGGCAGTAGTGAAAAAATTTTGTTTATTTCTTCAACGACATCAAAAAGTTATATTTAGGAAATGCATTAAGGTTATAAAGTCGCATAAATCAAATTAGGACTTTAATCAATATGTTAACATGTGAGCACTGATAGAAAAACTATTGCTCATCTGAGAATTTTTATTAGAGATGTTTTTACTAACTTTGACATTTTAGTAGAATTTCTTGGTTTAGTTCCAACACACCAATCGGTGAAATTTCACAAGTAAAGGTGCAATGCACAAATACAAAGTTTTTAGAAGTACAATTCCTTCTTTTATTTTTAGTACAAAGTTTAATTAAAGTTTAAAAAGTGTCTAAAAAATATATTAATACTAAAAAACACTGTTAAGCTACTTTAATATATTTTTAATAAAGAAATGTTTATTTGCTAAATTTTTGGTGTCAAATAGAAATTACATTACTTTACATGTAAAAGTTGTTTGAAATTCCAGGTTTTTTAAAAAATTCTCAAATTCAAGTTTTTTTCCTGAATTTTTAAGCATAAATCTTCAAGTTCAAAGCTTCTCCGGGATTCAATTTTTTGGCAACACTGATTGTTCACACTTAAATGTACACAATAATATAAATAATATTTTGAATTATATCAGCTGCAAGACTTAAAATTTAACATATATTATAACTCAAACTAACACTGTGGATTGAGCAAAACTTACATCATAAGTTTAATTTTCCACTCTTTCAAGCAAAAAAGCCACCTGAGTCAACAAAAACATTCCTGATATTTTTGTATACAAAAAACAATTCTAGCCAAAAAATTATAAAAAGACTTAACTGGCCTGAGATTTGAAGTCTTCAAATAGTGGGAGTCTGAGTGTGTGTCTATTTTTAGTTGTTTATATGCTTGAATTTGAACTATTTGGATTAACAATGTACAAACTTGATAAATTTACCATCTCTAAACCTAGTTTATATTAAATAGCTAGCTCCAAAAAACAGCAAATGTGTATATTGATATGCAAGGCATAAAAGTTAACTTAGTTTGACATAAACAATGTTTGAAAAATGAAAATGTATACCTAAAAAAATTTATTAATTTATGTCATATATACTGTTTTAAAAACAACAATGTCAGAAAATTATGCATAAACTAAACTTAAATTAACTAAAGTATTAAATAAAAAATGGTTTAAAATATGAGCATTTTTTAAGTTGGTGTGCATTTAAATTAATTCAAGTGCAAAGAAAACTTTTAAATAATTGAAATTTGTAAAAACAAAAATTAAATAAACTTTATTTCTTATTACTATGTTATTTTAAATGCTTTTACACTAAAATATAACATTTACAAATAAAAAAATCTATAAAAGAAACTTTGGTTTAAAAAATGTTGAAAAAGAATATCTAAGCTATAAAGAAATGACATTTTAGTTAATTACTGTGCATTACTTTTGTACAAAATGGAAAACATTTGCATTTAGTTTATTAAATAAATAGGTATTATATAACTAACTTATTAAAAACAAGCACTCTTTACACTTTTTTTTCAGATAATTACTTAACTAAAGCATTATCTTCTTCTAATTATTTTTAAATGTTATACAGAGACTTAAAACCAAACTAACCAAATTAAATCGAATTACCGAAAAAAATTTAACTTGAAATATATTTTTGCTCAGCGGGCCACATTTACATGC
The DNA here is from genome assembly GCF_965202585.1 of Thalia democratica. NCBI lineage: Eukaryota > Metazoa > Chordata > Thaliacea > Salpida > Salpidae > Thalia > Thalia democratica. The sequence continues at coordinate 80,339,675 of NC_139168.1, forward strand.
TCGCAGGCCACAAAATTTTCTCTCGCGGGCCGCATTCCATTCAAAAAAATAACGTGCTCGCGGGCCGCAGATTTACCCTTCGCGGGCCGCAATTGGCCCGCGGGCCGCAGTTTGCCGACCCCTGATCTAGAGAGTACTTTAAAAAAAAGCTTTTGAGAATATGTTTAAGCTTTTTCGAAATTGGTTAAGTAGTTTTAGTCTATTAAAAAATTTAAGTTAAGTATATGTTTATTAACATTTAAACTAGAAATTATATTAAAACTTATTTCTACTAAGTAGGAAAAAAGTAAAGTTAGCAACTTATTCAATGTAAAAACATACTTTACAAAATCATTATTCTAATAATCATTAATAAATTGTAAATATAGTTATTATGAATTTAACTACAGTACAAATGTTAAAACAACAAATATGTTCTAAGTGGTAATAGTTATAATATATAAATAATTAAGACTAAACAATTAAGTCAAATTTGGACAGCTGTTTTACTAAGATAATTTTAAATAAATAAATCATAAGTGGTTTCTGTCTTAAAAAGTTTTAAAACAAAAAGTTCTGTATAAATTAAAGCATTTTCTTTTTAGTTTTTAACTGTGAAGAAAATATTAACTGTCTAAAATTTTTTTTGAACAGATTTTTGTTAGCTCTAAAATATTATGTTTAGAAATAAAACTAATCACATCCATTAAAAAACATTTCATGAAAGCTAAAGAGAAATAGTAATTTTACCTAATGTTTTAAATAAACATAATTTATTTGAGTAGTATACAAATAAAAATAGATACCAGAAAATAAGTACTAACGAATATATTAAAGAAAAAGCTGTATAATTTTTACTGCTAAAAGGAATAAACTTTGTTCCTACATACGTAACAAATTTTTATCGATACTGAATTATGTAAAAATAGGTATATAATATTAATAAATTTAGATTAAGTGGAAGCTATTCAACCAAAATTTTTTACCAGCATACGTCTGGCAATAAAAGTTTAAGTTTAATTTAGTTTGAAAAAGCCTTAAAAAAGTTTTTGTTTTTAATTGAATGATTTTTGTTGCTATATTTATTTTATTAAAATGTTAATTTTAGTAGTTGTAAGTTTGTTAACCGCAATAAAGAAACTGACTTTAAAATGTAAAGTTAAAACAAAAAAAGTTAAACTAAAAAAGTTAACAGTTTTGTTTATAGATTCTTTTTATTTTATTTATCTATCTATCACTATCTATTAATAGTTTAGAAAACGAATAGTAAACAAGTATTAGATGTTTGCTAATTTTAATATTAGGTTAAAGACTTAGTCAACTACTTAATAAAAAAAATATTTGAAATCAGTTTATAAAAATCCATTTTTTAGCTTCGTATTGTTTTTCTTCGTACACTGAACTGGATGGACTTTTTTATTTGAATAAGTTATTAATATGTAAAAAATAAATTAAGTTTTAAAAGTATTTAGAACACTTTTTAACACCTTTTGGAATTCTTTTCAAAAGTTTATCGTTTTGCATAAAAATTTTATGTGGACGCAATCCAATTAAAACTTACAAACATGAGCTTAAATTAGTTTTATATTAACATCATACATTCTATTATAGTAGCAATTCGTAATCTACAAAATTTGAAACTGTGTAAGACAGTTAATTAACACTAGGTTAACATTTTTAAGTAAAACAAAATTGAATGTGTTCGTTTCTCCTTTATAAAAAGTCATCCAAGATTTATTGGTAAGATAACCTTTATGATAATTTAAACTTCTATATGGTTTGATGTTTGTAACACTTTTGCAAATTCGACTAGTCTTTATGAAGTATTAAATACTTATTCTAAAAATAATCTGAATGTATTAGATGGTAATTCACATTTTTAACTTATATTTCTATTATCTACTTATAAACCATATAATTTTATTAAATTTTAAAAATATAAAAAATGTGTCAAAATCTGATTTACATGAATTAAAAAGAGTTGTGGTTTTTACTGTACTTTACGTTACTTGATAAGTTTAAAAAATAGTAACTGTAAATATTTTTATATAATTTTGCTTTAAGTCAACAAAATTTTATATTCTATTTTTTAACTTATCTAAAATTTATGAACTTTAAATAAAATGTCTAAAATTTATTTTTGTATTAAAGGTTTTACTAAATATCAAATATTTAAAAGTTTTAACAAGTTTAATGCCTGATAAAATGAAAATAAAAAACTAAAACTATATTAAAATATGTTAAACTTCTTGAAGATTTTTATTCAATTTTACTATACTTAAACCTAAATTACTAACAAAACTTTGATTTAATTTATTAACAGTTCACTAAATGATTACTATAAGTATATTGTATTTATTAGTAGTATTATCATTAGTTATTAAGCAGCTAGTCAATATTTATTTTTAAAACTATTACAAAATCTTTTGTTGCATTAAAATATTTAACATAAAAACTAGTAATTTCTATTTTTTATTTTAAAAAACTTGGTGTTACCATCATGTTAAATAATTGTATATACAACATTTAAGTTTATTAACAAGTTAAACTTTAAGTGTAAACATTTAAAATCAACTTTCTTATTGATAATATGAAGAAGATTATTAAAAATAAGTTATAAAATAAAATGAATAACTAATAAAAAATAGTTAGTTAAAATGTTTTGTTAAATGGAACTATACTGCAAAAATAAGAAAGAAAAAATATTTTCTCATTTAATTATAAAATTCGTATTATAAATTAGTTATAACTAAGTAAGTAAACTAAATTGCTATATAAATTTTATTTGTTGCTCCAGTGACTCGGAAATTTTTAAAAGCATGTGTCTGCAACAACAATTTAAGTTTAGCTTGTTAAATGTACATAAATTAAAGTGTATTTATTGTTTCTTAATATTTTTTTTTCATTTTATTAAACTAATTAAAAGAAATTGTGAGAATTTTAATTTTCTTTAAAAAACTAATTAAAACTTAATACTTGCTGATTGACAGTATACTAGTAATTTCATTTCAATTAAAAAAATGTTGAGTGAAATTTTTAAACTATTTTTGTAATAAAACTAATTTTACTGTGATAAAAATTTACTCAACATTTTTATTAATATATTTATCATAGTTTAGATTAATATTTTAAATTCCCAAACTTAAGGAATAAGCATTCTTTTTGTTGCTAGGAACTAAAACAAATATTAAAACAAGAAATCAAAAACAAACTATAGATAACTTTTATCGTCAGCAGGCCAAGTGTACCTGAAGAATATTTTCGGATAGGATTCATGTAAAGATATTTTTGCTGGGTGAAAAATTAAAATATATCTATTGTATGAATATCTCTTCAAAATCAAAATAACAATGATAAAACCATTAATTTATACTAAAAATCAAAATAAAAGCATTGTCTAAAATTTTGTAAGAAATATAACAGACTTCAATAGTCTAACAAAAGTTGTCATCAAGCTGAAAATACAAAGCTAAAGGTTACGAAATGTTTACACTTACTTTTGTTTATGTTTTAATTTAACCGTTTTAATATACCTAACTTCCAATAGTCGGATGTACTAAATTTGACTTTAAAATTCAAAATGTTTGACTAGTTTAGTTTCTATAGATTCATTTACTTAAGTTTTTTATATTAAGCCGTAAGAAAATTTATAAATAATATTTAAAACATAAAAGTCTCTTTTTGACAATTTTAAACTACAGTTTTTAGTTGAAAACTTAAAACAGTTAGGATTTGTTTTCAAGGAAGCACAAGGAAGGACTTTTAGTTACTATCAAACTAAAAGTCTTTTTTTTTTAATTTTTTTTATATTGCTTCAATACCGAGGTTTATTCTACTAATATGTAAATAATTAAGGCCATCGATTTTCATATTTGATAAATTGTTTACCTAACGTAGTAAATCGACTATATAAAATATTTCAATAAACGTTTGTTTACCCATTAAATAACTCAAGATTACTTTTTATTATTTTTTTGCAAAAGTTTAAGCCTGCTTTTCAAATTTCTATAACTTTTTTTATACTAATAAATCGAAAAGCGTTGTTAATTTACCCATGTTTTTATTTAAATAAAACTTAGAAAATTTTTAATATTTGTTAATAGTGTTCAACTTAATACATAAGCAAACATTAAAACGCAAGAGTAATTAAGAAATTATAAAATAAGTTTTAGGTGATAAGTTATTATGCAAATTCAGTTATTTTAATTTATAAAATTTCTCATTTACTTTTCGTTAAGAAAACAGATATGTACTATGTATTGATTTAAAATACAACATGTATATTCAAAAGCACTAATAAGAATTTTATAAAATTAAACTGGTTATGTTCAAACTTTTAACAAAAATTTTAACGAGCATGCATGTGTCTGGTAATAAATTATACTTCTACAGTCTGGCTATAATTTTTCAATTAAGTAAGACAACAACTTTCTATAAAACATTATTAATATAAAAAAAGTAATAACCATATTTATTAGTTCTCACAACTAATATGCGTACTTTTTTTTGTCAATCAAAATTTATCTTAAAAAAAAAACAAATTATAGATTAAAATTAAATTCTACAACATAAGCTGCTTGAAAATCACAATTTTAACCAAATGTAAACAAGTAAAGTCTTTAAGCATCTTTGAATTTCTACTAAAAAGACTTAAGAGTGCTTTATCAAAACAATAATTTTATAATTTTTCAATTAAGTAAGACAACAATTTCTTATAAAACATAATTAATATTAAAAAAGTAACAAGCATTTTTATAAGTTCTCACAATTAATATGTGTAAATATTATTTGTCAGTCAAAATTGATATTTAAAAAAAATATGAAAAAAACTCTAATTTCTACGAGGACATTAATTTTAACAATGAAGTAATTAAAACAATGAAATATTTAAATACCAACATTTGTACTCCTATATACATAACGAATTAAGATAACAACATAACTGTTTTAAAGCGGGTACATAAGTTATACAACTTTTCAATAGATGTAGATGCGGCAATAGATGAATTTTAACCAGCATATGTTGGTTGTATAATTTTCTAATAGTTATTTCATTATCCTACATATTCTAAAGAAAACTTTTATTTAACACTTAATCTTAAAATTAACTAAAAATATAAATTTAAATTAGTAGTGAAATTTGTATATTAAATTTTATAAAGTTAGATTAAAAAATAAATAATTAATTAATAAATGGTAATTGAGGTTCTACTTAATTAATAAAGTCTGTTTTCTTCCATCTGAAATACTTACAATTGCCCTAAGACAAAAGTATTTCTTTAGAGAGATTAAATTAATGTTTTTAATTTTGTAAACAGTATTTGTAATTTATCTTCTTATCTTCTTCACTACCTAATAATTTTAAACAACGAAACAACTACTTTGAAGTAGTTGTTTCATTGTTTCTGTAGAGCAATTGTTAATGTCCGAGACTTTAAACTAAAGTCTGGCGATTAACATTTAAACGCATTACTTTTATTTATAATTTTAAGTATTTAATATGGTTTTATTATAAAACACTTAAAATGATGAAACTAATATTTTTAATTTTCGATATCAAATATAATACGATCTCAACTCAACAACACTTTTTTATTGTTTGAAGTAACTTTATGTAACTTCTAAGTATAAAACTAGTTTTTATTTTCTTAAGGTTAGCATAACTCAGAAGTTTTTTGTATATACATATTTTGTTTTACCATCAGAGGTTCCTTTTATATACTTAAAAAATACTAGCTTTTTTTTTTTTCATTAGCGTTTTCTTTGGTTGAAACCTATTGAATTTTATTAGTATATCTGATCTTTTTCAATATCTAATAACGGCTTTTTCTTTCTTATCTAGATTACCTCATTTAGGCTTTCCTTTTTTGCTTTAAGTAAATGCCTTAATTAACTAGAAATTAACATTTTCAATCATTTTTTTATTTGAACACGACTTGTTATACTTTTTTTCGAACTCTGATGTTTTAATCACTGTAATGTTTGTTTTGTAGTTGTTTAATAGTAAAAGCTATAAAGTTAACCTTTTTGGTTATTAATAATTAACTAATTTAATTAATTTTAACTCTAGTAAAAAGTTATATTAACTAAATCTTGCTTGATTGACTTTCACATTTTGTTTATCTTAGAAGAAGTCAGAGTAAATACTGATATATTATTTAAACAAAAGTGTATATAAACGTGTATAAAAGTGTATGTAAAATTCTTAAACTAGTCCAACTTATCTATACAACAATAAAACCCATATTTCTATATTTTACGAATACGAAAGTATAATAAAGTAATAAAAAAATTATTAGAACTAACTACTTCCAAAATAAATAAATTCGCTATACTAAAAGATACTATAAAATTACAATTTCAATTTTAAAACATTGGGTTATGTTATCTTTTAACTTGTTAAAGTATGAAAACAGATCAAATACTTAAAATAATACGCACGTTGTTTTGCTACAAATTAAACAACTTCATCGTTATGAAACTTTCAAATGCTGACGATTTTCAAAGAGTGCTTTAATTTACTACTATTTTAAAGATGGCTGAAAGTTGAACAATATTGTTCATATAAACATAACAAACTACTAGAACATTATAAATAGTTACCAATTTATAATTAATAAAAAACTTATATTCATCTATAATAACAATGTTTTGTCTGAATAAAATAGTACGTCAGCATACATATAAAGATCTATTGAGATTTTTGTATTAGTTGGCTAAATTTAATATAAAAACTTATACAGATAAAACAAAAGTTCTTTTGAGTTCATTGCCTTAGAACTGTTTAAAATGTTTATCCATTGCTACTTGTTAGTTTAATTGTTTGTGATCATCGCGTAATCGAGAAATAGTTGTAAAGCCATAAGTTTAATATGACTTTTGTTTTATTATATAGATTCCTTAAATTCTAAAAACTATTTAAGTTTTTTTTTTCAAATCCCATCATATCAAAATTTATATAGTTTATTGTGTTTAAATAAATATTTTTATTGCCTCAATTTTTTTTGAATTTTTTTATTTATTTTTGATTAGGTGTTAAAATTTTTGTTTGTTTTTGTTCGTTAATAATTGTATAAATTTTCTATGAATTATTCAACTCATTAAAAGCCTAGTTAAATTAATTATAATAATCAATTTGTACTAATTTAGTTTCAAATGAATAATTATAGATAGCATACTTAGCACTCTTTATAATATTGTAAATAACTTGCTTTAACTAAAGTTTTGGCATCAAAAAAGTTTCGTTTTTAAACCTTAAACGATATTTCTTTTTAGTTTCTTAAACTTTAATCGTTATTATGATTGTTATTTCGAAATGTAACGATTAATGATAAAAACATTATTCTTCAAAGCTAAAAGTTTGTCTTAAAGTGTATAACAATACAACGTGAACCGCTATTTTAATTTTACTTAGTGATAGCAAAATAAAAAATGTGTGTGCAAAAAATTAAAATAGACTGATTTAGTAAATTAATTCATTTTTTCAAAATACATACAAAAAATTTGTAAAATAGTTAAGATTTTTCCTTTTTTAAAAACCGACTGTTTAAACGTTTAAATAAAATCTTTAGATTTAAAAAATAATAATTATTGCAAATTTTAAATTTTATTCATCAACTTAAAATCGATAACTTTAAAATATAACATATAATTACAAATGTATAATCATACATTAACTAACAACACAAAAGCTTTAAATTAGATTTTAATCAAAATCACATAAAATACAATTTCCTTTATATAAATATGAATGAAACATTGGCAAAAGTTCTACCTCGGCATTTAATAGACATTTTGAACCTGCTATAAACCTGGTTGTATACTCAATTATTTTCATTCTTAAAAGGTTTAAGATTGTTTGTTTTGCGTACAAACTAAGTATATAAATTGAACTCACTGCTTAATCAAAAGTAAATAATCTTAATGATTCTTTTAATTCGCAGAAAAAAATCTAAAACAATCTGAAATACATATTATAAGAACTTTATTTAATTTTGTGTATAATAATCAGCTGGCAAAAAAAAAATTAAAACAAAAAGTAGAAATAACAACTCTATTTTAGTCTAGAAATATAATGAAATAAAAAATAACTTACCCGTTGTATTTTACATTCCTTTTTTCACTACTTTTTACAAAATAAAATTTGATGATAGAAGCGTACTTAAAATGAATAATACTTATGTGCTATTTATATATAACTAGTATATTAGTAGCGAATTATGGTCTAGTTTATAAAAGAGTTATTGCTGAAAAACTTTAAATACCATTTACATTGACTTTAAACTTCTGGCTGCTAACTTTTATAGCTGTTTAAAGCAGCTTTGAAATACTTTTAAAGTTTTGATGCATATTATATAGAATTTTGCCAAATATATATTCATTTGTTTAAAATGTATGTTTGTTTGTGACGTCAGTGATATTAGTTTATAATAAAAAAAAATCATTGAAATATTTTATAAAAATAAAATAGACTTAAATAAAACATTTTTAAATTTTATTTTGATGTAAAAGAAAACTTCAACTTTAAAAACAAAACCATTCGAAAATGTTACAGAAAAAATAAAATTTAAATTACTCTGAAACTTTAAATTAATGCTCTGTAAAAAATTTTACCAGTAATGTTAGTAACTACCACTGTTAGTTTTAATCATGAAAAGCTATAAATTTAGAAATCATACAAAGAAAGAGTCGGTTATACCAGTTCGATCACCAAACCGCAAGCTTTCAGTAACTGAGTGTAGATAATTAAGTTTACTTGAACTTATTTTAACATCATTACTTCACTGAAAATATAAGAGTTTAAACTGCGAAATAGTAACATAGGTTACATTAGAATACTACAATAGGACACTCCTGTTTAAAAATACCTGTTAAAAAGTATTTTTACTTTTTAAACTTAAATTTTTAAGTTTAAGTTCGCACGTTTTAAATTTGAAAATAATAAATAATAAAACAATACAAATGATTTTATAATACAAGAAATTATTCTCGTGCAAAAACTGAACCCTTATGTAATTATATAAACAATATTATAGCCTATAAATTTTTCTGGTTAAGAATACTTTAGTTACGGTTTCTCATTGATTACGTATTAATCAAAAAATTTAAGATTTTCTTATTCTACAAGGTTTTTAAATTGTTACTTTAAAGTAGTCAGTTTCCCAAAAAATAATAGACTTATTCAATTAGTTAAAAGAAACGATTTAAGTATAACAAATATGTCTTAAACATTTAATCTTTAAAGGTGTTTTAAATTGTTTTAATTGTTTTGTTACATTAAAGATATTTCAACAGCTTAGTTCGTCTTATTTGTTTTTATTAATATCTTAATGCTTAACTTAATGTAGCATTTATGTTTAATTACTAGAAAATGAAAAAGTTTCAATATTAAAGTTGCTAAATTCCAGAACTTTTAGATTAAACTAATAAATAATTTTTTAATGCAAGATGTTATTTTGGTGAAAATTTTGACTTACTTAAAAAATACAAAGAACAAATGTAACAATAATATATTCCTTCAAAAGAGTATTTAAGTTATGATTTTGTATTGATAACGTAGGAATCAGTTATTGTCATGTTTTCATTATTCTACAAGGTTTGGTATTTATTAAAGCAAAGTAACAATTTATTTTGAAAATTCAGTATTAATTTAAATTAAATTATAATAAATATCTTTTTTTTTTTAAATATATTATTTTTATACAAAATAACTTAAGAAATTTAAATCAAGGGTTATTGATCAAGAAGATCTTTAACTATTAGTAAAATTTTTAACTTCTAACAAAGTTTTAAGCACAATTGTTTACTTTACTAATGAAATAAACAATAATTATAAATAAAAATATGATCTTTAGAGTAAACCAGTGGCCACGCTTAATATTTCTGTTAAAGGGTAAATATTTCACTGATAGTTAAAATTCTGCTCAGAAATTTTAAATACTGAACAGTTTAAAATGTAAAATAGTTTCGTTTTGAAAAATGGACGATAGAAAATTACTAATCATATCTCTATATATTATTGTTATCACTAAAATGTGAACTGAATTAAACGAAAAAATTAAGTTGTTGTTTTTTTAGAAACAGTTAAACAAGTTAACCTTAATTTAAAAGGCTTCTTATCTTATTTATATTGATAAGTCATTAGTTATCATTGATGTCTAGTGACGTCAATTTTTTAAACAAACTGGTAGTTTGTTTATTAATAATATTATAATTAAAATTAAATATGTCTTGTAATAAGCAAGTCCTTATTTTAAACGTAGCCACGAGCAACGCAATACAATTTTAGCAAAATCTTAAAAAACTTTAGATATTTTATTAATGTGCTAACTGCATAAAACAGCATGCTTAGCTTTCTAAATAAATTTTGAAGTAATCTGTGTTAAATAAATTTGTGGCTTTGAAAAAAAATAGTTTAAACTTTTAACCACATTTATTCTTTATTTTCTTTAAATTCTAGCCGTTATTATTAATACTATTACGAAATGCAACGATAAATAAAGTTTCAAAACACAATACCTATTCAGAGTTGAAAACTTTTTTGAAGTGTAAAACATCAAAACAAAACAATCTTTGAAGTTGTAGTATTGACAGGTTTGTGCAGTTTAGTCCCCTCCTGCAATTCTTTTCCGTTTGTGCAAATTTGACACCTACTCGTTCTATACAGATCTATAAACTGCAGTGTATTTAAGTAAAATCATGTCGTTTACTTTGTTAAATTTGTATATATTTGAGAAAATTAGTAAAGTTTTTAAAAATTTTAATGTTTTGTAAACAAAGTTAATGAATAACGAACTACGGAAAAGTTTTAAAATGTAAAAGAAGCGTTTGAAATCATGTTTGTTTTAATCTATTAATAGTGTTTTAGTGTTTTAGGCGTTATTCTTATAGAAATAAATACATGTGGGCTTCTTGTAATTTTGTTAAGGCTTTATCAATGACTAATGACAGCAGTAATACTTTCAAAAATTGTTTATTTGTTGAATTAAATTTTAACTTATACAATGCATCCGTTTGTTTATGGTAGTATCATTTAATGTGTATATTAAAAGTATTCCTTTAACAAAAAAGGTCTCGACAGGAATTATTTCAGAGATAATACTAATATAACTTTATTTACGCAAAGTTTAACCCCACAGGGATATTCAGTCCTGCAAAGTAAAATAAAACGTTGGGTAATTTAAGCTATAAAAATAAAAAAAAAGCTATTTTTAGATTTTTATTAATAATTTTTTTTCGTTCCGAGAAAAAAAAAACTATTTTAAAAACACTACTTTGAACTAAATTTTTAATCAAATAATTTAATGCAATTTATAGTACATTCATCTGCAATTATTATGAAATGCGCGACTAAGTAACTTAAGATTTTTAACCAACCGAAAATAACCATACTAAATAAATATTGCTAGTTAAGATTTGTTAAGTATAAAATATTATAAAATTGGTAGGAATAAAATTTTCTTAATAACGATTTATAATGAAAAATTTTCTCAAATTGAATTAAAAATAAAACCGTTTTAAAGTAAAAAAAAGCTCGTAAATGCTTAAATAAAGTTCTTAAATAAAAGTTTTTATTTGAAGTTTTACGTAGAACAATATTTTAAGGTACCACAATTCATTAATTCATGTTTATAATCTTAATTTAAATAAACTAGATGACTACACATTTTCTAATTTTAAATAAAAAATATTTTTAATACTTAAAATAAAAATAATCTCAATCTCGTTAATTTCTAAACAGGAAGATAAGCTTAATTTAGTAAGGCTTTAAAACACAAATGTTAAGTATTTTTTTTTACTTATATTCTCTTTGATGTTATAATTAGTGATGTACTGGACCCGAAATTTCGGGTCCGGCCGGACATGAACCCGAACTTTTTTTTCAAATTAGAATCCAGCCGAAACCGGACCCGGGTATTTTTTTTTCATTTCTAGATCCGGCCGGATCCGGATATCAGACAGAAATGGCAATATCAGGCCGGATCCAGACCCGGATAGTGAATCATATTATGTCAATTATGTTATATTACATATATATATATATGTAATATAACATATGTAATATTTTATGATATATATATATATATATCATAAAAATTGGTCAAGCACTAAAAAAAAAGTAAAATCAAGAGAAATCTAAAGAAATTTATGGTTTTTTCAATTTTCTTTAGGAAAGTTTATGGTATTTTTTTGGATAATTGCAAAACTCTAGGGATATCTAGAGAAATCTAAGGATATGGTAACCCTTTAAAGTGAGTATAAACTAGTGATGTACCGTACTCACTATCCGGGTCCGGGTCCGGCCGGATATTGCCATTTTTGTCTGATATCCGGATCCAACCGGATTCTAATTTGAAAAAAAAAGTCCGGATCCGGTTCCGGCCGGATTCTTATTCGAAAAACAAGTCCGGATCCGGCTCCGGCCGGATTCTAATTTGAAAAAAAAGTCCGGATTCAGGTCCGGCCGGATCCTAACAGAGATCCGGCCGGACCCGGATCTAGTTAGTAAAAAAGAGCATACTGAAAATTATTTTTTCAAAAACAAACCCTGTGTAAATTAAAAAGAGTCATTTTTTCAGTTAAAATTAAACACTTACCGTGATTGGCTTATTTTGTACACGTGACTAATTTACATTTGTTTACATTTAAGTTTAGCTCAGAGAATATTTAGAGTTAATACGGTTGAATGTACGAGCCAATAAGAATCATATGATGAAATGTTTCAAACTAAATACTGATGAAACAAAACATCAGAACATGACAGGCAGTTTATATGTAAAGAGTTAGTTAGTTTGGTGTGCAGCTTGAAGCAACAAAATATTTTGAACTTTTTTGTGAATGCTTGTTGTAAGTAGTGTTTTGTTTTAAAAGTGAATATTTCAACTTGTGTTTAATTGTTTAAATATTTTAGCCAGGTCTATATATAGTTTAATAGTTTATTAAAAATTTTACAGTTTCTTGTTTACTAAAAGTTTTATTAAATTTTTAGTATATTGTTTTAAGTCTTTTGATATAGATTTAGATAGCTTCCAGTTTTTAAAGTGTTACCAAAGTAACTAATAATTTTGTATATGCTAATATTTCTTGTTGTGTTTTATATAAAAGATTCATTATTCAAAACTGTCGTGTCTGATTATAGAAAGTAGTCTCAGTTAGAATTTAGTATTTGTTAGATATTAATTAAATAAGGTAGGATTTAGTTATGATGGGTAGTACTACTAAGTTAATTGTACCACAATCAGTCCACAACTTTACTACCAAATTGTCAACCTTTGCTAGCTGTTCTACTGATTATTAGATTGAAGTAATTTTTTCAGTTTTTAAAAACCTTATTCTGACTCAGGCTTGTTTATACTCACTCTAGCTAGTTTTATTGAGTTAAACACCGGCAACTCTGCTAGTTTGAGGATTTTTGGAAATTTTTAAAAATCTTGGACTGCCTCAGGCTAATTTAGTTTTTTGTAAAAACTCAGGCTAGAATTCTTTTAGATTTTGAATGAGTTTGAGCTGATCCTGTTTTCAATATTTTATAATTTTCTAGTTAATTTTGTATAAAACTTGATTTCAGATTTTCAATTGTAAATAACACCTAAATTTGTAAACCTTGTGGCTAGCTGTTCTACTTATCATTAGCTTGAAGTTCTTTTTTTTCAGTTTATAAAAATCTCATTCTGACTCAGGCTAGTTTATACTAGTGATGTACCGGACTCACTATCCGGGTCCGGGTCCGGCCGGATATTGCCATTTTTGTCTGATATCCGGATCCGGCCGGATTCTAAATTGAAAAAAAAGTCCGGATCCGGCCGGATTCTAAATCGAAAAAAAAGTCCGGATCCGGCCGGATTCTAATTTGAAAAAAAAAAGTCCGGATCCGGGTCCGGCCGGACCCGAAATTGTTGGTCTGGTACATCACTAGTATAAACCTGAGTCAGAATGAAGTTTTTAAAAACTGAAAAAAATTACTTTATCTAATATCAACAGAACAGCTAGCCACAAGGTTGAAAATTTTAGGTAATATTTACAACTAACAATCTGAAATCAAGTTCTTGAAAAAAATTAACTAGAAAATATCAAAATATTGAAAATTGAATCAGCTCAAACTCATTCAAAATATAAAAGAAAACTCTCCTGAGTTTTTTCAAAAAATTATAAAACTAGCCTGAGGCAGCCTAAGATTTTCAAAAATTCCCAAAAATTTTCAAACTAGCAGGGTTGCCACTGTTTAAGTCAAAAAAAAAAACTAGCTAGAGTAAGTATAAATTAGCCTGAGTCAGAATGAGGTTTTTTTACCGAAAAAATTACTTTAATCTAACAGTCAGTAGAACAGCTAGCCATAAAGTTGCCAGTTTGGTAGCATAGTTTTTAATTTTACAACATAGGTAAAGAGTTGAGTTTCTGAAATGTTTATTTCATAGTTTAAATGTAAACAGATGTAAATTAGTTACGTGTACAAAATGAGCCAATCACGGTAGGTGTTTAATTTCAACTGACGAAAATAAACCTTTTTAATTTACACAGGGTTTGTTTTTGAAGAAATTTTTTCTGTATGCTTCTTTTTTACTAACTAGATCCGAATTGGCCGGACCTCTTTTAGGATCCGGCCGGAACCGGATCCGGACTTTTTTATAGGACTAGAATCCGGCCGGAACCGGATCCAAATATTTTTCAAATTAGGATCCGACCGGAACAGGACCTGGATATTTTTTTCATATCATGAACCGGCCGGATAGTATCTAGGATAGTGAGTCCAGTACATCACTAGTTATAATTAGCATTATACAGTTTTTAAGAAAATATTTTAAATTTATTTATGTTTTAAACAATTGTTAAATTAAAAAACAAAGGTTTAGTTAATTTATGAAATGTATAGGTGTTATAAGTTTTACTTGATGTTTTTTTTATTTCTTGAATTTAGCGTGAGAATTAAAAGAGCAAGAAAATAACGCATTTTACATGATTTAAACTTGGATTTTTTCTAAACTATAATGTTGCATGATAAGCCAATGAGAGAGTAACATTTGAAAGTTTGAACTTATGTTCAGAAAGTGGGTAGCTGTCTAAATTGCGCAAGTATACTAAATTGCACGAGGGGACAAAATTGCACGAGTTCACAAAATTGCACGAAGATACTTTTGCACGAAGACACTTTTGCACGAGGGGATGAAATTGCACAAAGATAAAATTGCACAGAGATACTTTAGCACGAAGGGTCACTTTTGCACGAAGACACTTTTGCACGAGCAGACAATTTTGCACAGAGACAATTTTGCACGGATTATTTTTTTTTCTAGATTTTTTTTTTATTATTATTATTTTTATTACTATCACTATTAACCCTAACCCTTACCCTCGGTCGGAAAGTTTTTTTATCTTTTAAATTCTTTTTTTTTTACTATCACTATTACCCCTAACCCTTACCTACGGTCGGTAACTTTTTTTTTAATTATTTTTATTTTTTTTAATTGTTATTTTTATTAATTATTTTTTTATTTAAATTTTTACTATCACTGTTACCCCTAACCCCTACCCTCGGTCGGTAGCTTTTTTTTTAAATTAGTTTTATATATTTTTTTTTTTATTACAATTTTTATTAGCTTCTTTTTTATTTTTTCTATCACTATTTCCCCTAACCCTTGGTCAGTAATTTAGTTTTTAAAATTCTTTAGTTTTTTTATCGGTTTAATATATTTTTTCTTTATTTTTTTACTCACGTGCAAAAATGTAACTCGTGCAAAATTGACCCTCGGTGCAAAATCGCATACGTGCAGTTTTGTTCACTCGTGTAATTTTGTGCCTTCGTGCAATTTTGGCCTTGTGCAAATTTGGCTTCGTGCAATTTTGTTCACTCGTGCAATTCTGTTCTCGTGCAATTTAGTCGCCTCGTGCAATTTAGTAACCTCGTGCATTTTTGTCTTCGTGCAATTTAGACCCGTTCCCTCAAGAAGTATACAATATTAGTCTTTTAATGCTGCAATATTTTAATAATGAGGCTAGGTAAAATTCTTTTTTTTTATCAGTCAGTTGAAATGTGGAACAAACTACCAAATGAATTGGTTTTTTGCAAAAATTTTAAACATTTTCGAATAAAGTTAAAAAAGTTTTATCTGAATTATATTGGTGTTAGTAAAATTAAAAAGTAATTTTCATAAACCATTGATTTAATTTTAAGATTTAGCTTAGTTTGTGGTTCAACTTTATTAGCAGCACATTTACTTTACTAATAACTACTCATTTATCAATGTAATTTATGATTATTAATCTGGCCAGCCTATTGTTAATGTCCTTAGAGAGTTAGGTTTTTATTTTTGTTGTTAGTCAATGCATTTAAATATTTGATGTTGATCGTTATACATCAAAGCGTAAATAAGTATTAGTTTGTGGTTAAAATTTTGCTTATTATGTTAACCTATAAATTTTATATCAAAATATGTTTTTATCTTTCTTTAATAACTTAACTATTTGTGTTCATTTTTTTTTCCTTTATGTGTCTTTTAGTTCAAGTGGTCTAGGTTTTGATGCCTAGGTCCATCATATGGACAATTAACTTGTAACCGTATAGTAAAATATATAAAAAGGCAAAGCTGTTGATTAAAATATTAAAGTTCAAAATAAACTAGAACAATTTACTTACACAAAAAGTATCTTTTTATCCTATTTTCTAAAAAAAATTAAATTTTTTGTCCCTGGTGTGAATGTTTTGTAAATAATTTTATTTTATCTTTTCGTAAGTTTGTTTCAAAGATTTATTTTTACTGTTTAAGATTTTAATTCTTTTATTATTTGCCTTTAATATAAGTATGTTATAAAATTTTAGTTTTCAGTTTCTTTTAATGTTACAGATTTAGTACTAGCTTAAAAACATTTTACCAAAATGGAAAATTGATTTTCCGTGCAAAAAAGTCATCGTGCGAAAATTATGCTGTGCAAAAATTTCATCGTAAAAATGTGAAGTTGTGCAAAAGTATCGTTGTGCAACAATTTTGCCGTAAAAATTGTCATAGTGAAAAAATATCACCGTGCAAAATTGGCCCTCCGTGTAAAAGTGACGCCTTGCAAAAGTTTCCCTCTTGTGATAAAATGACGCTCGTGCAAAAGTGTCGCCGTGCAAAAGTGTCCCCTCATGTAAAAGTGACTCTGCGTGCAAAAGTGACGCCGTGCGAAAGTGTCCCCTCGTGCTAGAGTGACGCTCGTGCCAGAGTGAGTTTTTAAAATTAAGAACAAACACTTTATCTAAATATTATTTATCTACTGCTTATATAAAAACTTTAGTTTAAGATCAATATAAACAGTTTGAAACTTCAAAGACGAGAAAAAATAATGACAAAAATAACGCAAAAACAATTTAAATCAAGCTTCAAAGTTTACCTTAACGTATTAAAACACTTATAAATAACGTCAAGACAATGATGCTAATTTTAGGTTGTGTCTATTTTAGATAAAAATTAAAATTTCTTATTTATTGGTTAACCTTTATTTTTGTTTTTGTGTATATTTGTCTACTTCAAGTATCGACTACAATGACATACTTGCTTTTTACAATTGAGTTTTTTAAAGATACGCTTTAAAATAAAAAGAGCTTAAGTAAATTAAAAACAATTTCAGGCTCATGTACCTTCAAGCGTAAAACTAACATTTTATAAACTTTATATAAAAATGTAATTGATACTTGACAGTTATGTGAAAAGTTCCTTTTTTTTTGTATACTGTAACTTAATGCTTTAAACCTAATTAAAGTTTAAATTACCAATATTTCAATAGTTATTATATTTGAAAACATTTCATCATTATTTTTTTAGTTTCCAAGTAGTATTAAAGTTGCATTCAGTATGAAAGTAATTTAGTTTACAACATAGCAAGTATACATACATTTTTTTTTTCTAGTAAGCTTTTATAATAAGTTGTTAAAAACTGAAAATTTTTTTGCGTTTAGATTATTACAAGAAAAGTTAAATATATTACTAAAGTTTGGCAGTTGTAAAACTAAAGATTAGAAAAATTACAGCAATATAGTAGTCTAATTATATTTATATTTGAAAATTTTCTTGTTTTAGAGTTCGTTTAAAACTTTTCTTTATTTTTTTCTATTGTTCAAGATCTCCTGAAAACCTTGAAAACGTTGGAAAACCTGGAATTCAATAATTTAGACAAAAAAAACCTAGAAAACCTGGAATTTGAAAAATTTTAAAGAAAACCTGGAATTTTAAACAAAAATCACCAAAAAAAGCTTGAGTTTTAACAATTTTCACATGTTTAGTAACAAAATTTCGATTTGATTTAATATATCAATGGAATAAAAAGAGTTTTTTTTTTATTGAAAAAACATATTCAAAGTAGCTTTACAGTAACTTTTCAATGTTTTTATACTATTTTACACAGTTTCTTACCTTTAACTTAACTTTTAACTATAAATAGACCCAAAAATGTGTACTTTTAAAAACCTGGAAGAAACTTGGAAAACCTTAAAAAATTTATATCCAAGTTGCAACCCTGATATTAGTATATTTTCCTTTTATTTTTAGCATTCAGATTATATGTTTTAATTATATTTACATAATGTTTTTAACAAAAAATATTTTTGACTAAAGCAAATTTTAAAAATTAGATTGGTGTTTAAAAATATTTATTTTCATTGTTTATAGAACACATAGTTTAAAAAAACTTATGTTTATTAATATTTAAAATCATAAAAATCAAAGTTTAAAATTAACAGTTAGTTTAGTGCTACAGAATTTTATATTTAATTATTATGTTTAAATGTTCAAAATATAGTTTTAAGTGTTTGCTAACAAAAGATGTTAGTGAAACAAGTTCAATGTAATATAAAAAAAATTATATACAGTTATTTTTCTTTATTGTACACACATAAACATATGTTGGTACAATAAAGGAAGATTACTACATAATTTTTTTTTTTTAATTTTTAAGTTTATTAATTTTAAATTTAATTTTTTTGCTTATTTTACTTAAATTAATAAAATATCTTTAAGTATAAAGAAGATGTATTGTTTCTATGCAAGTAGTATTAGTTAATACAGTTTGAAGTTGAAAAAAGTTTATTTTGTTTTGTTTATAGTAAAATTTTTCATCAATATTCAGTACACTTTAAATTATAAGTACAAAAATCACAACTAATTGTTGAAGGTTTTGTTTAAAAAGTGTTTACTCATTAAATATTGTGTTTATATTTTTTTATAAAATGTGCACACAGCTAAAGGGTTATACCAAATACTACTTAAGAATTAAAACATGACACATTATTTTGTATCTACAATTTAATAAATACATTTTTGGTATCTATAACCTATCTAACTTAATTTTTTGTTATAAACTCTTAAATTTTAGTAATACACATTATTTACATATTTCATACTATGAATCAATTTTGTTTTAGAGTTACATAATAAGTCATAAAAATTGAAAATTAGCCCCTAATAAGTGAATATTTAAGATTTATATGAAGGTATTCTTATACATTTTAGATAGTAAGATATAAAAAACTGTATGTTTGAAAAAACATAAAAGTTTTATCATTTAGAACAACATTATGAATTTTATGCCTAAGTTAGTGTTTTTTATTTTTAATTAAATTTTCCAATGTTTTACTAACTTCTGTTTGAAAAACTACTTATATGCCTACATATATATAATTGATAATATATCATAATTTCTCAGATTACAAGGGTTTATTACTAATGTTTGAGTGCAATTATTATACACATGACAATAACTAAAAAAGTAATATGCTAGACAAAATATTTTTCAGTAAAATATGCCAGTGATGGAAAAAAGTTTTTGTGTTGTTTTTAAAACCTAATAAATATTTAAGTTTGATTGCTTAGGATTTGAAATTATAAAACAATAACTTTTTTTTGAATACCTGACAATCAAATGTCTGTCATGTTTCAATAAGTTTTGATCATGTTAGTTAAAAGTTGTTAAAAAAAACTTTTTCAGAAATAAATAGAATCCAGCACCAGTAGAACCATGTCACAAGGTTTTTGTGAGAAAACTGTAAGTTTTATACCTTACATGGGCATTTTTAGGAAAAATAATAATACATTGTTATTTTGATACAGGTCACTGGAGCTGACAGTGAGACAAAACAGCCTTCGGTTTCAAAGACTTCCAACAAGGTTAGTATGCATATTAAAATGTGTTAGGTTTTAAATATAAGTTCAATATTAGTTAATATGTGATATAGATAGTCTACTTAATACAAATAGCTACATGCTTGTTAATAACAGGCTTCCAAAATTCCCAAGATTTGTCAAGAAATCCATAGATTTACCTTGACATTTGGAATTTAAATCCATAGACTTGATTTTTTTTGCTTAGTACTGGAAACATTTTTATAAAGTATCTTATCTTTTTTTTAAGCAGTATAAACTCAGGCTGGCTCATACTAGTTTTGATATTTTTCTAAGTTTCAGCCTAGTTTTTATAATTGTGTATTTTTTAAACATTTAATATTTAGTAAGAGTACTTGTTTTTTGGAAATTTTTAGGTATTTTAGCTTGAACAGTACTACCATATTTATTATTTTTCCCTCATTAAATTTCAAATTTCTTATAATTTAAGGCTTACTTAAGCTAAATTGTTACAACTCAGGCTAGTTTTGCTCATATGGACTCTTTTTTTCTCAAAGAGTCGCAATTCTGTTTGTAGTATCAACAATTTTTTTATGCAACATTGTTTAAAATTTATCAAAACCTGTTGAAAATTCTAGAATAAATAATCAAGTTAAACAATATTTCAATTCTACTCACTTCTCACAAATTTGTAAGCAGTTTTCATTTTTGTTTATTGCATTTTCTTAATAGTTTACAATTTATAACTTAGTTTCTACTGTTAATTTTTATAATTTTTTAGAATGCTGCTTGCGTATACGCTTTGTCTGATAAGGTGACGGGTCACTTTTGCACGAGCGTCACTTTAGCACGAGGGGAAACTTTTGCACGGCGTCACTTTTGCATAAGGGGACACATTGTTATGGCGTCACTTTTGCACTTAGGGTCACTTTAGCACGAGGCGAAACTTTTGCACACAGAGTCACTTGTGCACGGCGTCACCTTTGCAAGGCGACATTTTTTTCAAGATAACAATTTTTCATGGCAGCATTTTTGCACAACGTCTTATCTTTACGATGACATCTTGTGCAGCGACATTTGGGTACGATGAATTTTTTGCACAGACACCATTTTTGCATGCAGGCCGGTTGAATTTTTTTTTTTTGACCAAAATTGTAACATAAAAGAAATTGAACACTAAAATTTTTTAGCAGACTTATGTTAAAGGCAAAAAATGAAAGATTGAAAACCTGAGAATTAAAAGGCAATGTTAGAATCAAACTAACTAAAAGATAAAATAAAATTGTTTATATAAGATTCATACCAGGAACAAAAGAAAATATTTAGAAACAAAGATGAATAAAAATGATTTAAGTATAAATAAACTGTTCTAGTGTATTTTGAATTTTGTTATATTAATTAACAACTATGCCTTTTTATATATTTTACTATACAATTACAAAATTATTGTCCATATGATGGACATAGGCACTTTAAGAAAAAAAAATTAGAAACTTGCGAAATTTATGCTTCCTATAATATTGAAAGATTGTTTTAAATGTTTGCAGTTTATAACTATATCCGTGAAAATTTGATGCCGTGCGAAAGTTTCGCTTAGTAAAAATGTCGCCATGGAAATTAGACATCGTACAAAAGTTTTGATTTGTAGAAATGTCGCAATGAAAAAGTTACGCCGTGCAAAAATGACATTGTGTGCAAAAGGAATGACCGTGCAAAAAATTCTCCTCGTGCAAAAGTGACGCCTTGCACAAATTACCCTATTTGCAAAAGTGTTGCCGTGCAAAAGTGACACCCATCTGTCTGCTAAACTATAGATTGCTGTGTGCTATGTTTCACAATTTTGATAAAAGTTACTTTTATCTTTATAAATATACTCTATCTTAGAAAAATCAAAGCATAAACAAGCGAAAGTATAATAATTATCACATTAATAATTATTATCTACATTAGCTACTAAGCATCAGATCAGCTGTATAAAATAGATTAAAAGTTTTAGAGACTTTAAATTCAATCCTTAGTAGTAATGTATATAATATTAGCATATAGATTTATTACTAGGTTTTGTTAAAGTTGTATTTGGTTTTTTAATTTTAAGCTTTAAAGTACTTGTATAAAGATACACTTTTAATCACTTTCTACACTTTCACACTTTCTACAGAGCCAATAATTTATATAATTTACTTGGAAAATGCGATTGGAAAATTCTGGAACATATGTTTCATAAAGACAAAAAATGTTGTCTTCAATCTTAGTTGGTTCAATTTAAAATTAATATTACTTAGGTAAACAGTGATGCAAATGTTATTAAAAAAAAATAAAAACAAACAAGGTCTTTTACTAAACACAAATATAATGAAACAATTTTAATTCCATTAGTGTGTTACACTTTTATAAAATAATATAAAAGTTTAACTTTTATAGCCTGATGATTGCATGAGAAATTAGTTTATCAAGCAAAACACAAAACAAAAAAGCAATCAAAACTCAACAGAAACAAACTAAATATAACATAAGAGCTCTTTTTATCTAAACAAAGATAACGAATAATAAAATTCTCTCTGCTTACGTAATTTTGGTTTGTTTAAATGCATGTATATGACTTCAGTTATGATCAGGTAATAAATATTATTACAACTTCTAAATATTCTACATTTTATTTTATTTTAACTTTATCCAGAATTAGGATTTTTGATTAAAAGTTCTGATATTGAGGATCATTTTATTGTCCTTAAAATTACTATACTATATTTATTTAGTTGATTGCTAATATGATCACTAACACATTTTGGAATGTGCTCTTAAATTCTAGAGGTTTGACTGATATAGCAGTTTGAACAACAGCATTCAAACGTATAATCCAAACAATTTATGTTTGTTAAATATTAGGACTTTACCTTTGAGACTCAAAACCTAAGTTGATGTAAAAATGATACTAGGTTTATCAGCACGATATACTTTTTCTGTTAACTTCTTAATTTTCATCAATCTGAGTAAATTTTTCACTTGCATAGGGCAAAATTAAAATAACTAAAAAAAACTGATCACTTCTCAGGACTGTAAGACTTTGTGTTATTTAAGCTACTAATTTCAATTTAAAAAATCTATCAACTAAAGGATTAGGATACCCGTTCTTTGTTATCATTTCTTTCATAACATTAAGTTCAATCTCAAAATCTTTTGGAGAACATATCTCTTAGCTCTGTGGAAAAAGGTTTTAATATTCATTCTCAAAACGGAAATAAAGGCTTTATATAGTTTATTATTATTAATATGTCTGAATCAGAAATAAAAAGTGTCCTCGAAAGCAATTAGTTTAATAAAGCCACAAAAGAAAGTCTGTTACAACTTGGAAGAAAAAATGATATAAAATATGAATTACTGTAAACGGAAATCAATAAATTGAAAAATGAGTATGGAAGGAAAATCGATGAACTAGAAATTAGCATTCAAAAAACGCAGGAAACCCATTTAGAGGCTCACAAACAGATGGGGATTATCTTGAACAGAGAGTAGCTACATAGGAATCAAATGGAATTTATAAAGATTCTACGAGCAAGTTTAAAAATAAATACCTAGTAAATGCAGAAAGATTAAAAGAACTCAATTACAAAACATCCTGACATCGTTAGTAACATCGATAGTAAACTGACACTAGTAACAGAAAAAATTAATGCTTAAAGAAAAACAAACTATCAGAAAAAAAAATTTAAACGTCATAATTTTTAATGTTCCTGAAAGTTGTAACAGTCCATCAGTCTACACAATTGAAAATGCTAAAAAGACTTCAACTTAATTTAATATAGTTTAGGTTCTAACAAATTGACTGAAACTCAGCTAAATACTTTATACTGTGTGGGTAAATATAACTACAAAAAAAAAAGACCAATTATTCTGAAACTGAGAACTTAATGTACTAGAAAAAGATGACTGAGTCTAAGAAGCATTTAAACATTCCACCATGGTAGAGAATATAACATATACTTAAATTTTTTTCAATTATTAGATTACTTACACTCTTGTTTGGTGTCTTTTTTAAGCAGTAAATCTACTAAAGTAATCTATACAGATATCTAAAAAAACATTTGATTCTGTCTCCCACGTTATATTTATAAAAACATTATCGCAATACAAAATTTACAGCAGTCCATTTAGTCGGTTCAAAGAGTTTCTAAATGATAAAACTCAAAAATTAGTAACTAACAACACATTTTCAGAATCTTTACCTATTTATAGTGTAATCCCTCAAGGCTTGCTTCTATTCATTATTTACATAAATGATTTAGCTTCAGAAGTTGATGTTAGCAGCAACATTAAACCCTTCGCAGATGAAACAAAAAAATTTGGCCAATCGAACACAACTTTACATAATTGCTTAGAAAAAGTTTACAATTGGCTAAAAAAATTAAACTTAAATTCTAGTAAATTTCAAGTTCTAAGTATTCAAAAAATCACTACTATCTCTACTTTTAACTTTAAAATAAACGATACAAATTTATCTTCAACTAAATTGTTTAAAGATCTCGGAATTTTCGTTGCTGAATATCTAAAATGGAATTACCATTTTAATCACCTTTACCGAATTGTATCAACTACAACTTTTCAAGTTCAATAGAGTTTTTAAATCTACGGATACAAACATCCTTCAAACGTTTTTTCTCACATACATTCGTCATAAGTTGGAATATAACACACCAATCTGGTCTCCTTTACTTCAAAAAGGATATTAATCATATGGAATCTGTTCAAAGAAAATATACCAAATTAATCTTAAACCGCTGCAATATCTTTTATACGTCCTATCTTAATAGATTAACAAAACTTGAAACAAAATCTCTAGAATAGGGGAGACTTGAGTTTGAATTCATACTTTTTTTAAACTTTATACTAATTACTTATTGAGAGGAAATAGAAGAAAATTACATGTAGACATCATTTCAATAATGAGGCTTGGCATAATTCTTTTTGTATTGGTTAGTTCAAATATTGAATAACCTTCCAAATGAATTAAATTCTTGCAAAAATGTTGAATAAATTAGATCAAAGTTTTAAAAGTTTGATTTAAATAAAATTTTTCTTAGTAAAATTAATAAGTATTTATCAACCGTTGATTTAATTTTGAGATTTAATTTATTTATTTCTTCATCCATTCTTCAATTTTTAATGCAGCACCTTACCTCTGTTAATCAATTATAATAAGTCTTTTATCAGTGTGTTAAATGATTGTTTATCTAGTTGGTTTATTTTTGTCGTTAGTCAATCCATTTAGGTTTTTCATATATAAGTATAGAATTAAGTTATTTAACTTGATAAATCAAATCTTTCACACTGAGCCCACGTTAAGAACTTTATTAATAAAGGTTTATTTCAAGATGTAGAACTCATAGGACTCGAGTTTCGTGCTTATGCACTCATCAGCTTCAAAACAAGTTTAAAAAAAAGCACAAGAGAAAACACACAAATGAAAGTTAAAAAATTTAGCATAAATAGATTATGACGTAATTTTGAAACTATCAAAAATCATGCAAAACGGTTTGTGCAAAAATTAATTTACCAATCGACAATAAACTGGCAAAAATTCATAAAACTTCAGTGAGTAACTATATATTAGGACAGATAATTGAAAGAGATAAAGATAAAATTATGATAAAAGTTGAAATTTAAATCATTTTAAGATGAAATTAAAACTTGTTAAACTTTAAAAGCGGTTTTTATTATATGTCTACAATACGATACAAACTCGCATCTTTTATTTAGGCATCTCTTGCAAAAGGAGGAAAAACAAGCTTCAAAGCTTCTGCTTCCAAGAAGTTTTCTCTGGAGGAGGAACAGCAGAAGCAGAGGAAGATGCTAGCTTTGGCCACAAGAGGGAACTTGTGGCAGCTGAAGGACCTTCCGGGAAACAGGAGTGATTCCGATTAGACTGTTGAATTGCCAGTTTGATAAATAAAATATTTCAAATTACTGAATGTTTTGTTGTACTTTTTAAAAGTAATAATATAACATAAAACCTTACATGTACGTAATGAGAGTGATTTCATATATGAAAAAAAAAAAATCAAATTTAAATTAAAAAATAAACATTTTTTGATAAAACATCATATCGTGAAATTTAAAAATTTCATTGAAATATTTCTTGGTAAATCAACAACTAAAACTTTTATAACGTCTAACTGCGAGTTTCAGAACAAAAACAAAACTCAAGAGCTGCCGAATGCTTGTGGCCTGATGATAAAATTTTGTTTTAGGCAATTTTTGAGACATCTACTCACTGATGGCTTTCTACAATTTTTAGATAGAGTATAAGAATGTTATAGTTAATATAGTTGTAGATTAGCAATAATGTTTTTATAGTAATATATTATTGTAAAATAATTAGATTATCAGAAGTATATGTTTTAAAACATTTTTTACAGTAAAACTATCTTTGATTTTTTTTAAAGCTATAAAACTTAATCAATGCCAAGCTTAAGTTGGTATAATAACTAAATGAGAATATCTGAAAGTTTATGCAACAAAAGTAAAACAATTTAATATGTTGTTGTATGGCTTAACTGTTTTCTTTACGTAACCAGTAATGCAATTATTTTCCTTTTAGCATCAGTAGTAGTCTGTAAACGGTTTAAGGTTGTCTTTTGTTACAGAATAAAAAACAACACAAATTATTTTAAGCTAGTACTTTTGCATGGTTGAGTAAAAGTGTAAAACAGGTGGCCTATTGAAGTGTAACCAGCTGAAAACTAAAATAAGTTTCAATGCAATTAAGGGGTGATTTAAAAGTATCATTTTTATAAGTTTAATTTCCATACCTACAAATTTCGCTTTTATTTCCACGTACCAAAACTGTTAATAATTCAAATTAGATCAAAAAAACTTTTTTTTTTACAAATGACAATTAAGTTTAAGAAATTATTTTACTGTAACTATTAATTGTTACAGTAAATTAACTATAAAAACTATAAAAAGGGTTAGCGACTACAAAAGGGTCAATATACATGAAGAGAATGTTGCACAAATTGTTTAATATACATAATGAGAAACTTTTGCACAAACGAACACTTTTGCACGAGCGACAAATTTGCAAATCAATAAATTAAATTTAAAAAATAAATAATAATAAACCATTATTGCCGACCGGAGTAAAGCTTAGAGGTTAGAGTGATATAAAAAGAAAGAATAAATAATAAATGATAAATAAAAAAGAAAAATGATCTTAAAAACTAAATTGTAAAAAAAATTATAATCAACCAAGGGTTAGGTTGCATGGTAAAAAATTTAGTAAAATATATAAATAAGTAAAAAAAGAGTTTCAATCTATTCAAAAGTGTCTTTTTGTGCTTTTTTTAGAACTTACCTTATTAGTTTATTGGTCAAAAAATGCTTTAAGCCAGAAAAACTTAATATATTTCAAGTTCATCTAAAAACTAATAATTTACTGCATATAGAGAAAAAGTTTTTACTGTTTTCAAGAAAAATACACATTATAAGTCAGTTTAATTTAAAACGTGCAGTAGCAGAGCTCTGCCACAACGAAAATTTTTGATTTTTATAACTGCTAATACCGAACCAAATAAAATACACGTGCTGTTTTAAGCATTTAATTAAAGTTTGTATAAAACCCAATGGTAAAATTCAAATACGGTTGTAAGTTTATTATGTTTTACACAACCAGAAACTATTCACTTGAAAGTTGAACAACTGAGGATTATATTAAATTAGATAAAAAATCAAGTTAATCTGATACGAAGAATACATTAGTTTTAAGTTTAGTAAAATAAAGCTGTAAGTGGTAGAAAGAAACTAGTTACTTATAAAATTTCAAAAATCACTAAGTATATAATGGTATAATATATAAACTTCAAGGTTTTAAATTTCCATTTTGAAAAAAATAAAAATAAAAAGTTTTTTTACTAATGCAGTTATTATTTGCAGAAAATTCAATTAAATCAAAACAATCAAATACTTCAAAATATATAATCAAAAAACAAAACTTCAGAGAAAAAATAAAATAGCCATACACAGTTTATGTTTCTTAGTTATTTTTAACGTTTTTGTTAAGCTCTTTGTAGTAAATTAATTCCATGTTAGTCTAATTGTTTGCTGTTTAAAACAGTTTTTATGGTTACTTTTTGATGTTTCAGCTGTTTTACTGTTAAATTAGTATTAAGCTGCTTTTTATACTATAATATTATACAATTTTTACAGTAAACATAAAAATAGCTCACATACCTGATGAAAGATTAGTACAGGTTATTTATAATTATAAAATACAAGTATAACTAACTCTTGATATAAACAGCTAACATATACCAAACATAATTTAACTTTGTTGTATTAGATTAAATAGTCATAATAATACTTTGTGATTTTATTAAGTAAATACTAGATATTTAGTAGAAGATAATTAACAGTGTAATTTTTCTTTAATATTATATTCTGTCAAAAAAAAATCTTTTATTTACATAGTTTATACTTAAAAAGGTTTTAATGTTTAAAATTTAAGTTTTATAATCCTAAAAAATAACCTAACATGTGGATATTTTAGTTAGTTTTAGTCTAGTAAAGAGTTTAAAAAAAACTTCAAAATGCTGATATCAATTATTTTTTACAAATATATATTTTCAAAAAAGATTGATTTCATAAAAACTTATGTACTTTTTATATCATTTAGTTTTTGATCTTTTAATAGATTTTAGTAAGTATCAACATATGTTAGGCACAGGTCAAAATTGAACGAGGGCACATAACTGCACAAAAACAAATTGGCATTAGGGGACAAAATTGCACGATGATAGCTTTGCATAAGTTAAAAAATTCTACGGTGGGTCATTTTTGCATAAGAGTAAAAAAAAGAACTAAAAAATAAATTAATAAAAAAACCAAAAGAAAAAAGTTACTGACCGAGAATAAGGGTTAGGGGTTACCGTGGTAGATAAAATAAAAATAAAATTAACTTATAAAAGCTTTTATAAAAAATAAAAAATTAATAAATAAAAGTTATTAAATAAAAAGAAAATTACCGACCATGGGTGAGATTAGGGATAACAACGATAATGAAAATAAAATAGAGAAAAACTAAAACAAATAAACAAAAAACAGTTAATCTCCGTGCAAAATTGTCTGGTAGTGTAAAACTGTTTTCGTGCAAAAGTTTCTTTGTTTAAAAGTCTCTTTTTGCAATTATGTCCCCTCGTTTAATTTTGTACGCTCGTGCAAATTTGACAGCTAGCTACATATACAGGTAAATAAAATTAAACGATTTCTTATAAAATATTTTTGATAACAAAATTGAACTAGTATTTTTATAAACAAAATTAAGCTTTTAAACTAATAGTCTGTTAAATTTTATTACGTTTTTTTAAAAGTTTTTTTGTAAGTTAAAACTGTTATACATAAACTCTAAACTTAAAAAGTAAATCATTAATTTAGTAGCTTTAAAGTATCAAACTGAACAATTTATAAAATGAATTTGTAGAAATTTTTTGGATTTCATTTTAGTTTGCTAAATATTAATAAATATTGTTAACTTTTGTATGAGTTGTTTATTATTTTTGTTGTTATTTAATTTTACTCTAGACAAAACTCAGTTTTATTAAAACTAATCTGATAAATTTTAGTAGATGTTAAAATGAAGAACAATTAAACTAATACTAAATTTTACATTTTGTTATTTTAAAATGATCGGATTAATCCTGCTTAAAATAATAATCTAATTGAAATAAAAGTTTCTCAAAATTATATATAATTCAATTTTAGATACATAACTAGCACATATCTAAATAAGACTATGTTAAACTTTTTATAACGTTGAAACATTTGATTTATACAAGCACTTTTAATTAAAGACTAAAAAATTAAAAAATTTACCCGAATTTGCAAAAACATGTAACTAATGTTTTAAACAAAATTAAAGCTTTGTTTTAAATTAAATAAAGTTTTTAAAAAATTATAAGCAATAGTTATTCCTCTTAGTTCATTAAAAATATTTTTGATACTTAT
The DNA here is from genome assembly GCF_965202585.1 of Thalia democratica. Lineage (NCBI taxonomy): Eukaryota > Metazoa > Chordata > Thaliacea > Salpida > Salpidae > Thalia > Thalia democratica. The sequence continues at coordinate 80,369,737 of NC_139168.1, forward strand.
AACATTCAAAATAATAATAGAAATTTTCTCATGGTAGGGGTTTTAATGAACATTTATTATTAGTTATACTTTCTAAAAACCATATATTTGTTATATGTTTACCATGTAAGTTAAGTATTAGATTGGTATATAATTTTTTTAAAACTATAAGGTGACACTTATACTTTTTGTATGAAAACAAATATTTATTGCAGTACCTAGTTATTTTCCAATAGCTAATAGCTTATACTAATTCTTATATGTCATGATAGTTTATGTAAGGTATGAGAGGTATGTAAGTTTAATTACCTTTATTACATATATCTGAAGTAATAACTTTAAACACATTATATTTAAAATATTTGATCTAATCAAAAATATGCGTTTATACTGTTCTACTTTATTGTTTTTTACTGATTTAATTTAATAGTTTCTACTCCTGAAGATAACCATGAAATATTTTATTTTAAAAAATCTGCCTTTTTTATAAAAAAAGTCTCTTATTTTTTTTTACTAAACCTCAGTTATAAAACAAATAATGAAACTAATTAAACTAATTTCATCTACCCCTTAAACATTGTAGTTTTATTTGTTCACTTTGTTTTAAAATAATAAAACTGTAAATGATTTACATTTACTCTGTACAATCTATCATAAAAATAGTCGCATAACACAATTTTATTAAAAAGTAAAACTTTTAACTAAAGATGGTTAAAGGTTTTAAAAAATTTAAAATACACTTTTATTAATTTGGAATAAGCAAGTTCAAGTTTTTCCAATCTTAATCAATATTAAGTTTTTAAGATTTATTTATAATCTGTTAGAATAAAAAAAAAAATTTGGTATAAAAAGTTTTTTTATAGTAAAATTGTTTAATTAAATAAAAAAAATAGTTTTATGCACTTATATACACTTACAAGTTTTATACTTTAGATTTAAAGCCACAAAGTTAATATTGTAAGCAATATTTTATAAATGCGGTAAAAAACACTCTTGAAATCTAAGTTTTAGAGCACAGGTCGACTAAAAATAAAAAATATTTAATTTCGATCGACTCTATCCTTTGGAAAAATTTCTAACTTAAAATTTTTTTTATAGATTTTATGTTTTTAAAAATACTGTTTCACCAATTTTAATATTTTGATGCTTTTAAGAGTGTACTACTTTAAAAAAACTAAATAAACAAAGAATGTCAGGTTTTGACTAGTTCAATACTTTCTTATTTTCAAACTAGTTCATCTATTTCATTAACTAAAACATTTTTAAGAAGCAAATGTAACTAACTAGACTCAATTATGTGGAAACTAGATAAACTTGAGATAAACTGATATAGTTATAAAGCATGAAAACTTAACAAAACGGAACTTTATATATAAAATTAGTATTCAATAAGTAATTGATTATATAAACTATGTAAATTTAAAAGGTATAAGGAAAAACTAGGTAGATGTAAACAGTTTAATACATATATAAAAATTACTATCATATATACAAACGAATACTGACATACATATACATATATTAAATAACAAATAAGTTTTATTAACAAGTATTTCATTTTATGGGGAAAGATGAAGCTTTAACAGTCGTTTGTAAAATGTAGTAAGCAAGTTTGTATCAAGCTTAATGTAGGTAATTTTTGACCGAAAATTTATAATTTCTCATTGCCGGTTGAGTACGCACTTTAAACACAGCGGCGAAAGTTCCTAGTTAGAAGGTTCGGAATCTAAATTTTGAAAAATAAAACTTTGTAACTGAAGTCTGGTGTAAGAAGTAACTACTTAAATGACTACATAGAACTAAGTTTTGCAAATATTTTAGTCAGTTGTTTTAGATTGGTTATGCATACAGTTGACATAGTTGTTAAAAATAACAAAAAGTCGCTTTCCGTTTGTTTTTATATATTTTGTCATTAATCAAAAGATTTTGCAATTTTTAAACTTATTAGTATGAGATGCTGTTCACTACAGTTATTATTGTTATCTTGTAGATTAACGAATATGATTTTAATAATGATATAAATGGATTTAGAACTTATATATATATATATTAGATCAAAAAGATAAAATTCAAACATTATTTTATTTATTATATACCGATTGTACTAGTACTGTGAGTTACAAAATCATTCAAGATTACAAATGAAATTAACCTTTAAATGAAAATATCGACACTCAAAACTATTTTGAAACAATAACTTGCAACAAATTAACGCTTACGTGATGTTACAATTATATCAATTCTACTATTCTAGTATTTTTTTCATTCAAATTATACTACTGTTTTCATGATATTTTGTTAAACATAAAACAACTTTCAATGTGCAAATAAAGTTATAAATTTGTAATGCACATTAACATAAATAGTCAACAAATTAGATTTTTTTTACATCGAATTATCAAGAAAAAACACATAAATAAAAAAAATTATTAAATACTAAAAATGCAATTGTTTTTGATAAAGTTGCAAAACTGTTATATAGATTTAACACAAATTTTTAAAACTAACTAAATCGAAAAAAAAGGAGAAAACTTTAAAATTAGTTAAACAAAAATTACATTTGCAATAGAAAACTATAAATAATAATATTAGAAAACAACTCAAAACAACATTGTTTTTTCTAACACTGAGTTTGAGTTTTTTAGTTATTTATTGAAACAGCAACATACTAAAAATGATATAGTTTGATTAGAAGTGATAATTATCTTAACACTATAAAAAAATCGAATATATTTAAACTGTTGTTAGTAAATGCGTTGAAAAATAAGTATAAACTAACGAACATTAGGATACAAAATTTGACACATTTAGATAAACTGTGATTTTAATATCAAGTTATCTTTGATAAAATGCTTGACAACTAGTCGCATTAATAATCGTCTAAGAAATTTTATTGTTAACTTAGTTTTGAACTACGTTAAACTTTTTTATTTCAATCTATAGTTGTCAAAATGATGAAGTTAAAATATCATTAGTAATTGTTTTCATTATAACTTGCACACTTATCTATTTTTTTTTTAAATTCCAAAGAACTTTGTTTGTTTAACAACTTTATACTATATTTAAAGAATTTCAGGAACTTGTTTTCATTACAGTTTGTATCCTTAAAATGTACTAAACGTTGGAACTTTCAGTTTCGTTTATTAACTTTTTTTTGTCATTTTCTATACATAATTATTTTAACTATTAAAAAAATGTTTTCCTGTACTTTCTATTCAAAGAAAAATTTAAGTTGTTGTAAAACGCCTAGTCGTTCTTATTACTTTTGAAATTCTTTTTTTAAACTCAAATAAGGTACAAAAAGAATTTTTACCAACAACAGATTTTGTCGAAATTCGTTCTAAAATATGTAAAAATATGAAAAAGACTAATTTGGGAGTAATAAGACTATTTAAAGGAGTAAGACAGCGTTCGTGTGTAAAAATATGACGTCACTAAGTAATTCATTTATTTATAACAGTATATACCTCTGTATATAACTGTTTAATTTTTTAATTTGTTTACGAAAGCGCAACTAAAAATTCCCATAGTTCAACTTTAACATCTTTTTAATAGATAAAACTAGTATAGTTTTTATCATATTATGTTTTAAGCAAGTAAAAATTATATTTTTTTTTAGTTTTTGAAAAACAGTTCACTAAAAAATCTGTAGCTATTTATTTGTTTTTAGATTTTTGTTGAGCTTTAAAATTAAAACAAAATTAAACGGTTAACTAAAATTTTAGAAAAATATCTGCTGTTTGTTACAAGTGTCATTCAAAAAAGTAAAAAAAGCTTTTAAAACTAATAAAATTTGATGTAGCATAACATAAAATTTAATTCAATCGAAAATTTAAACTTAATTAATAAAAAAATACAAGCAGTATTTTCTTAACAATAAGATAGCTTTTTTTTTGTTTATTTAAAAAAAAAAAAATTAAAAAATAAAAACTATAGATTAAAGCCAATGTTGTTTAATGCAAGTTGAGCAATTTTCATATTGTACTAAAAGACTTACTGTACTACTTATTCAGTAGTTTTAAGCCTAAAACAATAAGTTTTAGTGTTAAATTAAATTATTTATTATTTAACTTTGGACCTATTCAGTTAAATATAGTATATTTATTAAATATTTTCTAAATAATTTACTTTCTGTTTCTTTTTAGTTATAGACTTCAAAATAAGGCTCAAAAATTGTCGAAAAAGTTTTTCTGTTTAAACTACTACACTGATCTTATTTTTTATTTTTCTTAAACACTTGTTCTTCTAAAACTTTGTATAGTTTTTTTTTAAATTTTATCATATAAATAACGTAAATTACTTGATAAACTTTTTATACAATTCTGTGTAACTATTTTTAATAGTCTTTTTTCATGATTATTTATTTTGCTTTTTTTCAAAAACAATTTAGTTTTTCTGTTACAATTAGTAGTTAGTAATAACTTAATAATATTGTTTTTAATTTTAATTAATTTACTGTACAAAAAAATGTTTACTCATACATTTAATCACAATTGCTTTAAGAGATTTACAACAAACTTGTAAAATATTTTTTACTGTTATGCTGTTTATAGAATACTAAATTGTTTTGTACTTAAAAACAAATTTCTTTTATTTAAAATTTGAAAAGCGACGTTGTTCGTGACAACGTTCCAAAAATAGATGCGTTCTACCATAGATACAGTGATTCAAGTCTGCAAAATTTGCAATTTTTTTCAATAAACGCTTCATTCGAACGTTTGTGTGTAGAAAAGTGACGTCACTAAACGCAAATAAAAATTCTGTAAATTGATTTGAACTATACTATTTAAACATTAAATTTGTCTACAAAATTACATACTTTATTTTTATTTTCTATTGTAATTTATTGATCCGATTTTTTTTATGAGATAAGAATGTTGTATACTTTTACGACAAGGCTTACTTTTAAATCAAAAAAAAAACTTTAAAATATAAACATTTTTTGATAACATTATTTTGCGATATTTTTAAAAGTAAAATAAATTGATTTGATTTTTAACAAAGTGTATCATTAAAGTTGAACTAAAGACGTCCAAAAAATAAAAATTATTGCATTTAATTAAAGTGTTTTATTTTTATTTCTCGAAAAAACGGCTAACTTTCATTATTAAATATTTATAACACATCCGTAAAATTTTAAATTACTTTACTTAAATTAAAAAAGATGACTATATTGTGCAGGATAAAGAGAAAATCAACACGCAATAATAAGATGTAAGTAAATGCGACAGAAAAAAAGTTTTAGTTTTTACTAATATTTTAAATGCAAGTAAGTTTTATCGTATTTAAATGAACTGTGGTTTTGCTCTTAAGTCATTTTTAACATAAATTACTTAACTAGTAAATAGTATTAAGTATCAGCAATTTAAGTATTACTACTTTTAAATTATTTCAGATATTTACTTGTTACATTAACGTCAAGAGTCTATTGGAAATATGTTTGGTTATGACTACAACACTTAACGGTTTATTTTTCAAACTCTAAATGTATTTTTATATTTAACAACCTTATATATACATGTTAAAACGTACTACAATTTTTTTTTCTACACTTTATGTACTTTAACGTACTAATTAAAGTAACTATTACTTTTGTCTATAGATTCATTTTTTGGTGTGTTAAATATCTAACTCTATATAAGCATATTTTAAAATTTGTTTTTGTTTGTTTTTTTCTTTAGAAATAGTTTATTTATTGCATAATAACTTCTAGTTCTTCCTATTTTTTTATATTTTAAACTTGTAAAATAATGAAAATGTTTACTTACGGATTTTGTTCCAATAATGCACAACAGACATACATTTCCTTAACTACATCCTATTTAAAAGACGAAAATGATTTATATTTAATTAGGTTTTAATCAGAGCGACGTTATTTGTAACAACTATTTTCTGAGGATGAAATAATTACTTGTTACAAAATGATTTAAGTTATTTAATAAACGCGTAAACCAGCGTTTGTACGTAAAAAAAGTGACGTCACTAAGCATTTACGGAAGTTTTAAAATAATATATTAATTTACATTACTGTTTAAAAGTTTTTATTTGTTTAATCAAGTAGAAACTAGTATTTTCACGTACTTTGCAACTATATTGAGTTTAATTTTTTATGAAATTAGATCAGTCTAAATCTATTTTTAATTTGTGAATAGTTTAGTTTTAAAAAAAGGAGAAATTACAAAAGTTATAATACATTTTTTAGTAAACTATTCACAAATTAAAAGTAGTATAAGTATAAGAAAAACTATAAACTTTTTACTATTTATTCGAAAAATAAATAAATTTTGTTACAGAGTCTGTCATAAGAAAAATCAAGCGGTCAGATATATGTTATTTTTGGCTTATAATATAACATATATATGAAAATAAAAAGCAAAAAACAAATAAAATAAAAGCAATATTTTCTCAAAAGTAAGATGGGTTTAATATTTTTCTAAACAACCAAATATTTTTTAATTTAGTTCAAAGCAACAGCTAATATATATAAGATAAACTAGTTTTATAACTGGTAAAACAGACAAGCATATTTCAGATAATAAGTTATAGTTTTAACTTGCATGATTTTTTAAACAAATTCGCTCGCAATTTAGTTCAGTAGTTGTTAAACTATAAATTATTTCCTAAACTCCTTTGTTTTGTACGATTAGAATTTTAGCCATCGTAGATAAAACAAAAATGCGTTAAAAATAATTTTGTTTATACTTGAACACTGATCACTTTTTTTTTAACTAAACGTTTAATATTTTTAAAACTTTTACGACAAATAATGTTTTTACAAATTTATCTTAATAATAACTTACATTGCTTATGATAAACTTGATATAGCAAACATTTTTTTTGATCATATATATTAATATTTTTATGAATTTTAATACTAACCAACCTGTATAACTATTTTGAAAAAATTTGTTTTTAAATTTATGTATTTTCTGTTAAAAACAATTAATTGAATTATTAGCATTATACCATATAATAATAAATGTCAAGAAATAAGTTTACTTAAAAATTTTATCGCAAAAACATAAAGTGTCTTGAAAATTCTAAACAAATATAAAAAGCTTTTTTGTTTTATTAAAATAACTCTTATTTTAATTTTTAATCAATAAAAGCGACGTTGCTCGTGAAAAGCTCTAAATATTGGTACCGTTTTAAATATGAAAATACAATAATAAAATAAATTAGTTTGAATAAATTTTTGGATCGATCGTTTGTGTTGAAAAATTACATCATTAAATGCTTTAATAAAATATTGAATTTTATAAAAACTTCACTGTTAAAACATTTTATTTATTTACGAAAACACAGATAATTTTGTCACGTAGCTTAATTGTAATTTTTTAAATATTATTAAAAAAAAAACTATAAGCTCTGAAGGTAAAACTAGTTTTTAAAACGAAAGTCTAAGTACATTATATTTTTAAAGAAATGTTTACTTAAAAAATTACTTCTCTTTTGTAATTAGTTTATTTGATATTTCAATAACTAAATCGAATAGCTAAATATTTTGTTAGTAAAAAAATAAAATTTGATTTTTATTTTTTAAATAAGATACCCTACCATTAAACAAACTAGTATTTTATAATTTTTTAAGAAATGCCGTAAAATTTAGTTTTCGGGTATATAAAACATCGTTGCTACAATTTCAAATCAATTATAATTTTTCTTTAAATCTACTAAAAAACTTAATTATTATATATTGTCATTGTGTGCACTTATTTAAGTACAATCTTAATAAAATAAAATACTATTGCAGTTGTAAAGTATAAAAAAAAATTGTTTGAGTTAAATATTCGGAAAAAAAACTAAACTATTTAAAAACAAATCGTTATATATTATATTAAAATAAAATATAAATAGTGACTACTATAAAAATAAGAACTTTAAGCTTTCATTGTTACATACTACTTAATTTATTACGAAATTAAATAATAAACAGCAGTCTCTATTTATTAGTTTTTAGTTTTATATAAAAAGCTATTGAAATTTTGATCAAGTAAAATGGATAATTTTTTTACCCGCATGTTTTCTAAAACTAAACTGTATTTTCATCATTTAAACGGATTCAATTTTTTGTTTTTTCTACTGATAGGTTGTTAGGCCTAAAATATACAGGATTTTAATTTTTAATAGTATAATGAGTTAAACTATGCAGATATATCCAAAGAATGCAAAGTTTACTTTACAAGTATCCTGCTGATTTTTTTGGCTCCACAACAATATAAACTCTTAAACTATATCTAAAGGGCTACAACTTAAATAGCATTTTTTTTTAATAAAATGTGTGTGCTTAGGTATAACTAATAACTTTAAACACTTTGATTGTCTTTTGATAAATACATACTGCTGAAATTAAATCAAAAAATTATATCATCTTAAACTAAGTAATATTATTTTCATTAAAATAAATGTATGAAATTTTTTTTATCACCAAGCCCTATTACATGCATAATATTATGAAAAAATAATATAGTTTGTTTAAATATTTACCGCTAAATATCAAGTTGGTTAGAATTCTAGGTAGAGGTCTAAATAACTAAGAGATGGTTGTAAAGTTATGTACATGGTTTAAAACCATTATGTTATTATTTTAAAAACTTACATAGTTAGGAAGACGAGTTACAAAACTTGTTTACAAAACTAGAACTAGTAGTAAAAGACAAGTTACAAAACTAAAACCATTGGTTAATCTAAAGGAATGCATTTGTCGTTAGGGCAACTGTAAGTTTTTTAAACGGAGTCTACTTGTTAATCTAATACGCAATTACTGTATTTTTTGTCTATCTTGTTTCATTACATTGTAAATTATTTAACGCTAAAAATACTAATATCATTAAAAGTTGGATTAAGCGTTGAATAAATACTACTTCATACTTTTAAAAGTATAAAATTAGCACTAGAAAATTGTTTTTCAGTCATGTGCTGGTTAAAATTAGTAGAAAGAATTTTTTCAATTGACACAAATTTGTGTAATTTATATACAACATAATTACAACTTAAAAATGTTTAAGTTGTAATTTCATTTAATTACGTAATTAGTAGCACAAGTTTATCTGTTTATATTTGTCGTTGTTTTAATTATGAGATTTTCAAAACTTTTGTCATTGTGAAAAGTGTTGTCTTTTTCTAACCTATCCTAAATATAATTTTTAATTCATAAAATAAAAGTATACATATAAGTAGTGTGAACTGATTAATACACTTAACAGTTTCTCTTTATTTATAACTGTTTATTTTTTCAAATTAACATGGAAATACGAATTTTATTTATAACGTTGCAAATACCATGGGTTTGATATATGCTTTTTATACCTTTTCCTAAGTTTGTTTTCTGTTATTTTATTTTTACAGAAACTTAAGAACAAATTTTGATAAAAAGTTCATTATAGGAAATCTAAAGTTATTGTTTTCTTTTTAAGTTGCAATTAACAACTCTACAAACAATTTTGATATGAGCTCAACTAAGTGAACACTAATTAAATATATATAGAAACAAACTGTATTAACATTTTTGTTCAAAATGCTTTAACTAAATTAGGTCAAATTATGACGATGCATATTCAATTTTTGTTATTTTAAGTTACTAAATCAAATTGTTGTTCTGTTGCATATAGTATACAAGTGTTTGTTTAAAAATTTATGTTTTATTTTTTCATACTTAACTATTTTTAGATTAAAATTATTCTTTTGAATTAAAATTAAAGTAAATTGCAAGCTGACTAGTTCAATACAATATTAAATAAATATGTAACTAGATTTTTAATTCTAACAAATTAGTCTTAGGTTTGATTGCGGAAATTTTAGTGAAATCTTAGTAGATTTAATGATGCTTAAACACTATGTAAAAATTGTTGAATTAGTTAATAAGTTAGATAAAAATGTGTAACTGTAATAGATACTAACTCGATATATTACTAGTTTTACAACTCGTTTACAGTTATTAAAGCTGCAGACAATATTAACTTTAACGCTTTATTTTTTTTCAACATAAAATATTGTATTTTTTTTAGTTTTGTTTTAACTGTATCAAAAAACTGTTTTTTCAATAATTGATGAACAAATATACACTAGTAAAAACTAATATATTGTAAAACTCTAGTTTAAATTATTTATTTAATCAGTTATAAGTTAATAAATAGTTGAATTTTTTGTTAGTTTCTTTAATGCTTATTAACAACAAAAATGTTTATTACTTAATTAAACAACTTTTATTTGAAATATTTGCACTCAAACTTTTACTCTGCTATCACTGACTTTCAAATAATTGTTTATGTTGTAACTGCTTTAGATTACAAAACGAATTGTTATTTGAAATACAAATAATAAAAATGACTTATATTTTATACAGTGCTGTGCTTATAGTTTTAATACCAAACTTTTGCAAAGCCACAGTTTTTGTTTTCACAGTTTTTTACTAAATCCATATAGAAAGTTAATCAAACTGTTTTATGAAATTATCATTACGAGTAGGAATTAAAACTTTGTTCAAGTTATACTTGGTTGCTCTCGACAACTTTTAAAACAACACTTTTCATTAAATTTGCGAATCTCAAATTAATTAGTTATTACTATTTGTAAAACGAAAACTATCGATTGTCTGCTTCAAATTGACGTCACTTTACAATAAAAAAATAATTGTAAAAGAATCTTTACTAAGTTACTTAACAAAAATTTCACCAATAAGTTCTTATCAATAAAAAATTTCAACACAAGCGTTGATATATTGATATATAATTCAATTTAATATGTTTATTTTTTAACATGAGTCTATGTATTCAAAAAGTTTTAATCGGCTGTTATCCGACAAACAAAATATGATTAATACTTAAAATATAGAAGCTTTTAAGTATTTTTCTAGTGTTGTTAATTTAAAACAGGCATCAAATTAAAATCTCAAAAAGTTTGAAGATTTTCAAAAAAATTGTTTTAAACAGTTGTTTAAGTTCATATTCGAAAATTTAAAGTATTTTAATAAGTTCGCTAGACTTCTGAAATAAATGATTAGTTTATACTAAGCTCTATATTTTCATAATGAAAAATCATAATACAATCTTTAACTATAACTATGTACTACTTTTAAAAAGTTTAACTTTATTTCAAATGGGTAGCTGTCAAATTTGCACGAGCGTATAAAATTGCACGAATAGACAAAATTCTACGAGTGCACAAAATTGCACGAAGACACTTTTGCACAAGCGATAAAACTGCAAGAAGATAAAGTTAGACGAATAATTTTTTGCACTAAGTGTCACTTTTGCACAAAGACACTTTTGCTATCCTTATACCTTACCCTTACCCTCGGTCAGTAACTTTTTTTTTTTTGTATTTATTAGTTTATCTTTTAGTTTTTTTTCTGTTATTTTTTCACTCTCATGCAAAAATTACAATACTGTAACTCGTGCAACACTGACCCTTGATGCATACATCTTGTCTTCGTGCAAAAGTTTCTTTGTCCAATTTTATCTGTTCGTGCAAAAGTGTCTCGTGCAATTTAGTAACCTAGTATAATGTTTATGCAGCTAAAACGGTGAGAAGAGTTTTATTAATAAGGTTACAGGATCAAAACGCGATTCTTTTATTTAAAAAATGTTAATTATTGGTTTTATTTTACTATAAAAAAGCGACATTTAAAGTTCAAGACTTTAAATAGCTCATTTACAGATAGTTTGACTATTTTTAGCTTAAAAAAATATCGCTTCTTTAACTCTATCCACCATGTTTCATTTACTTGAAGATTTTTTCGGTAAAACCAAAACAAATATAACTTTCCATTTGTCAATTATATATAGATATATTTTTTTTTCGAAACAATACTAGTGTCATTTTTAACATTATAAATTCAGTCAATGAAACTAATAAAAAGATAAACATGTTTGTTACTTCCTGTTTCATCAAAAACCTGAAAATAATTAATAGGTTTTATTCTATCTTATTTTTTAAAAGCTACAACGTTTCCAGACTTTGATAAAGAAAAAATATAAGTTGAGAAATAAGTTAAACAGCCAGATAATCATATAAGCAAACGCTTATACTTAAATTCTTTTTTTAATACATTTTGTTATTCTTTTTCAGCTATCGACTGTATAAATTGGTTTGTGTGAATGTGTTTTAGTATAAGATTATAACTTTAATTTATGAAAAAAAAGATAAGTATTGAGAACTATTCAAAAGATATAAAATTATTTCCTTTAATAATTGAATTTCTTAGTAAACTAATATGTTATATATACAATATATAAAAAAATATTGTTACCACCAAATGTAAGTAAAATTAAATTTATTTATAAAAATAATATAGAATTGTTTAAAATCTTTGTAAATTTTGCAAGCTAAATATTAAGTAGCATATGATGTCAGACAATTCAACTAATAATATAAAAAAAAATTGTTTAAATTTAATAAGATATTTATAAATCAGATAAAAATTTTCTTGTCAAACGATAATATAAAATATACTAATGATGCTTATGGATACGAAAAGCGATTAGATACTTATGGAGTAAAATTTAGTATGTTTTAAAAATAAATATATCTAAAAAAAAACTTACTATATTAATATAAAGTTTGAACTACTCACTATTATATTACCAAGTATTGTGGTGGATGAAATTTTTTCAACATTTAAAACGCATATTAATAGACTTTTTTTTTCTTCTTCCATGTTGTTTTACTCGTTTTATTTTTTACGTTACGTACAAAATTTGTGTTTTTCAACTATGTTAAATTAATAAGAAAGTAAAGTATTTATATCCCTTATTGGTAGAACAAATTTGCCTTTTTATCTCAAAAAAAAGAACTTTATTTCAAGAAAAAGTATATTAGTCAGGTATAACGTTTACTCATTTTGTTAAAAGTTTATAAGTCTGAAATATGAAAGAAAATTAAAACATATAATTTTCTTTCAAAATTAAATTAAAAGTTATAAAAACTCAGTTTGAGTATTTTTAAATAACTTATTTTCGAAAATATTTTTTTAAGGATTGGTCATACTAAAATAAGAAAAATAATAATAACTTATTGAAAAACAAAACACTGATAGGTTTTTGCTGCCGGTTATATGCTGGTTAAAACATTTACCACATGGATTTAGCCATTGATCAAAATTATAACACCTATTTATACTTACCTAGTTATAATCAAGTTATTATATTGTTTTTGTAAACTTCATAAAGATTTTGTTAACTTGTAATAAAGAATCGCTAAGAGAAAAAACTATCAAACTACACGTTTAACGTTTAGCTTTTTAATTCTTATACTATCGTTTAATAGATTTTTATTACGATTTTTTTTTTCTTCTTGAAAATAAGATTTATTTATTTATTTATTTTTGTTCGAATTATTTTTTAAAAAGTTTATCAACTATAGTGTAATATATAAAACAAAAGTTTGAACGCAAAAATGTTAAGTTAAAATATTGATTATTATTTACATAACAATATTAAGTTATACAACTAATGAGAGTTAAGATTAAATAAGAGAATAAATGATTTTCAAAAATATGTTGTTATAAAAAGAATGAACTAATTTTTAACTGAGTTATATACAGTTTTATATAAGTATAGGTTTTGTTCTAAAGTGATGAAAATCATCGTTAAGGATTAAAATTTTAAATAAACGTTAACGAAAACAAGTAATAATTAAAACTAAAATCTTGTCAAACTAGTTTATTATTCATCATTAAAACTAAAAACTTTAAATCATACTTGAATGTTTAGAATTAAAAAAATATCAAAAAAATAACTATTAAAGTATAAAATAATCCTCAATAATTTGTTTTGTTGTTTAAAAAACAAAACAAACCATTTTTTAAGTTCTTTGTATATATATTAATAATCATTGCTACTAGATTTATTTTTAAAGCTGCATAAAAGAGCTCATAAACAATAAACATTGGTTTATTCATGCTTTACAATTAGGAGTTTGTGCGTAGATTTTAAATAAAAAATAATTCTATTAAATAGGTTTAACTGTGTCATTCAGATTTACAATAAAAAAGTGGAGTTACAACATTATGTGTTATTCATGAATTGAAAACAAATCTTTATCACATAGGATAATAATTAGGTCTACCGCTTCAAACTACAAATTAGTAAGAACTTTATTTTAAAGCTTAGAAATGTATTCAAAAACTAAAATGTTCAAAAATACATAACAGAAACCAAGACTTTTGCAAAACAAAGTTGATCAATTTATAAGCTTAACTTTTTTAAATATATTTACAGTCCATTTAATTATTAAACTATTAAACAATCAAATACTGTTATTGAAACATTGTGTAGACAATAACAAAGATTAAATATACTTAGTGTATTAGAATCTTTATTGATTTTTTTGTTTTATTTTAGTTGCTTAATTTTTAAGATTACAGCTTTCAAACTGACGAAGAACTAAATATACTTCATTTAATTATACATTATACAAAAACTTTTTATGTTTTAAAAAACATAAACCAGAATACAATGCCTCACTTGTCTTTTTTTTTTATTTAAGATAAAAATGATTAACTTTTTAATTTTATAGATAAAATTATCTGTTAACTTTAATTTAATAATAACTATAAACTAATATTTACTAATTATATTTTAATATAAAACTTTTTATGATTTAAAAAAATAATACTGGTGAATTTATTAAGAGCACAAATAAAAGCTTTGTACAGTAAAGATTAAAATTATAAACAATAGTTTTTTGTTAAATTTTAAGCAAACAAATTTTTTTTTTCTTTAATCCTCTTCTGTATTTAAATAAAACAGCAGTTCCAAATTTAAAATGATATCTTATATCAACTAAAGTTATTTTGTATAGATTTGTATTTTTTGGAAGTTAGCGACAAACATACACTTAAAAATAGTTAATACAATTTTAACGATATTTGTTGTACAATCTTCAATTCTTTTTTCAAAATTTGAATATCTGTTTAAAACAGATATTTTTATAAGCATGTTTTCCTAGCTCTAATTTAACTAACTTAGTTTGATTATGAATTATTCTTTTAAGAATTTATTTTACAAATTAAATTTTGGTAAAGTTTCGGTCAAAGTTAGTTTTTATATATGCAACAAAATCTTTTTATACTTAACAAGTAAAGAACTATTTTTCTTTTTCTAAAATTTTA
Organism: Thalia democratica; assembly: GCF_965202585.1. NCBI lineage: Eukaryota > Metazoa > Chordata > Thaliacea > Salpida > Salpidae > Thalia > Thalia democratica. The sequence continues at coordinate 80,384,828 of NC_139168.1, forward strand.
TTTTAAATCACTTTTTAAGTTACTTAAACATATATTGTAAGTTTTTTGTATTTTACTTTAATTACTTAAAGCAGCTTTTTTAAGGTGATATATTTTACATTGACAATACACAGTAACCTATCAACTGTGTACGTACTTCCTAGGTACGTACTGCCGGTATGGTACGCACTTTATAGCCTTTAAATATTCTTTTTTTAATTGCAATCTTTGTTTGCCCTGAAGTTCCAAAAAACATATCTTAAAATGTTATGACAAGAGTTTTACGTTTCTTAATAAGCTGTACTGTATTTAAATAAAATAATTTAATACTAAAATTACCAGAAATAATTTACATACATTTACTTACAAGATGTATATCAAATAAATTGTTTATACTGAATATAGTACAGTTAGTTTTTAACGAAAATAACGGATATAGATATTTTTAAGATGATTAAAAGAGCTTAAGCCTAAAAATTTAAAAGAAAAATTTTTAAAATAAAACTTAAAAAAAAAAATATTGTTCAATGTTGTGTTATATAACTAGTTAATTGTTATAACTATTTAATTTTAAACATTAATTACTAAATTATTTTAATTAAACAAACTGTACTCTAAACTAAGATAATATAAAGATTTATAAACTTTTTAATGTTAAATATTACATTAAATTTTTCGTACATCCAAGTTCATATTTACTGTAAACTATTTTTTCTAATATGATATTTATAACAGTTTCTTATTTTGATAATTATAAAATAATATAAAATAATTGAATTTATATGCTGTTGAAAAAGTGTACAAAATAATAGTAAAAAAGTACTTTTAGAAAACAAATTTTAACATTTTATGAGCATAAGCTACATAATTTACGAAAGAAAAGTTATAAAGAGTGCTCTTGAACACAATTAAAAGAGGTTTTTTTAAAACTGCATCATTAGCTTATAATTTTCTAGAAGCGCATAAGGTTTTTTTTATAATCAATACATGCTGACTTCCTAATAAAACCTAGAAGTATAAGCTTCGACTTATACCATATAATTTCGGATACTTTTAATGTGTTCTATCTTATTGTAAAACCAACTTGTTATGCTACTTTTAAGTACTTATTGAGTAAAATTATTGTTGTCTAATTTCAAAAAATATGAGTTTAGCTAGTTGTTGTATGCATATGATTTTTTTTTGTTTTATAAGGAAATATACTTATAAAAGTTTTTTTTTAATAGATAGCTTAAACTGATTTAAATGCTCTTAACAATTATTAATTTTGTGAGAGTTTTCTTTCGTTAAATTAATATTGTAACACAACTTTAAGGTTAGTAAAAACGACTATAGTTTACATGTTAAGGCAGAAAGTAAGCTTCTTTAAAATCAATAATATTAAAGGTAAAAAATAAATCCTTTGAAACTATTGATAAACAATTACATAAAATATTCCATATTTTATAGTTAATAAAAATATTGAATGTTTTTGCTAGATTGTAAAAATACTTTAAATTTTAATTATAACTTTAACTAATGGTAGATTATTAGGCTGTTTTGTAAAGCAAGATTTTCTACGTTTAGCAATACAAAAATAACAATAAAAACTTTTATCACCAAACTATTGCTAGTTAAAATAATATGATAAACCTTGTTAACTGATATCAATTTGTATTGCCTATCATTGAGTATTTACATTACAAAACTATAACAATAAACCTAGCGAATATTTTAAATACTCTTTTCGTAGTAAAGTCAGTTTTTTTTTTACTTTCTTTAGATTAATATGTTGTTTTGTACTAGATTAACACAAGAACTAGTTGAATTAGTAAAAGTAAGTTGTTAAATAGCTGTCTTTAACTTAAAGACTTTTTTTAGATCATAAACTATTTGATGTAAACTTTTTTGATAATCTAAAAAAACTTAGAAAACTATATGCTATTAGATATAGTTTTAAGTATTACAATTTTTTTTTATACTTTAAAAACTTAAATTCTTAAATACGCTGTATAAAATTGATTTAACGTAAATTCCTTGATTATAATAGGATAGTTAAATGGACGCTTCATATGCATAAAATTTCTACTAAAAATAAAATATTTTAACAAGCTCAGAGTCTTCTTTAAAAAAGCTTGAAAAAGGTGTGTACTAAAGTCGATATAAATATTTATTAGTAATAGTTTAAAATAACTTAAACCTAAAACTTTTTTCGAAGTAACTAAATACTTAAAAGCATTCATACTGACGTAACTAACAAACTTGTAATGTAATCATTATTTTTTTTTCTGAGACTTAAATGCTCTAGTTTTTTATTTAATTAGTTAATAAGTTGTGTAAAGACGGTGAAAACTAAAAGTATAAGGTTAAATGTTAATAGAACAAGTTTCAAAACACTTAAAAAGTTTATATTAATTAGATTTGATCTAAACTTCAAAAGAAAAAAAAATGTTCTGTAATTACGTATTAAACTCATATGACACTTCACATAATAAAACGTAAGTTTATAGGATTTTTACAACATTAGAAGTTAATTACATAGTCTTCTGAAATTTTTAATCAGCATATGTCTAGCAAACAAATATCCAAGTTTTGTTTTACTTCATAAAAACCCACATAAAAAGACGAATTTTTTTTGAAATTATTTAGTCTTATCATAAAGAATCAAATATTTAGAGCGTCAAAACATTCTTTTATTTTGTTCTTAAGTTATAAAATTTCACAAAAGTTTTTCAACCAGAAAAAAAACAGCAATATTTACTAAAAATAATTTATTTAAACATCAATGTTAGACAAATTTTGTTCTTCTAACATAATTGATCTTTAAAATATTATCAGTTATCATAATCAATTAAACTGAATTTTCTTAAACGATGTTTTAACCGTCTTTATATATCAATACTTTTTAATCAGTATTACAAAATTTTCAGTACTTATGTATAGTTTTTGTAGTTTTATTGATAACAAATTTTGCTAAACTATTTCACAAAAATATCAACATTTTAAAATTAGGTAAGACAAATATAGAATAATCACTTCTTTTTATCTACACTTGAATAAACTTTTTGAATATGTTTTAATTATAATGTCTGTACATAATTTAACTTTTGTACTATATAAATCTAGTGGCCTAAATTCATAAAATTTCAACAAAAGCAATTAAAATTAAACAACAATAGGGCAGCAAACTAAAACTTTTTTAGTTTTTGAATTTCAATAGGGTATATTAAGTCAATTTTACCATCGCCTTTTAGCACTTTGTTTTCTATATAATAGTTAAACATTTAATATATTTCGATTTGACTTTTTTTAATTTAACTAACTAAATTTAAAATTTCAACACTTTATTTGTATTGTGACTTAAACAATTTTTTGACCGTCAAAAAAAAAAAAGCAAACTTCATCTTTGTATGAGTATGTAAATTGTCAGCTATAAAACTTTTTGTGTATATTTTAAAAATATAATTAATCATTTAGTTAATAAGCGCAAAAATAATACTTTCTTTAAGTAATTAACATTTTTAATATCAAAATAATAATTTTGAAACTTTTAAAGTTATAACTAATTAAATTATAGTTCAAAGTTCAGTTTTTTTTAATGTAGTATATGCTACAGATTTTTTTACTGTTAACGATATAAGAATCAAATAATTCTTTCCAAACTACATATTTAATTTATAGCACAACATAATATTTGTAGTAGATTATTTTTACTGATTAAAATCATTACAATAACTAAGTTTTATGGGTTTGTTTTCTACTGAAACTACATAAAACGTAAAACATTTAGATCCGGAAGCTACACCGACCGGATCTTTATTTGAAAAATTGAATTCCGGAATCGTATCCGGCCGGATCCTAAATTTGAAAAAAGATCCGGAACCGGCCGGATGTAAAAAAAGAGGATTCGATAGATCACTAGTTTAAAGTTAATTAATAAACATTTATGTTCCAAACGTTGTTTTATTTTAAAGACTAAGTTTTAGTGTACTAACTTAATTAGTCAATTAAAGTTGATAAATATTTAAACTTTTTTGTAGTTTTATTTATGCTTTTTACAATGTAAATGTTAATAACGAAATCAAAGTTACTCTAATTTTTACTTGTTTACACACAAATCTTTAGCTTTGCTATAACTAAAAATATATCTATGTTATAGTTGCTTTATATTGCAAAAAAAAGGTATTTGTAATACCTGTCATAATAATGACTAAAATTAATGGAAATGAAAAATAATTTGCTTCAGGTTTAATTACCAAACTTTTATTTAGCAACAGTTTTAGTTGACACAGTTTACTGTACCATAAATTTATACAAAATGTTAAGCAAGCTGTTTCATGTAATTATCATTCAAAAAACAAAAACAGTTTAAAATTTTCTTAAATTTATACCTAGTTGCTCGTGTCAACCTTTAAAAAATATAATTTAGTGCCAAATTAAAACATAAGATAATTTAAACTATATATATGTAACAAGAAAACTTTTGATTGTGTGTTTGAAACTGACGTCACTAGACAACGAAAATAAAAATGTTTAAGATTTTTAATAAAAAGTTAAACTGTTTTACTGTATAAAAATTGTTTATTTAAAAACATTTGGTTTAGTACAATCAACATTTCAGTGATATAATTAGAGTTAAATAAAATCTTTTTTAAAAAGCTCCATTAAAACAGTTTTATATGTCATAACAAATAAATAAATTAGTTCAGCTAATCCTTTATTTTTAAATGTTTAAATTTTAAGAACCTTTTAGGAGATTATAAACCGTTAGTAAACTATTTGTACCCCTTGAAAGAAAAACTATACGTGGCTATTAGACTACTCTAATAGTTATTTTATTATTTATTTTATTGTTTATTTCATAAGTGAAGTAAACCAGTGCCTACGCATTAAATTTTTTTAAGGGTTAAACATTTCAACATTTTCTGATTTACAGTAACATCAAAAATCCCTTTACTCAATTTATTTTAACAACTTTTTTTTTTAATAGTTTTTTTATCAAATTTTTAATAAAAGTATTTTTTTTTTAATTTTTTTTTTAGTTTATTATAATAAAACTATTTTGAATGTCTAATATTGAAACACGTAGTTATATTAACAGTATATTTTTCATTACAAGGCAAATGCTTGTTTAAATTTTATTGAAAAAATCAAAGTCAAACAATAATAGCTTGTATAATTTTTGAAACCTTTTATAGCGTATGGTTTGTTATTTTAACGTATAGTACGTATTAAAAACACAACTTAATTTGATTAATTATCTAATTATGTTTTTTTACTTACACTTGAAATCGAAAATTGATAACGTCCAATAAATTTAAAATTAGTTTAACTATTAACTGTATAGAGTATAATATAGTCGTTTTACACGTTAAACGCTATAATAAATAACGTTTATTGCCAGTAATATACTTGTTAAAATATTTATGAAAAGGACAAATCAACTTTTAAAAATTTGTATAGCTTATGTAATTGTTTATAAATATTTGGTTTGTTATTTTAAGTTTTAAAACAAATTGACAAACATAAGTTAACCCCTTTCAAGCTAACTTACGTATACCAGACCGTGAAAAACTAGATATTTTTGTTAACTAATAAAACAAACTAGATTTTTTTTATCTATACTTTTTAAGGTAGGGTTATCATTATTGAGAATAAGATAGCTAATTTTAATACATTAAACAGCATACAATGAAATAAATATTATTTATAGAGGAGATAATGAACATAAAAACGGTAAAATTAAAAGTTGAATATATACAAACACATTTGTTTGCATTTATTTATTCATAAGCTAACAAAAAAGAAGTTTATCTAATTTTTGAATCACAATATGCTTTAAAATGTTAATGTAGGCAAATATTATGAATTTTACTTCTTTTTAAAGTTTTTTTTTAAGTTTTGTTTAAGAATATTTAAAAAAACAAACACAACTTTTCAGATTGTTAAGAATATAATTTTTGTCAAAAATACATAATACAGTATTATTTTTTAACATATTGTTAAAATTGTTAAGATAAAAAAGAAGAAAAAATTTTATAATTTTGTAAATCTTTAAGTTTATTTATTTTATAAATTAAATACTTATAATGCTTATTATTATTAAATATTTTTATTTTCTAACTGCAAATGTTATTTTTCCGATTTCAACTATCTTTATATAATTGCTGACTAACATAAATGTTTTCTAAAATTAAAAAGTAATTCACTAGTGATGCATAACTAATATTTTAATATGTATTTAGCGATTTAATTAAATTATTTATCATTGTGGAAGAGTAATTTTTTGTTTCAAACTTATAATTTTGTGAAGAGCTTTCGTTAGTGTAGTTTGATAGTGATAAGATAGAGGCTTTCAAGAACTTAAAATTGATGACATCTAATGACTTTTTTTTATCAAAACAAAAAGAGGTTATCATACAAAAAATTATGTTTGAAAAATAATGTCAAAATTTTTTTATTAGCATACAACTTCGATCTAGAATTCTTGAATCTCTGTTATTTTAACTTACTAATTTAAACTCGTTTTCATAAAGTAAATTGTTATTGATGACACAGCAAGATTTTACATAAATCAAATTTAATATAATTGATACTTAGCATTGTTTTATTTACTAGGTTTTGTCCTAAGTTTGAACTAGCATTAGTCTGTTAAAAAAAACTATCATTTGAAACAATTTTGTCGAGGCAGGCATATCTATTACTACCTTGCATTTTAATATTTTTTTTTAGATTAAATCCACTTAGTTTATAGTATAAGTCAAAAATTTTTAAATTAGATAATAGACTAGTATTAATCTCAACATTTCATTATGTTTTTTTTTTTCATAATTAATGAAATTTTAGTAAAGGTTAAAGAAACGGGCCGTTTATATGTTTTAATTTACGATTATCAGTTACTTGATTATCCTCGTGTTTTAGTTTTAATAACTTACTCAGTTATTTGTCGAACTTTATTTCACCTAACAACTTATTAGTAAATTGAAAATTATCAGTGAGTTATTTAAATTCATTTTAGTAATTAAAGTTAAGAGAACTTTAGCATGTAATAAACTAACACAATGTCATAAGGTCTAATCTTATTTAGTTTATAAGTTCAAACAAATAGCACCTACGTTTAGGAGTTATGATAAATATGTTTTGTTTATATTTTGTAAAAGTTCAGAATAAAATCATTACAAATTTAAAAAACTGAATTAATACATATTTAAACCTAACTTTTTTGAACATCTTATAGAGGTATTTACTTTCTATTAGGTATATAAAATTATCAAAAATAGCATACAGTTTTTTATCTAAAATTTTAAATAAATTAAATTATCATTAATTAAATTTAGTTTCTATGTTAGTCTAATTTATTGTCATTTTTGGTTGTATTTTTTATTTATAAAATTAATTTTTTTATCTTTATAAAGGTACATTTTTTAAAGTTTTAGACATTTATATATCTTTTATAGCTTTAAATAATTAAACATAATAAGTAATGGTAGTCATTCGTGAACCAAAAGTTATTCTAAACACCAAGTACTTTGATCAAAGTATTAAAAAATCAATTGTTCTTCTCATTTTTAATAAACTACGCAATATTAGTACTAACATACAAATTAACTAAACTTAAACCAACAAATACTTAGTTACTTTAATTGATAGATATTTTCTCTGCAAAAAAAAATTGGAAGCTTGATAGTTTGTTTTTCTCTTTTCGACTAGTTAATCTTCTAAAGTCTAAAAATTTATAAGTACAGTTAAGGTTAATTATATAATTTCAAATTGCGAGTTTTTATTCTACACAGTATTTCAAGCAAACGCAATAATCACGATTTAAAAAATCTTTACAATAAGACAGACAATGTCATATACTACTACTATCACTACTATTAAGTGCTAACAAGCAGCACCAATTCTAATTAATACTTATTAAATTAATTAGTCTGTTAAAATTAAAAAGTTCAAAAATGCTTAATGGCCAATTAAATCATTATTAAAGAGCTATTATAAAGTAACTATTGAAGTTAGATAAACATCAAAAACAAAATTGCTTAGAAGATATGGTCTAATAAAAATATTATAATAAAAATAAAAATATTTTAGATAAAAAAACACAAATAGAATTAAAAACACAAGCACATATGTTATAAAATTATAAAATAGTAATTTTTGCAAAAAAGGACATGACAGTGTAAAGATTTTGAATAAAATTTAAATATTTACTGGTTAAAACTTTAATATCTTGCATAACATAACCAGTAGTGTTAGAACAACCTTTAAATGTAAGTATGTTTAAATCAGTTGTAATACAAGTTTAGTACGTTTTTTTTTTCTTATAAAACTTACCATTATGTATCACGAGTGTAAACATGAATAGTATTTTAAGTACATTTACATTTAATTTTTTTTTAATACTTTATATTAAGTTATTAATCAAAAAAAAAGTTAAATTTCAGATAAAGTTTTTGAAGAATTTTATTATCATTTAATTCACATTTTAATGTAAAGAAAAATACTTTAAATAATATTCTAAAATGCAAACTAAAATTCTTAACCATCTAAGGTTATAATATATATGAATATTTTTGTTTGTCTAAAAAATTATTTACAGCCAATTAATTGCTTATAAAAGTTGTTACTAATATCTTTTATATGTTTATGACAATTTTAATTTTGTTTGTTATTAACTAAACAAACCTTATGTAAAACTGTCAAAAATTAATCTAAATACTCGACTTGAAAGATTTCTTAGCTATAACTAACAGTATATTTTTTAACTTAAAATTAATATGAGTAACTTAACTATAAACAACTCTAGAGCTTTGTTTCTTTACTTTTGTTTTACTAACTTTAAAGTAAATAAAACGTAACAGTTTTAAAATAAATTTAAAATTAGTATAATCTGAAGCTTGATTGAAAATGTTAACTTGAATAAAATAAAACAATGAGTTTTAAGTAACAAAGAAATACAGGATAACTTAAATCCAAAATAGTACACGTATGACTCAACAACAAAACATTAAACTATAAATAGTTGTATAATAGTATCTCTCTGAAAAAGTTTAAACTCGAAGTAGAAGTATTATTATTTCCCAACTGTATAAGTTTTTTTAGGTTATATACCTTCTTTTAGTTACTTGGTTTATTTTTACAGCGTATAAACGTAGTAAGATGTAAAACTTGTTTTAGTTATTTTTTATAACCATCGTAGAAATTAATACGTAAAGGAATTTTAAAGTGGAGTTACACATACTTGATTAATGAAAACAAAAAAAAACTTTAAAACGACACTACACTTCACAAAGTGAACAACGTCTTTAATTTGGGTTATAGTACTAGTTAAATGTAACAAGTTGACGAGTTGTATAGCAATATTAATTAAATTTATTCTTGTTGTAGTTTTGTGATGAATAAAGGAATATTTAGATAAAAACTAATATTATAAGCTATGATGTTACTTTTACTTTTTAGTTAAAACTTTTATATCTTTTTCTTAATTTAAGCTTATAAAGTTGTTGTAGTTAGTCTAATAAAATTTAATATAAGATGAAGTATGTTTGATATTTTAACACTAGTATAAACATTAGTATTTAAAGTTTAAAGTAATAAAAAGGAAATTTTTTATTCAAATGTGCTTTTTTAGTCTAATAATTTTTTTGTCATTCTGTAATTCTTTTACCTCGTTAAATGTTAAAATCTTATGCTATACTGTGACTAGGTATTATGCAAATGATTGTTCTATGTTCCACCAATATTTGAAACGTGTATAGAACTATTTTGAACATACTTTATAACATTGTATATTATGATTAATTTTTTTAATTACAACTTTTTTTTGTTGTGTGTTCTGGTAGGGTATGTATTTCTATGACTTAAAATTTCTGGTAATATAAGTTAGGGTTATAAGTTGAAACGTTATTAAAAAATTGCTGTAACACTTTATTATCAATATTGTTTGTATAGTATTCTGAATGTAAAAATATCTCATTACTGCAGCCGATCAATAATTTAGCGTTAAAACTAATGCCGTGTTCATTAAAATTAGTTCTACTAAGATGTTATTGATTTAAACTTATAACAACAAAACTTGATTTACTTAAAAATGTTCATTTTCTGCATAGTAACAAGAACCATGCGAACTGTTTTTAACATCAATAATTAACAAAGCTTTTGAACTAAATAAATTAGTTAAAACCAAGTTTTTAATTTAAATATGTCTGAAAAATGCGCTTAAAACATTTGGTATGTTTTAAAAATTAAACAAAGTTAATTATAATGTAAGTATTAATTCTTTAGACTAAAAGTTTTTAAACAATAGTAACTGAAATTATAACTACTTATTTTAAACTCCTGTTACTCTAATTATTACATAATGTCTAAAACAACTTTTAAATCTAATACTTCTAAGTTTAAATTAAATCTTTTTCATCTATTTCTTAAATTTAAATCACTTATCTTTAATGACATTGTGTTAACTTTTGTCTTATCTATAAATATATTTTAACATGTTGTTTATTTGTAGATAATATTGTCATAAAAAATAGTGTATCAAAGAAAAAAGTCAAAGTCGCTGTTTAGTTTTAAGTTTAAAAACTCTACAAACTGTAATGTTCATATAATTTCAACTTTACCAAAATTGAATTAATCCTGTAGATACATTTTATACTAATATTCATGTGTAAGTCGTAAGAACAAATAATTGTTGTTAATTATGCCCAAACATATAATACTTTGATAACCCCTATAGAATTATGCAAAAACATTTTTTTTAAATTTAATATTTATATTAGATCTAGACTATTTATATATCTAGACTATCTAGATACTATAGTAAGTCTAGACTAAATTCAATTCTCAGTTAATAATATTGTTAATTAGCTTTTTTTTATAAGTAAGTAATTATTTTTCCAGTTGACTTGTTATATACAACCTTATATAAAATATAAAATTATACTTACCAGTTTGTTTTAGGTTTGATTGCGAACATTTAGTAATGTTTTATAACAATCACTTAATGTGTATATTTTGCTTTGTAACTTTTTTCAGCTACATAAATACGCTAAGTCTTTTATAGTTGCTTGAATATATTACCAACTATACATTTGTTTAAAATATTAGTGAAAATTTTGAGATTTTTTAGTTTTTGTACTTGAATTATATTTAAAGTTAATAGGTTATAATTTATGTGGTTTTAATTAAAACATATCTTAAGTTATCATTTTACTATTTAATGTATGAACTATACATTTACAAAAATTTTTTATATTTTTTTATTAAAGAATATATTTAATCAATCAGTTTTAAGTTAATAAATTGTCGAACATTCTACTAGCTTTTAATTTTTTTTCAATAATATGAATATTGTTTACAGAATCAAAATTACTTTTAGTTTAATATTCTTGAAAATAGATCTTAGTTTGCTATAACTAGCCGAAATTTAAAATGATTATTTATGTTGTAGTTATTTTACACTATAAAAATTAAACATAGATTCGTGATACACTTCATAATGACATACTCATAACAATGAATAAAATTACTTAAAGTTAAGAAAAAAAATGTAATGTCCTTTAAGTTATAAATACCAAACCTTTTCCTCGTCTAAGTTTTGGTTAACACAAGTACTTACAGAATTATAAAGAAAGCTAAACAATTTATTTATGAAATTAATCTTAAAAGGAATTCAAAATGTTATTAATTTGTACTTCGTTGCTAATGGCAACGTTTAAAATAATTTTGATAATAAACTTATAAATATGATAACAAAATAATATTTTACTCGTAACGAGAGAACTAATTATTGTGTGTTGTTTAACTTACGTAAATAAACAAAATAATTTAAAAAGAACAATCTAAAATAATTCTTTTATTTCGAAAAGTTTTACATTAAAATTTCTAGCAGAAAAAAACCACAACACATCATTGGTTTGTAAAATTTAAATTTTTATGTTTTTTTGCTTCAAAAATTTTTATTTACTAGTTAAAACTGTAAATCATTCATGGTTGAACTTGAGAAAGTCAAACTTAAATTGAATATAAATAGTTTAAAATATAAACTGTGTTTTAATTAATTATAAAGTCATACTTAGCTCTTCTATTTTAGTTAAGTGTATAATTTTTCAATAAGTAACTTATCAGATAAAAACACATCAAAAAAAATATTCATTTTATATGTAATTTAAACACCTAAGAAAAATTTTGTCAAGCTGTTTTAGTCAGCTTGACAGCTCTAATACCATTTGCCAGGATAAAATTTTAAATAATCATTATAATAAATACTAACTCAATTTGCGCTTCTTTGTGTGAGCTTTTTATTAATATCAATTAAAAGTATTTAACCTCATAAATACATAGATCTGAAAAATTGTAATGATAATAAAACTATCATAAAAAGTTGCTATTTGGTTTTTTAAACTATTTAGAAGTAAACTTTTATTCTTAATTTTTTTAGAACATATGTAGTCTGTTTTAGTTTTTAAATATCTTTATATATTGAGAAAAAACATTAAAAAAAACATTTTACAAAGTTTTTATAATTAGCTTTAAGTTTTTTTTTTTTTTTATTTAAGTTTGTAACCATTTTTCCTTTTTTTTTTGTGTTTAAAAGATAATTTTGAAAATAATAAAATGTAAGAAGATAAAATCATTACAAATAGAATAAAATTCCAAAATTATCTTCAAAGAATTAAAATATACTTAAACCAAAAACAGAGCTTTAAAAATATTTTTAAGAAACGAAAAAAATAACTTTCAAAATGAGATTTTCAAAATATTTTATTGACCATACTGATATGAATTGAGTTTACATAGCTGAATTGTAGTAAAAGCTTAAAGAAAAGACTATAATATAAAAAAAAAAACATAATAAATTACTATTTATTAACTTTTTATCTTGAAAACTGAACTCAATAAGTTAACTTTAAATAATACTAAACTTTTCACATATTTAGTTTGTATAATACTCTTCAGCAAATTACGCGCTAAACTTAATTTATAAGTCAAATATATATAGTACCTGTTTGTTAATCTAAAAGGACTTGATATTTATTTGTAACGTCATTATAAATAAAAATAAACACTTTTTTTTTTTAATGTGTTAATCGTTTATTTTAAATGTTTATTTAATTTCCAACAAATAACATAAGTCAAAAGAAGAAATCTTTGTAAAACGTTAAAAAAAACACTAATATTTAAAATTGAAAAACTATTACATGTTTTGCAGCATTTATAATTTTGATTCAAAAGTTTTGCTACTACTATCAAAATATATTCGTGTTTTAAAGATTTTTCAAGCTTTAACAATACTATTTTTAAGCTAACAAATAAAGCTTATTTCAAAGAACCTTAAACTCATATGTATTCTTGACTATGGTTTACATTTCTTGTGTTTAAATAGTAAGATATAGTATAAAATAAATTGCTAAGTAAATGTTCCTTTCAATCTTTATAACAGCTCTAGCTCACTGACTACGTAATAAAATATAACCGCAAAAGGTTTGTGTAAAATATAATATATAATACTTCTAAATCTTATATATTTATCTAATCCTCTTCCTAAAAATTTTGACCAGACTACGTCTGGTATCATAACCAAATTAATATAAAAGTATTTTAAGTTCTGTTTAATTAAACTCTTTTAAAAATCTTATATGAAGCATATATCCACAAGTTGTAAAGTTTAACAAGACTGTTACATATTGTATGAACTTTTGAAACCATGATCATTGGACTTGCATGAAACACTGTGTAGAAAAAAAACTCTCAGTTTTAAGTTTTCTAATTAATGTAAAAAAGAATAAAAAGTCTAGCAACTCATGAGTTTTAAAATTAATTTTTTACCATAAAGACTAAGTATTGCATGTTTTTAACCGTTTCAAATATTTTTTTAATATATTTATTTTATTAAAATGTTACTTTTAGATCGAATAAACTATAACGAGTCGTAAATAGTAGAATACTGATCTAGAATTTATGTAAATTTCTTTAAACATCAATACTAGTAACACATAAACTAGAAGGTAAATGTATAATATTAACAAATTAGAACTGTATGTTCAAAAGTAAATGTACCAATTTTTATACAATAATACATTTTTACACAATATGCACAATGAAAAAACAGCAGAGTTGTATTAGTTGTGCCAGACATATGCTGTTTAAAATTTCTCAATGGGGGCACTAGCATCTAGTGTAACCTTTTCTAGTTTTGTACATGTTAAAAGGTTCTTATGTAGGTTTTTTCAACTTATTACGTCACAACAAATACAAGTTTATTTGGCTAAAAGCTAAAAATACTATGATGTTAAATCTTAAAAGATATTTCGATTGTAATTAGAGTCGATCTTAACTTTAAGATTAAAGTAATACAAAATACTTTTGCAAAATGAAGTAAAAAATATTCTAATTTTGATTGATAGTTTTTTATACGTTATAAGATACTTTATAAAATTTGTTTTGTGTTCTAAGTTTTTAACAATAGCTTTTGTTTTTTATAAAATAATCTAAGATAACTATATTTAAAACTACTGTATATTTTCCTGTTTAATTTAAAAATAAAACAGTTTTTTAGCTTTAAATAATATTATTTATAAAGCTTCGAATCTCACTATAAAAACATATAGAACTTTGTAGAGTTAGTAGAATTAAATTACTAACAAAATATCAACAACTATTATAAATATTCATTTAATATCCAATTTAAGTAAAATATTTAAAAATAAATTATAAAAAGAAGCGTGTTCAAACTGGTTTTCTGGAAATTTTACGACCCTCAAGAAGAAAATATAATAAACTTGTAAAAGATTTAAATATTATATTAACAATAATTTATAAGATACTACAAGTTCTCAAAGTTAGAAAACATTTTAGTAACATTTATCAAATCTTTAAAACATGAACTATTTTGTTTTAGAAGCTTTACTTTATCTAACATCTTTTTTAAATTATTTCCATATCTCTTGTAGTTGAACAATTTTAAAGATTTTAAGACATTTAAGATGTTATAAAGTATAAATATAAAGTTAATGTATTTTATAAAAGAATCTATTTTTACTAACTAAACATCTAACAATTTAAAATCTTGAACTAAGTAAAAAGGTTTACTTCAATTAATAAAGAAATGCTGCTCAATTGAAGTAAAAATAAAACATTTAATTAAAAAACAAAAATAAAATAGTTGTAACAAGTATTACAAAACAAATGTATATACCTGTTTCAAACGTCTAATATTAAAATGTATAACAAATTTGATGATACAAGAAGGTTTATATTGCCAGACACACGCTGGTTAAAATTCTTTTGAAAAGGCCTTATCTACCTAATAACAACCGTTAAAGATTATGTGCCTGCTAATGAATGTATATTTTGTAACTTGTATGTATAACACGTAATAAGAAAAACGTCTTGATTTAAATAATTGTTAATTTTTTTTTGTAGCAGTTGTTGGTTGGAGGTTTTTGTAATCATGTTAGCACACAAAAAAAAATATAAATAAGATTGCATTATAGATCATATTAATTTTTTACAAGTACTCAAAGTTTAAATGTACCTTTAATTCATTATCTATGAATGTTAGTATTAGTTTTCTAATTATATAAATTATCGTTCTTTTAATTTAACTAAAAGTGATCGTTTCTTTTTATCGATGAATCATGCAACTGCAGATACAAAAACAAATGCTCACTAAAAGGTGACAATTGCAGAGCTAAGAGTGTAGAATACGAAGCATCAGTCAGTACAAAAAATGAAACTAAAATATATATAAGAATTACGGAAATCAAAACAAAGAAGGGAAATTTAACATAAAACACAACAATTGACTACAAACCTGGTAATAGAAACTAGAACAAATATTCTAACTTTACAGAACTTTAAAATTAATTCATAAACTAAAGCAAGGAGGAGATCACAATTTAAGTTAGATAATTGTTTTTAACAACTTTATAAGCTGCTAAGAACTAAAATATGAAGTTGATAAATATGGTATAAAAGTGAAGAAAAAAAAACAAGAAAGGTGTGAAGAACAATGTCTTTAGCTTGTGTTATAGCACTAGTAAACTGTAAAAAAAATATACTCGACGAGTTGTAAATATCAGATTTGTTCTAGTTGTAGTTTTGTTATGAAAAAGTAAGTTTAAAATAAAAATTTAACAGTATAGGCTATGATGTTACTTTTACGATTTAGTTAAAACTTCTTTATTTTATACTTAAGTTTAAGCTTATAATAAAGTTATAGTTAGTCTAATATACTTAATGTAAGAGGAAGTATGTTTGTAAAAACATTAGGCATTTTAAAATTAGAATAAGTATTACTGTAACTTTAAGTATAAAATAACCAAAATAATTTATGGTTAAAAATTACTTGGTAAATTGTTTGAAGTATAACTGTACTAATTGCCATGGTCAATATTAAGTTAACTAGAAGAATCAAAAGTTTAAAATTTTATAAAATTTAAGTAATATAAAGAAAAAGTCTCGTTAACAATATATTTTTTAACTAAGATTTTTTTTGTCATGCTGTAATTCTTTTACCTCGTCTAATGCTAAAAACTTAAGCTATATTACCCGTGACTGGGTATCATGCAAACTTTTGTTTTATTTTAAACCAATGTTTGAAAAGTGTAAAAATGTAATTTGAACATACTTAATAACACTGTACTTTACGATTTAATTTTTGAATAACCACTTTTTTTATTTTTGTTTTCCCTTTAATTGCTGTGTGTTCGGCTTTAAGTAATTGTTAAGACTTACAATATTTGGTAAAACAAACAAATTAAAACGTTATTTAAAAATTCCTGTATTACTTTATTCTAAATATTGTTTGTATAATATTCTGAATGTAAGAAATATCTTACTACAACAGCCGATCAATGTTTTAGCGTAAAAGTGTATGCCGTGTTCAATAAAATTAATTCTACTAAGGTGATATTGATTCAAACTTATATTAAGAAATAATTAAGTAATTGATCCAAATATTGTGATTTATCTGTATCGTTAAAAGAACCGTGCGAACTTTTTGTATTAAATATCTGAATGTTATTAACATTAACAAAATTAATTATCAGAGTTATAGAACTAATTTGTTTAAACTATAACCAAGAGTTATAATCAAAATATTTCTGAAAAATGTCCTTAAAACACCTTGTATGTTCAAAATATTTTGAGACTAGCAATTAAATTAAACAAAGTATAATGAAAGCATTACATATTTGCATTATAGAAATATAAACATAAGTAACTGAAAGTAAAACTGCTTGATTTATTTTCCTTTTACTCTAATTATAACATAATGTCAAAAAAAAACCAATCTATACACTTTTAATTAGACTTACATATTTTTTGTTGTTGCAAGAGTTTAGCTTATTTATCATAAATGTCTAAATTTTAGTCTTTTTTTTAACATTACTTTATCATTATTTTTAGTTGACAAAAAACAGTATAAGTAAGGTTTTCGAAATATAATCTCACACTTGTTTTAATCTTTTTTGTGATGATATTTTCTTATTCTATTATACCAATGAGAAACCAGTAATTTAATAAGGTTTGGAACACTAGTTTTAAATGTTTGCTGGTTTAGTTTTTTATGACACTGTTTATAAAAAAAATTTACAGTATAATATACACTTAAAATAACTTTTATTGTGTTACTTAAATGTTACGAAAACCTCAGAAACCTATAAAAAAAGGTCCGTATAAAATAAAAAACATTGAAGTTTACTATGTTTTAAGTTGTGTTAAAGTAGAACAACCCAACTTGAAATAAAAAATTTTCAGTTTTTAATTTAAATTTTTAGTTGATTCTTCTTCAGATGAAATTTATCAGATTTGAAACATATATTCAAAGTTTACTTTGTTCTTAAAAATAAACTTACTTTATCGAAAAAAAAATTGTCACATGTTCTGTGAATTTTTAAGTTTTAGTAATAAATTTCAATCATCAACATTTATGTTTGTTAAATAACAAATGTAAACAATAAAACAAGTTAGTCAAAACAGTCTATATTAGGGTAAGGTCGAAGCTGTCACGTATTGCTTTACTAACCATTTTCATACAGTTCAACTTCCGGCAATTTGAACTCATGAAAAAAATATTCAGGCCAAAACTTAATAATATCATGTACTTTAAAAAATATAAAATGCGTATGTAGGTCTAAATAATATCTACAAACTTTTTTTTTATTATCTTTATTAAATAATTTTGGTGATATGGCTGAAGTAAGACTAAGAAAAAGAAGAATAAGTTGAATTTTAATTTACTTTTGAATTTTTAGATAAAAAACAAAAATATTAGTTAGACCTACATACGCAACTTTTTTTTTTATCTTATATGTGTTACTTTTTTAGCTGTATCATTTTTATAAATTATAAAAACACTGAATTTTTCGAGTTTGAATTAAAATGTAACCTTAACAGTTGATAGAAACTTGTGCAAATTACTTTTTTCTACTGAAAAAATATAAATGTCTTCTTTACTTATTTTTAATACAACATAATACTGAATAAAAAAGTATAATTTACTTATTAAAATTTTCCTAAAATTTTAAACGTTTAAAAATTTCTAATAGTTTAATATGTATGTTTTTATGTTTTATTTTTGTTTATAAAATAAGTGTTATAAAACTATACGGTATTTTGATTGTAGTTCAAAAACAAGAGTATAATTAGTATTTTTGAAAGCTTGTTTACAACCTATGCTGAGGACATTTTATTTAACGGAATTAAAAAGCTTTATGATTTTAACAATATTATAAACCATAATACCAACTTTGATTGATCTAATCGTTCAACTTAGTTTATTTTGACTAAAGTTAATATTCTTTAAATTGTCTGTTTAATTTAATTACAGCATTTGATTAAATAGAATTTATATTTGTATTAACTTTTGCTTTGTTCTTCTGATACAAAAATAAACCAAGTTAAAAATATTGTACATATTTAAACATAGTGTTTACTGACATTTATATGTAAAATTTCAAACAAAAAATTTGAAACTGTTATAAAGAAGCTTAAAGCAAACACAAATTATGCTTATATATTATCATATCACCTTTTAAAATGGACTAAAAAAACTTTTTTAAATTATACAAACAAATTACGAGCAAATTTACATAAATTTAAAAATAAAAAAAAAAACTACTGACGTAAACAACAAACACTTACGTTTGAACAGTTTATAAATATTTAATGACATTATATATATCATAGTATAAAAAGTACTTATTAGTTTGTATAGCTGTTTGTTGCAGCATAAAGAAATCTACAAGTAAACGATTGAAACAAACGTTAGTAGTAACTTTAAATACTTAATTGATAATTTTAAAACGCACAACACATTGAAATAACAATTATAAAGTAAACTTGTACACTTTAAAATTTATTAAAAAGAAACATTATACTTATAGCTTTTTTAATGTTGGGTTATGTTTAAAATGTACATTTTTTTTAAGTGTGTAATGTAGTTTTGCATAGAAGATTGTACATATACACTGCAAATAATTTGTTAATGCACACAACTACTAAGTTAAGGCTTTTTTTCAAAATACTTTTGTTAATTATGAAAACACAACTAAAATCTTAATATATTGATTTCAAATTCTTTGAACAACTTAAAATCACTTAAAATATCAAATATCTATTGGTTTAGGAAAATACATAAAAAAAATTGGAAATGAGCAGTATTGTCCATATTATATTTAACTTTTAATAGATATTACAAAAAATTATTCATAAGTGTAACGATGTAAAGTGTGAAATGTAGTTTTAGTCTAGCTGTAGTTTTAGCTGTTGAATTATAATAATTGTATATAGCATATTCAAACTTAATATGTATGTTTTTTTAGAAAAATTATATAGATAGTTTGTTTTGTTGATTTTATTATGTAAATGCTTGTTGCCGATTAATACAACCAAATGACTGAAAAGAAAAACATATCTAGCTTTTTTGTAACAGAAAAGTACTACCTTTATTACTTAACATAAACTATTAATATAAATTAAAATAAATAAAGGTAAAGGCAAATTTAGCTACACTAATAAAATAGTCTGTTTAAAACAGTTTTTTACAAAAAAAGACTAAAAACCTTTCTATTACTAAAAACTTTGTAAAATTAATAATTTAGAACCTTTTGTTTTAATAATCATTTTTTTAAATTGAAAAGGCTATTATTTAACTTTCTCATACATATTAGACGAGCTGTTGCTAACAGCTAAACTTCAAAACCTTTAAGAATTTTGTTTAGAATTTCTTATTTCTAACATTTTGAAAACATTATCTAGAGATAAACCTTAAGCACTATTTTATTTACAACTACTTATTTTGTACATCTAAAAATAACTTTATGCTTCTTTGATTTTATAGTAACAAAACCTTTTGTTCATTTATTAAAATCTAACTATAAAAGTTAATCAAGTTAAACTATTTTTAAAGTATTTAAAAAATGTTTGTTCTTTAATATAACAGACGTTTTATTAATTTATCTCTATCAAAATAAACACTATGATTTAGAAAAATAGCATAATATATAACAAGTTAATGTTATTGATATGTAAAAGATAATACATAATTGATAATGCTTCAATTTCCTTTTGCTTGCGGCGAAAAACATTGCACACAAACATCGCTTTTATACCTTGATACAAATACAGTTGAAAAAATTCTGTAGTGTAAATTATAGAAAACATTAAAAATTAGTAAGGTTGTTATGAAAAACCTGTTGTATTTTTTAAATGTTTAAAGTTTTAAACGCATCTAAACGTTCGTCTATTTCAGAATATTTAGTTATTAATCCAACATGTGCAAACAATTACAATAAAGGATAGATTTAAAATTATTAAAATTTGTTGTAATGTTTTTGATTAGATTAAATTAGAAGCCATTTGTATTTTGTTAAGGAAACTTGTTTTATGTAAGCAAAAAGATTTTGACTATACTGTTTCTTTATTTTCGTAACATTTTATAATGATTGTTTTCATTTTATTTATGTTTAGTTTTACTGTAGATCAATTATATTGTAAATGGACTTATTTAACTTTAACTGTTACTAATTGCTTTTGTCTTTTATTAATCTCTTGATTACTTTATGATTACTTGATTACTTGGTTACTATATAAGTCTGTAAAATCTTATTATTTGTTAGCATTGAACTCTACTGAATAGAATTAATCGAAATGTATTTAATTATTTTTGAAACTGTGTGTCTTGTGTAACTTACTGTATATTGATTTTTTTTCTTTAGGACTTGTTGACTTATTATATGGGTATGTTTAATTGTTTACTTTTTTCTTGTTTTCTTACTAATTTGTCTTTTAATAGTTTCTGTTTTGTTTATTATGTTTTTTTCTTAATTATAGTTTAATTTTATTTAAATTTATTCGTATTATTTATTATGTTACCAACAAACAGTCTTGTAGTTTAAAAATGGAAATACTTTACAGGACTGAGAGCAACGTTAAAACAGCTTATGTTAGTTTGTAAAGCTGTACAAAACAGCTTAAACGAACAAATTTAAAAACACTCTAGATAACAGATTTTTATTCTGTTAATTTTATCTTTGTATAATAATTGAAACTTTCATTTTTTTTTAATTTTAACAAAATCTTACTTTGCTTTATCTAATAAACTTTTAAGAAAATAGTAAGCAAATTCAGAAAAACATGTATTCACATATAATGTTTGTAAAGCTGAAAAAGAAGCTTTAATTTTAAAGTTATCAAACTTAAAAAATTTATAGTTTCCTTTGTTTTTATATTTTAAGTGAAAAAGTAGTTGTAAGTCGTAATATTCAAGTACAATTTTGGTTGAATAAAACGAAATTAAAACGATCATTTTAAATTGAATAAGTTTTCACTTATTTCGTTGTTAGAAAATTTTGTTTCCGAAACATTAAAAGTTATTAGTAACCTTCTATTGATGTCACCAACATACTGTTTTTTTTTTCAATTATTAATAAATTCAAAAAAGTAAATAACATCATGTACTTAAATACTTTGCAATTTTTATAGCTGTATAAAACGGGAACAGGTGAAAATTTCACAAAAACGAATTGAAACGAGAGGACTAAATTGCACGAAGAAAAATTACACGAGGGCACAAAGTTGCTGAAAGATACTTTTGTACAAAGACAAAAGTGCATAAAGAGAGTTTTGCGCCAAGGGTCAATTTAGCACGAGAGTAAAAAAAAAAACAGGAAAAATAAAAAACAGATAAAAAAACTAAAAGATAAACTAACGAAAAAAAAAGTAACTGACCGAGAATAATTTTTTAGTGTTAGTGGTAACAATGATGGTAAAAAATGAATTAGTTAATAGCTAATAAAAACTAATATAGTAAAAGCGAGCTAAATAAAAATAAATAATTTAACTAATTTAAAATTAAGCTACCGACCAAGGGTAATGGTTAGAGGTAACAGTAATAGTAAAAAAAAAATAAGTGATAAAAAAAAAACTTATCAACCGAGGATAAGGGTTAGGAATAAAAGTGGTAGTAAAAAAAAATTCAACCCGTGCAAAAATATCTTCGTGCACTTTTTCCCTCGTGAATTTTTATCCCTTTGTGAAACACTGTACGAATTTGACAGCTATCCGTATAAAACAGCCGAAAAATAGTTTTTTTTTCATTCTTTTGAAGTTTAAAATATTTATATATTATCTAACGAGTATTTGCACTTATTAAGTTTACAAAGATTTTTTGTAACTTGTATAACTTTACAAAAAACTAAAAAAGGCTATTTCTAATTATTGAAAATTTTATAATATCTGGTTTTATAGGTTTATGTTAGTGAACAAACATAGAGTTCTATCAAGTTTACTTTTTTAAAACAATTTTTTGTTTTTTTTATTGTTTAGGTCAAAATAAAACGAGTTTAAAACTTTATAAATAATTTAACTAATTACTTCTGTAATACATTGTATAGTCAGAACCTATTTCGTTTATAATATAATAAAACGAGTAAAATCAATGTTTGAAAGAGCACATAATCAACATTAAATTAAATGATGCGTCAAGTATCATTAAATCAATTAACAAATCTTTAAATTATACAAATTTTTAAATTTTTTTACCTAAAAAAACTTTTTAATGTTTAATTAAAAAAAGTTCTTTAGAAAACTTAAATTTCATTAAGGTATTTTAATTTTAATCTTTGAATTAAATATAAGTTATTTTTAATATATCTGCTGCTAGTAAAATTGTGTGTTATAACATTAAGCCTAAAAACAGTTAGGCTACTAAAAAGTTAGTAAAAGTAAAATTTAAGAACTACTTAGTAAGTTTAAAATATAAAACTTAAAACCGTCAAAGTTTTGAAAGTTAACTAATCAATAGTCAGTGTTTATTAAACTAGTACAGTTTACAAAAATTTTATATTTTAGCTATTTACTTTTGATAACAAAACATAATACTTAAAACGTTCTTTATAAATTTTAAAAAGTTTTGAACTTTTAACTAAGCAATATAAATTGTTAACTAAGTATTTCTTATAATATTCTAGGTTGATTATATACCAGGGGTCGGCAAACTGCGGCCCGCGAAGGGTAAATCTGCGGCCCGCAAGCACTTAAATTTTTTAAATGGAATGCGGCCCGCGAAAGAAAATTTTGCGGCCTGCGAGCATGTAAAAATGGCCCGCTGAGCAAAAATATATTTTAAGTTAAATTTGTTTGACAAGATTTGTTTTAAGTTCCTATTTAACATTCTAAAACAACTAAAAGACTTTGCTGATTTAGCTCAAAAATTTTAAAAATACAGGTTAGCATTCCACCAAGTTTTTTTGCTCAATTTCATAGTAACTTTCTTCTTACAACAGCAAATTTTTTCTGAAAAAGAGTGTAAAAAGTGCTTTGAATTAGTAAAGTAGTTATATAATACCTATTTGGTAAAAACTAAATGCAATTGTTTTCCGTTTTGTACAAAAGTAATGCACAGTGATTAATCAAAATATTATTTCTTTACAGTTTAGTTTTTTTACACGTTTTTTATACCTAAGTTTCTGTTTCAGATGTTTTATTACTTAATGTTATATTCTAGTGTGTACAAAAACATTTAAAATAATAATAAGAAGAAATAAGGTTAATTTTATTTTATTTTGACACCTTTGATTTTTTAGAAATTTACTTTGCATTTTAAATTAATTCCTAAGCATACCAATAAAAAAAGATGTTCATATTTTAAACCACTTTTTATTCAATACTTAACGAGATAAAAGTTATTTTATGCATAGTTTTCTAACATTTTGTTTCTACATGTGATATTTAAGTGTGTACAGACACATTTAAAACAATATATATGACATAAATTTTAAAATTTTTTGTTAAGTATACTTTTTGATTTTTCAACAATGTTTTTTTTGGCAAAATAAGTTAATTTTAAAGTGTTGCATACTAATATGAATTAATTACTGTTTTTTGGAACTACCTATATAATACAAACTAGATGGTAGTTTATTAAGTTTGTACCTTTTTAATCAAAATAGTTGAAATTCCATCAAATAAACAAATAAAATTTGCTACACTCAGACTATGACTTTTTGAAGACTTCAAATTTCAGGCCAATTTAGTCATTTTTCAGTTTTTGGCTTGAATTGATTTTCGTATGCTAAAATATCAGGCTAGTTTTGGTTACTCGGACTGACTTTTTTGCTTTAAAGAGTGGTAAATTAAAATTAAAATGTATGTTTTGTTCAATGCACAGTGTTGGTTTGAGTTAAAACATATTTTAGATATTAAATCTTGCAGCTAATATAACTTGAACTATTATTTATATTAGTTGTATACGTATAAGTGTTGCCAAAAAATTCCGGAAAAGCTTGGAATTTGACAATTTATGCTTAAAAGATCTTAAAAAGCCTTGAATTTGAGAATTATCGAAAAAACCTTGAATTTTAAACAATTTTTACATGTAAAGTAATGAAAATTCAAATTTTACATTTAAAGTAATGGTTTGACATAAAAAAATTACCATATAAATATTTTTTATTAAAAAAGACATTTAATGAAGCTTAACAGTATCTCTTAAATTTTTCTAAATGATTTAAGACAGTTTTTTTTTTACTTTTAACTTATTTATATACTAAAAATAGAAGCAAAAAATGTAACTTTAAAAACTTTATTTTGGTGCATTGCACTTTTTCTTTTAAAATGTGTTTACCTATTGTTGTGTTTTGTATTAAAACTATACCTAGAAATTCTTCTAAAATGTCAAAATTAGTAAAACAGCCTGAAAAAAATATTTTAAAATGAGCAATGTTTGTTGTATCAGTTCTCACATCTTAACAAACTGATTTAAGTCCTAGTTTGGTTTATGCGACTTTATAGCCTTCAGACATTTCCTAAACACGACTTTTTGTTAATATTGAAGAAATAAACCTAAATATTTTACTAATCCCAACATTTAAATAAGTTTTCAATTTTAAAAGTAATTTTTTTTTGGAATTACTTTTTCTACTTAATAACTTGCCTTAAAAGTTTTTTCTGATCAGTCTGTAGTTACTAAAAGTCTGCGTTGTTGAAAGTGACTTAAACAATTTACTTTTTTTTTTGTATCTCGCAATAACTCCAAACTAACGTATTATAGTTCTAGCTCGTCGTACAATTCACATTTGCTCTTTTAAAATGCAATATTTTTATTGCAGATAAAGAATTGCTATAATGCTCAATAAAAAATAGGTTTTTAAAATTCTTAATAGCTTAATAAATTTTTTATACATTTGTTAAAAGTTATTAAAAACTTAATTGTATATTCAAACTAACTAATAATGTTTTTATTTATATAATCAATTCACTGTTAATAAACTTTGGTATTTCTTTATTTCGTGAACTTTATTCTAAACAGCGCTGCCAAACAAACAGGATAGTTTTTTTTTTTAATTCAGACTAGGTTAAAGATGTTTAAGAAATTTTTGTAAAACTCAGGTGTATCTAAAAGTTTTTTTTCAAAGACTTTGAATAAATCTTCGAATTCTCAGAATAGTTTTTATGACTGTAGTGTGGTTTACTAATTATTTTTTTTGTATATTTACATATTGTGCTTTTTTATAGCAATGACATTTTAGTTATTTATTTAAGCTTGATTAACAAAAAGTTTTAGCTATTTTAACTTTAGTAAACTTATAATACAATACCGACATTTTTACTTTTAAAGTAGCAACCGTGTAAAAAACTAATAAGGCATTCTGTTAAAGTATTCCAGCATTAATTATTTTAAAAATATAATATAGCTTATCCACAGTATGAATAACTGTTAATTTTATTAAACAAACTAATTACTGAGTTTTTTAAAGAATGCAAACTATTTTAAACGCAAAAAATATTTTCAAAAGTTAAAATTTTTTAAATATGAAAAGGTGTTTCATAATATAAAAAATGTATGAAAGTGACCCATAAATGTTTTTCAAGCTCGGTTTTTATAGAGATTTAGGTTTTAAGTAAAATAATAAAAATATTTTATTAAGTTTAATCTATTAAATGTTTAAAAAAGTACATACTTTATTAAGACTTAAGTATATTAAACAATGTAAATTATATTCTAATAGATGTTTATATATTAAATAGGCATTCTATGTGTAGCTAAAAGTCATATAAACTAGTAAAGTGAATAAAAGTAAAACTATCTCTTGTGTGACTAAAACTAAAGCCAAAAGATTATTCAAGTATCACTAAAACTAAAACTGTGGCCCGCGAAGATTTAAAAACTTGAAATTTGGCCCGCGAGCACCAACTGCCTGCCGACCCCTGTTATATACTATGCAACTTTTAAGCTTTAAAGATAAACACTAGGTACTGATTATTCTACGTTAAAAGTATTCAAAAATAAAATTAAAGGTTAAATAAGAATAATTAGTTGCGTCATTCAAAAGCACACAATTAATCGTTTAAAAAAAGTTTATATTTGAAAGTTTTCACTGTTAAATCCAATTCAAACAAAAGTTTAATTTGTAAAGCTGTAAAAGCAGCTTTTAAATTTCAACAACATTAAATAAATATTAGATTTTCATATGAAAAAAGAATTTGTAAATAGCCTTTTGAAAGCTACGTATTACTAACTTGTGAAAATCATTTTGACCATTTGTTTTTACATAAATGCAGTTATGATAACAAGTATGTACAAATAAACTATAAATTTAACTTTGATAAAAACTTAAATTTAAAAGGAAAGTGTATTTAAAACAACTTCAAAAAGGCAATGGCAATGGCTTTTATGAAACAAAATAGTTATAAAAACTACTTTAAGTACATAAGTAGTAATTAATTGTAAATAACAAAAATTAAAACAATAAACATTAATTACAAAATTAAAAATTAGATTAATAGATTTAATTTGAAGTGGCACGAAATACTATATACATATCATAAAATTAAAGTTCACGGTACAGTAACCTCTCGCTTATTTACGCACATTGTGTCCACGAAAAAAGTACGTAAAGGTACAAAAGTAACCAAATATACTTACTATAATGACTGTTTTTTGATAATGCATCTAGTTAAAAGGACACTGAGGACTTTTCCACTTTTAACGTTTTGTTTACTGAATTTTTAAATATGAATACAAAAGATAAAACTATACATATAAAAAAGGGTCAGAATTTACAAAAAATAATAATACTTGTAGAACATTTTTACTAATTTTGATAATAAGTAGATTTTAATTTTAGTTATATCTGACTTATTTGATACTTAAAATCTATATTCTATTTTACTAAGCAAGTTGCTGTGCAAAGCAAGTGTTACATAAGAAGAACTTAAACTAAAAAAAAACGTTAAATGAAACTTAGTTATATAATATTATAAATATATATATATATATATATATTATTTACTAAAAAGAAACAATTAAGATTTGTGTTAAGTGTAAGCTCTATATTTATTAAGTATCACTGCTACTTTTTGCTCGGAAGTTTCATTAGATTTCTTTTTTAGATGTTTACTCACATATAGGGCAAGAGTACTGTATTATTTATTTGTGTTACAAACTCTCATTATTTTATTATACTTTCATTATTGAACACTGTCATATTTCCTTTGGATTTAATTTAATCTCTTATTGCTAACAAAATTTCTGATATACTGAGGTATTACTAAATGTTTATCAATAAGTCAAGGAACATAAGTTTACAAAGTATAAATATATGGAGAGTTAAGTTAGTATTTAAAAATACATTTTTCATTAAAAATATTTAATAAATCTAATTCGTGTAATATTAAAGAAACCTAAAATTTCATTGTTTGAATTTTTTAGAATTCTGAATACGTATCTAAACGAGAAAGCGTAACGTCACGAATGCGTAAAGATGCGAGAGGTTACTGTAATTATACTTGTATAATCTATGGGTAATACATATTTACAAAGTGTTTACAATGGTTATATCTAAATTAGAACATAAGTAAAGTCATATTTTTTAAATTTAAACCACTTACACGCAGACCCGAAAGACACAAAAGCACAAAACAAAACTTTTTATTTAGCTTTCAAAGCCCTGACCAATATTTAAGTTACAAGAACCTCACAACTTAAACTGTATGTACATAACATATAAAGTAAAGTAGATACTTATTACTTTAGAAAAGACCATTCATGTGTTCGTTAAATAATATCTTATACATATATTTTATGTTTATGACAAATATCGAATTTGGGTTTAATATGAAGTAAAATAAGAGCATTAAAAAGATGGTAATTTATGTTAATTTACAAATATTATTCCTAAACTATGTTAATTGTTTGAATGATATGCTCTGAAGTTTTGACTTTTAGAAAAATTCAAAAACAATACTAAGGACTTTAACTTTAGCAACTAAAAAAGCAAAAACTTGAAACAACAATCGTTCGTTTCTGTTCCTCTTACTTTACTTTAAACTTATTTAAAATTAATTGGATTATATTTAAAACTATATAAATGTTTAGTTTTGGTACATCAGTTGTAAAATATTGTTTATTTTAAAATCATATTTGAATTATACCTTTAAAAGAAAAATAACTTTTAAATATAAATAAACACAAGTCCTTATTGAAAAAACATATTTAAATAACAAGTTAGATATAAAGTTGTTAATACTTTTTGTCTACTGACTTATATCTGTATAAGGTTCTTAAAAACAAGTTTTAAAAGCACTATATTATTTTTCAAGGTTTTTGCATAAACTATGCAACAAAGTCAAAACTATAAGACACTTTTTTTTTTCTTTTAATTAAGTTCTGATAAATAAGCTGTGTAAAACAACTTTACAAAATAGTTTCTAATTCATCTGCATAAGGCCTATTTATTACATTTAATATTTAAATACCAATTTTATATATCATTTTGTGGTATAATTTTAGTAGGTAATCAGGGACATAACTTTTCTACTTAAATTATTTTTGAAGTTCAACATTTGGAATTTTTTTGTGGCCTTTTGACTATTTAAAACACATATATTTAATTAAACTAATATAAATTATAATAACTTTTAATATTAGATAAAATACTTGAAAATGTAAGCATTATATCATATAGTGATATTCAAAATCAGAGTTTTTCATTGAGTTCATAACTTTATCTGGCCTTGCTTTTACTTCTAGATATATACAAAATCTGCTTTACTGCTAAAAAACTGACTATTTATACAAAACATTTTTCATTATTTTTAAACAAAGGAGATCTAAAGTATATGTTACTCTTTAAATAGCTTAAAAATTTTTAAACTTAGTTAAATTACATCAGGTAATAGCAAGTTTAATATTTTTTGATTAGCATTGCATATTTATTAGTGAAGTAAGTTTTTTAAATAAAGAAATCTATTAAATGTAAAAATGTATTTTTTATCTCTTTTTCAATTGTATTTTACTTTCGCACATAGTGTAATTAAAACGTTTATTTTATTTTCTTTAAACTAAATGATTTATCACTTGGATATTTGTCTAGTGGCGAATTCTGATGATAAAAAGTTATCAAATTTGACAAAAGTATTTCGGAAATTAATAAAAGAGTAGTATAATGTGTTGCTTCTTTTTTAACAGGTTTAAAATTTTATGCTTGTTATGTCTATTAAATATTAGTATATTTATTATCTAATTATATATGTATATTTATATTATAAGTAATGATTTTTAGTTTTTCTCGTATACTTTGATTTAAATTATTTACAAAATATAGTTTTCAGTTATAAATATATTATATATACAAGGAGTTAAATTTCTAACTTTATTTACTGTTTTTGCTAACCCCAATTTGAAATGTACTTTTTTAATTACTTACCACTTTTTTAAATTGGGAATTAATACTGTATTTTATAAATTTGTTTTTAGACTAACCTGTTTAAGATAAACCTAAAACACATGATAACTTACGGAATAAGTAAATTAAAAATAGTTATTTTACGCAAATTAACTTGCTTTCAAAAAAGGAACTTCATTAAAATGCCAAGAAAGATTGTTTAAAATGTTTATTAAGATCACACTTCTTTGAGCTTAATAAAATTATTTTTAAAAAAAGAATAAAAAAATCAGATTACAATAATTCTCAACACACAAACAAGCGTATTTGCATTTTGTTTATTTTTAATAATTGATAAGGAAAAGTATTAAACTACACTTTTTATTAAGTTTGTAAAGCTTATCTAACTAACAAACCGAAAATCTAACGTTTTTTAATAAAAAACACCAAGTTAGTTTTGTATTCGATATCACAAAATATGCTTTAAATTTATTTGATTAGTTAAACCTTTGAAACTTATACACAAAATGTAGCATATAAATTAAAAAATAATAAAACTATTGTTTAATAAATTTAACAAATAACTACTTATATGAAAATTTAAGACTTTTATTAAAAAATTCTAATTTTACTAGTAACAAAATTGAAATATTTAACATTAAGAACTTAATTAAGTATTTATTACAAGTATATTATTAAATAAAAATTTGGTCATGAAATTCGTAAGAAGTTTACGTTTTATCTATGACTAACTTATTTTATAAGTCCAAAAAATAGTTTCAACTAATATAAAATATTTTGCTAGTACTATTAAAACAAGGTTTAGTATAACAATATACTTGGTCTTGTGTTTAATTTTATTATTATTCGTTTTCATTAAATCTTTTAAAAATAATCTCTTAAACAAACTTTAGCTTTATCTGTTACCTTAAAAAGTATTTTATTTTTAGTACAGGTATATAAATTTAAATATTAAATTAAAAAGTAAGATAATATAAAGTATTACATACAAAAAAGCTTTTAGTCTTGATGAAACATCTCTAAATCAATAAACACGTATTAAATGAAAACCGCAAAATGTTTATGTATAATAAGGTATATAACTTTTCTATATAATTTATATTCATATCCTCGTCGACCGGAAAACTTTGACCAGCTTACGTCTGGTATAATATTGATTTAAATTTTTAAGTATATTTGAATAATGCGAAATATTTTTTTCTGACTAAAATATTGAAAAACTTAGATGCTTAAATATTATAGTAAAACATAATATTATTAAATGTTAAATATCTTTTGAAAAAAAAATGTTAAACTAACATCTTGCTTTAAAAATTTCTAAACGAAAAATATTACATTATAAGAATTTTAAAAGCTGAAGCTATATTCTAAGTTTTTAATCTTTGTTTTTAAAAACGTTACAAATTAATTATTTTTAATCATTTTAACTACTTAAACACCCAACTAATTTAATACGAAAAATTTGTATTTACGTTTGTATGTGAAGTAAAATAGATTCTATGAAACTATTTTTTTGAGTACCTAACTTTATCAGATAAAGATAAAAATTAAATTCTAGTTTTATATGAAATATAATAAATTTTTATATGTTAGTAATATTATAAAAATATTTGCTTTACTACTACATTATAGCTCTAGACTAGAAGTCGTACGGTCCGCGGGCTGGATCCGGCCCGCAGAGTGAAACTGACCTGCCCCTTACGATTTTGTAATTCCAGTGGAATCAGGACCGCGGAAAAAAATGATTTTATGGCCTGCAAAGTTCAATATCACAAATATTTGATTAAACTTTATATCATAATTTTACAAAAGCAAAACTGTAAGAATATGTCTTTAGAAAACATATTTAAAAAATGAATTTTAGTTAGTACATAGTAATAAAACCATAATTTTGTTGTAGGAATTTTTTTTGTTCAAAATCAGTGGTAACATCTTTTTTTATAATGAATTATATGTTGTTATTAATCATTAAATTAGATTTCTGCAAATTAAGTTAACATCTTGATATAATAATTTAACTGCAGAATATTTACGCCAGCAATTTTTACAATATTTAAACAGTTATTTCTTAGTTTCAAACCTGTAAAAAGATTAATTTAGTTTTAAAATACTCTGAGTTTTAGAACTTTTTTACACATGTTTTTATTATTCACCTTTACATTTTTATTACTAACTTAATTTATTCTTATTATATTTCTTAGTCTATAACAAAAAGTGTTGAAATAATAAAAAGTTCAACTCTAGTTCGAATGTGATACACTTAAAATTTACTAAAACACAAAGAATTCTTAGTCAGTTGACAGATAAAATAATTTTCAAACAAGCTTTCTATACGTACATTCAGAGGTTACTATAATTTTTTCTATAGACATTTGGTGGCAGTATTGTTTATCTATTTCAAAACTACTTGAAATTACTTTATTATAGTATTTTAATTTTAATTTTTTTATAATTTTAAAGGAGAACATATTGTTTGATAATATTTATTAGCTGTTTTCTACGGAAAATATTAAAAATGTATCTGTTTTTAAAGCAGGATAATTGTATTCGAAACTATTAAAAATTTATATTCTGAACATAAGCGAGTGTTTGTGTGTTTTTATTAACATTGAAAAATATTTAAAAGTTTTTATTGTCTTTTAAATAAATATTAATTGATCATTATAGTGACCCTTTGTGCAAAAGTGTCTTCGTGCAAAAAAGTCTTTGTCAAAAAGTGTTTTGATGCTAAAATATCTCGTGCAATTTAGTGCGGTCATGAAAATTTGACACCTACACTACAAATGTATGACTCAGGGTAAACAAAAGTTATATACTTTTATAACAATATTTAGGCAATAAAATATTAAACAGCTTAAAACAGTTTAAAGCTACAAACCGTTTTAGTCATTTTGTAGAAATTGTTTTTTACTGATAACAATTACTAAAATTATTTTTGTATAAAAGATATTGGTTTTATTCAAAATGAAATTTGTTTCACTGCTAATATTCGAATTGATACTGTTCAATTTTACTTTATAAGTGTTAATTACATTTATAAATAAAAAAAACTGCTTTTTCTATACATATAAAAAATGCTTGAAGTAAAAAAACAAACAAAATTAAAGTTTTCTTAATTTTTACTTTTAAATAAAATTCCTTCAATAAAACAATTATTAAGCACTTTGATTAATGAATTTATTGATGCATATTTTAAACGATAAAAAACTTAATAATAGTTTCCAGACATAATCTGGTTAAAATTTCGAAATTACTGATGAATATAGTTTTTGTCAGTCTTACAAAGTTATATAATATATTTTAATTTTATAATTTGTGATATCAGTTTATTACGTTGTAAGGAACAGAACGTTTAAGTTTTAAAATAGTTATATAATGAAATTTAACAGTTGTTTATTGGGTAATTTTCATGGATTGTTGTAGTATTATATAATAAAATAAGTTCATGTGTTTATATAATTGGTTAACAATAAGTTTAAATTCGGAATAAGTTATAAAAATTGTTTTAAAGTTTTAAGTTACTTATTCATGTATACATAATCTTAGACCAAAAGTTCTTCTTTAAAGTTGATTAAATCAAATCAAAAAAGTATACGAGTTTGGATGATAATGACTGAGTTAGTTTTGGTCTTATAACGATATACAGTTTTTGTTAGATTTTTATGATGAACTTGTTTAAACTTTATTTTGATAATAATACTTTGTTGTAAAACAGGATGCTTTATATTTTTACAATTTAAAGTAAGTAAATAGAAAATTTCTCAGCTGTATTTGTTAAAAGACTTCTTGATTAAAAAAAAATTAATCATTCTAAACTAATGTAAAATTTTATAAAGTTCTATGTAAATAATTATACCTTGTATTTTTGTTGACAGACATATGATGGTTAAAATTTTTGGTAGAGAGAATCTAATAAATAGTAAAAGTAAACAAATATTATATACCTAATTTTATTTTAAAAAGTAATAGTATGCGTTAAGTACGCAAAAACTAAATTTACCTTGTTTTGTTAAAATAATTGTTTTACCTTGTTTTTTTATTCTTTACACTACTTCTTCAGTAGTTAATGAATAAACTTTAACTAATTATTTTTTCTGAAGAACTATAGGTAACATTGTATAAATCTACAAAATTATTTTCCGAATGACTCGGTTTCAATAAAGTAATTTTAGTAATTATAAGTCATTTTGTAAATTATAAATTTGGAGAAATGTTTTTTTAAAAAATGATTCAACTAAAGTTTTTGTTACCAAACAAACTTCTGGTAAAAATTAAAAACGACAAAGAAAATAAAATGTTAAAAACGTTTTATATATTTACGTTTATATAGATAAATTGTGATTTAAAGTTCATACGTACCTAGGACTATTATATTAAAATTTGTAAACCTTGTGATAAAGTTTTACCATGCAAAATTAATCAAGCACTTAAGAATTTTGAAATATAAATTTTTTTTTGTTATATTTTTGATTTTAATATATGTTATATAGATTTTCAAAGAATTAAATTTTAAAGTAACACAGTTTAAAATAACCGAATAAAATTTTGAAATGTGTAGTTAATACAAACTAAAGAGTCTTTACAATGTAAATTAGTACTATGGACAACGTGTATTAGTATAGAGATTTATTAAGCCTACTTTATTATAATCAAACTATTGTATAAATTTAAGACATATTTAAAAACACATTTTTCTTCTATTAGAATTTTAAATTTTAACCCAACTTTTTAAAAAGTTATAACTAATATTTAAACATTTAGCTTAAAATATTACATTCTAGTCATGATTTAGTTTTAGTACTTGTTTAAGTTTTAACAGTATACTTCGTCTTCTCTTTAGTTGTTCATTGAATCATGCTATATTATACTTTTTCTACATATACTATTAAACTATATAACTACAGTAACCTCTAGCATCTTTACGCACTCGTGAAGTTACGCACTATCGTTTTGTTACGCATTTTAGATTTTTAAAAAACTCAAATAACAAAAACTTTAATTTTTTAAATATTGCACAAATTAGGTTTATTGTGTATAGCTTAGGTGTCTTAACATCCCTCCTTTTATAACATTAAAAAGATAAAAACTTTGAATGAGTATTTTGAGTAGCATGAAATTTTATTCTTACTAAAAAATCCTTAAATATATATTTAATACAATGCAAGACAAGTTTATCCTTAAGTGGACAAAGGTCAAATTAAAAAAGTTTTAGTAACATAAACATTTTTGTTAAACATTTTTCTTATATTTCATATACTTTTGTTCAAAAGAAGAAATTCATAACAGCAACAAAGGCATATTTCTGTAAAAGGCTATAGAAACAAATTTTTATATAGACACCACACCATTTCTTTACTATAAATTGAATTTGCTAAGTAAAATAGAATATAAGTGTTAACCATCAAATAACGATAAAGATAAAATCGACTTATTGTTAAAATTAGTAAAATTTTTCTACAATTATTATTATTTTATATAAGTTTAAACCCTTTTATTTAATATATGTATTGTTTTATCTTTTTTTTTTCCATATTTATAAATAAAACAAACTAATTTTTAAAAGTAGGAAAGTCTCCAGTCTGCTTTTAACTAGAAGCAATATCAAAAACAGCCATTATAGTAAGTATATTTGGTACCTCTTGTATCTTTACGATCTCTCGTATCTTTACGCATTTTTTCTGTGGACACAATGTGCGTAAATAAGCGAGAGGTTACTCTATATCTGAAATTGTTAAGTAAACTTTCTGTTTTTATAGCAGCTAAATAAGCTTAAATATTTTAAATACTTTAAGATATTATGAAAAATTCAATAATAGTTACTAACATTTTTTAAACAAATAACTCTTTTTCACTAACTACTTGATAAATTTTATCTGTAATAAATTACATTAAAAAATAAACATAAAGACTGATTCATGTTAGAATTAATCTATATACAAAAATGCCAGCTATAGGTAGTAAATCTTTTGATTAAAGTTTTAAATAAGAATGAAAGTTTAAGTAAAAATTACTATTTAATGTAACCAACTATCATATACTTAAGTATACCAAACAAATAATAAAACATTAACAGAAAGAGTTTCTAAAGTTTAGTTAATAATAGTTAAGGTATATATGAGAACATTAACAATAAAAGTTATAAATTACTACTTAATGTTTTTAGTTTTTTTTAA
The DNA here is from genome assembly GCF_965202585.1 of Thalia democratica. Taxonomy (NCBI): domain Eukaryota; kingdom Metazoa; phylum Chordata; class Thaliacea; order Salpida; family Salpidae; genus Thalia; species Thalia democratica. The sequence goes on from NC_139168.1 coordinate 80,421,150, forward strand.
CAAGTAAGTATTTCAATCACATAAATATAAGCAAAATTCAAATATTTTTTTTTAACAGCAAAGTGAGAGATACTCTAAAAATCAATTGGGCTTGGTTTAATTAATCACAGAGAACTTTTTGTTTTTTAAAGATTTAATTCATTTACATAATAATATTTTATTAATAGCGTATATTGTTTAATTAATGTTCTTCAGCGTATATTATTTAAATTTATTTCGAAGATATATTTTTATACGGTCAAACAACATGTATTACATTTTATAATTTCGATGGGAAAATAAAACTGCTTAGTGTAAAGTTTAACAGTTATTCGGTTAAATAATTGTAAAATTAACCATTCTATAGAATTAATTTTTTTATGTTTTTAATTTTTGTATAACTTGAATTTGAATAACTATTGCCAGACATGTGCTGGTTTAAGTTATTAAATAAAAAATCATAAAGTAGTAACGTTATAGCAATAATATATACCTACTTTTACTTATCTTGTTTTATGATATAAAATTAATACGTAATAATGAACATATTTTTTTTTAAATATAGGATTTAAGTGTCAAAAGGGTAATTTTTTTAAGTAGCTAATAGTATTTTAATATGTATACTATTTAATGAAGATATAAAACGCGATTTAAGTTTACTTTGAATATTACTAGCAGTATTTTTGTCTTTTAAAAGCTAATTAGATTATTTTAAAGAGTGTATCTTAAGAATATTATTTTGACTATTATTTTCAGAAAGCAGGCATTAAGTTTGTATTTAACCTAACAGTATAATCTAAATTTGATTGTTTTTAAACATTTTCCGAAAATTTAATCAGTATAAAATAGCAAAAGTTCAAAAATTCAAAACAAATAAAATGTTTGATTGCGTACTTTACATTACACATGCAAACTTACATATTGTTGCCAGACATTTTTTGGTTAAAATTTACTGGCATTGTGATTAATTTTTGTTAACAGCAAAAACGTTTCATATACCTACTTTTTTTTGTAAATGTCGCGGTATAATTTTATTACATAATTTGGAACATAACTTTTATTTTAGAACATTTTGTTTCATTTTATAATTAAAAATCTTTTTTGAAAGTTTTAAATTTTTAGAACACTTACTTTTTGTCCATTTAATTTAAAAACCGTTTACCCAGACAAAAAATCAAAAAAAAAAGCACTATTTTGATATTAATAGTGTCAGTCTTTTTCATATTGTTTTTAACTTGATAAGTGCTTACTTTTACTTCTAAAATGTGCAAAACTGTTAACAATTTAAGAGCTAAAAGCCTTTAAACAGCTTAAAGAAAGTATACTATCGTCGTTCATGTTGTATTTAAATTCATTGAAATATATGTTCGTGACGTTAGTGTGGGTAATCTAAAGTTAGAAACTTATTAAATACAAAAGGTACTTTTTGCTAGTTTTTAACTGTGTCTCAGTTTTACATCAGAATTGTTAAAACCTTAACTTTATTTTTGTTTAATTCAAAAAAAAAAGTTCTATATTTATTGGTTGGAAATTTATATGTATGGTCGTGGTCTAGTAATGAAGTATGATTGTAAAAAATGTCTAAGTCTTCTAAGTTTCTGAACATTAAAAAAAAAATAGTTTATATAGCTGTTATACTAGCGACTTCAAAATTTTATCTATCTGAAACCTTTTAAATTTTAATGTCTTAAATCTTTATATACAACCGTAGTAAATTGGTATTTGTGGTTCTTATAGTATACATCGATTTTTAATATACTGAAAATACTGTTTCAGTTTTAATTGTTTATAAACTTTTAGAATGAATAATAATCAAATTCTAGGTTAAATTACTTTTTTTTTGCTAAAAGCGTATATAGATGTATTTAAACTTTAATTAGTGGATTAATTTTTAATAGTTTACACATTTCTAACTTTAGAATTAAGAATTTCTTTTTAGAACTTTGTTTTGATATAATATTAATAATTCTTGCTAAATCTACATGTTTCTAGCTAAATAACAGTTATAGTAGCTTAAAAACAAGGAATGTTTTTGTTTATCAATGGTTATAGAGGATTTATTAATCACCTTCAATGTTTATAAATTTTAGCAAACTTCGAATTTGCCTTACTCTAACATTGTATATAAAACTCTACTTACATCTTTATTATAAGCTTTAAGTTGTGTTACAATGATTAATTAACAAACGAAAGCTATTAAAAAAGTACTAGTTCTTGACAGCATTTAGATCAGTTTATGCTACTTATTTAAAAATTAAAACTTTTTATAACTAAAATTCCTCAAACAACCAAGATATTTTTATATGCATATAACAACTAGCTAAAATCAATAGTATTTTAACATTAGACAACAAAATGTTTACTTAACAAGTTCATAAAAGTAATTATTTATGCACCATAATTAAAGAATTAATGACTCGTCTTTAAGAACATTTTATGATGTCAGTTAAATTCCCTTAAACGTTCACTTTTTTTTTATTATAAAAAACTAACTTATTACAACTTTCTCATGTATGGTAACTTTGTATAAGTTTGTAGGACTCTTAAAAACAGTTCATTACCAAGTTAATAAATAAAAAAGCAAAAGTATATTATATTTTAAAAGAGTAGATTTGAAAATAACTAAGAATTAAAATATTATTTTGAAATACATTATCGTATTTTAAGTAAAATGAAAACGTTTTTAATTATAAAATTATCAATGATCTTGGCACAAAAAACATAACTAGGATGTTTTTTGCTTACTAGTGTTACTTTGTCATCATGGTAAATACAACAAATAAAAACATATACGAAAATATATAATGAAAAAGGTTTTTTTTTATTAATAACTAAAAGTAAACTTCTTCAAAGTTTATTTATACTTAAAGCATTATAATATTTTTCATAAACACTTAATATTATCTCAATAAATTTAAAAAACTAATTAACTTAAAAGACAATTAAACATTAACAAAAAAAAAACGAACATGTTTAAAGTAAAGATTTTTGCTTTGAGTTATATAAAGATTTTTGATTAATTCAAAGGTTTGAAAAATTAAAACTATTTGTTATGAACGGATGGTTATTTCAAAAAAAGAAGTTTTAAACGAAAACCATTTATAAAAAGTTAAATTTATTACAGAAAAAAAAATTAGATTAATAACAAATACATATTCTAAAAAAAAAAATTGATTTTAGTATGAAATAAGTTTAAACCCCAAATTTTTTTTTTAACTAAAATAAAAATATTTTTTCTGCTTTCGTGAATAATTTAAATAATTAAACTGTAAAGTTTAGACCAGGGTTTCTAAAACTCATTTTTTAAATCGCCCCCTTTTCAGAAATTTAAAAAACAGTCGCCCCCCACGATTTTACAAAGTAGTTTTTCTCTTGAGTACAAACTTTTGAGCAGAAAAAGTTGTGTTCGAAATGTAATTTAGTCTGGTACTTCTTATGCACGCACTTTTGGGCTGTGTTCAAAGTAGTTTACAGGGCTTGAGAAAATAAGCTACATTTGTTTTCTTATAAGCCCAGTAAAGTGTATTAAAATACTTAATTATTAAAAAGCCTTGTGTATTCTGTAATCAATCCTGTTTAGATATGAACTGTTTTGAAACTAATAAAACTTTTAGGGTAGTGGTGGTCAACTTTTGTAGTCAGCAATTCATACTTACTAAAAAATCTTTTCTAGTATCAACTCGATAAAAAATGTAATTGCAGGCTGCATATTTAAAAATAATAACATATATGAAAATTAAAAAACTCGAGCAAAATCGTCATAAAATTATTTAGTATTATTGTGATCTAGGAAATACTATTGTGAACTGAAAACCAAATTGAAAGTGTATTTCAAAATATTACGTATCAAAAGACTAAGTTTTGTTTATTTTGCACAAGTAGTTTTCAAGTTACTTAGCGGGTCGAAATTTGACTGAATCTTAACCGTACGTTACCCATCTGAAATCTCAACTGAAACCTGACTTTATATTAATCTCTCATATAACGAGTTTCGGACATTTAGAAGTTAATACTAAGTAACTTAATTAAGCCGCACAAAATACTTAAATTATTTTATAAATAGGCATATTCTAAAATTACTATAACAGAGATTAAAAAACTATAGAAGAATGAACAGTTTGTTTGACATATAATAAAATAAATATTAAAACACAGTTTCTGATCTAGTTTGAGGAAGTTTGACCGGCTAGTTGATTATCTCACATGAAAAGTGGTTTCATCAACAGCTTCAGTTAATGCAGTAAAATTATTAATTTCAATACTAAGATATATTATAAGCAGTTAAATGTAAAATTAAGACTTGATTTTAAACTTTTTTAACTATATGTTTTGTAGTACGATACCATTAAATAGTATTTGACTTGGAATAACCTTTAGGAAACTAAACCTTAATTTTAAAAATTTCTTTTTTCTTAATTTAATTTCAAAAATATAAAATAAAAATTCTTACAGTTAATTCTGTGAACAGAAAGTAATCAATTAAAAAATTCTTTTAATTAGGTTAAAATTTTGTTTTGTAACTGTAGTAGTCTTTTTGATGGATTATTTAATACTGTTTAAATTTATTTTTTCTCTATTTATTAGCCTATAATAATTTACCAGAAGAAAATAGTGAAAAGCTAAAAGCTAGTGTTGAACTATTAAAATAAACAACACAATCTAATTGCTAAGATATTAAAAATTAAGATAAAACAAAATTCAGTTGTATTAATAGTTTAAAATTCCTTAATATATAAATTTTTTAACAATAATAAATCAAGTTAAAAAATAAAATTAATTTTAAAAATCTTTTAAATGAAAAATTTAAAGTAATTTCAAACAGAGACCTCAAATCTATACTCTTTTAAAACCAAAAAAAAAATTTTGAAATAAAAAATTTAATGGTTATCCAGATTTTTTTATTTATACAGATTAAACAAGTAATAACAAAAATATGTCAAAAAAATTTCCTTCAAACAAATACTTTAATCACTATGCTATAAAAGCTTTTAGTGTAATCTAAAACGACAAATATTTAGTACAAAATTAACCAAGTCAAAATAAAACTATTATCAGATTTAAAACATAGACCATTTAATAAATACCGTAGATTTCCGCTTGAGTTCGCTTTTTGAACAAAATCAAAAAGTGAAAACTCAAAAACTATTGCCATTTTTTTACAAAATGATAAGTTTAAATATGTTATATGCAATAAAGTTATGCATAAACTTGAAATAAACTAAAACATAAAACAAACATTCATTAAAAAAAAATCTATATAAGCTATTAATATTATTTATTTTTTGTTTTATTAATACTTGGTTAGTAATAGACCTAATTTAAGTTAAATTTTAGAAAATATAAATTTGCACTTTTTTTTGGGGAAATTGTGCGAACTCAAGAGGAAGTCTACCGTAATTAATATTTATTAGGCATTATGCAAACCTGTAGTAGAATAAATAACTTAATAAAGTTTTTATTATAAAAATACTACTTAAATACAATACAAACCAGGTTAAATAAGAAGTATTTCAAAAGATCTATTAAAATAAAAAAACTTTCATAAAGTAATGTCTGCTACTGAAGTCTAATATAATGTGAAGGATGAAGTTCATGACTGCTTGCAAGTTTTTCTAATCTGCTTCTCTAACAGTAAAATAAAGTCTCCTTTACAAATAACTAGATTAGATCTTTTGTTCAAGATGTTTATAACTGAACTGAAAGCTTTCTCAACAACATAGCTAGAAGAAAAAACTATAAACAACAATCTAAATTCCTCTCATATGATTGGATACTTTTGACTTAGTTTTTGTTGAGTCCAAAAGCTTTCATGTCGTTCTTTGGAAAAATTTACTTTAAGTTCAAGGTCAATTTGTAAGTCTGAGATGGTTTCCTGTAAGTCGTTTACTTCAAAAAGATCTGCCTCGAAGGGATCCATATTTTTATCTATATGATAGCTTTTTTGTGAAAATTCGAAATTTTACTACTTAATATGTTGAAATTGTTAAAAATTCCAGATTTTTAGGTTTTTTTTTTGCCTTAAGTGTCAAATTCCAGATTTTTTCAGGTTTCTAGGTAAATTGGCAACCCTATATAGTTTTATTTTTTAGGCTAACTTAGTAACTTTTCAAAAAACTATTGGAAATATCATGAGGTGATATAGCTATCGGCTCATGATATTTCCAATAAAAATAAAAGTATTCAGGGTTGCCAGTTTACCTAGAAATATAATAACATGTAACATAGATTTTTACAAACCATTTATGATGCCAAACAACGTATATGTCAGGTTATAAAATGGTTAGAGGGATTCCGATCGTCTTTGATCTATGTAATTGTTAAATAAGAAAATATATGAATGAAAATATGTAATTTACTTAAAAGTAGGAGTCATAGTACTTGATTTTTTTCTCTATATTTTACATAAACAAATTTTTTTTTTTTTGTTTAAGTTTTACCTCAGGGTCAAATACTTAATAGCAAACTAAAATTAGTAAAATAGCAATATAAAAAGTAAAAAATTTATGACATTCCAAAATTTAAAAATCGCCCCTTTTTCGCCCCCTTACTAGTTATCGACCACCTTTTCGCCCCCTTACTAATTATTGCCCCCAGGAGGGCGATATCGCCCACTTTGGGAAACCCTGGTTTAGATAATAAAAAAAAAATATCAAAAACTTTTTAAATCGTTTAGTGACGTAAGTTTTCTACACACAAACGTTCGAAACAAGCATTTATTTATACAATTTATCAAATTTGCAGATATGTCGTTGATGTAGATGATATAAACTATTAATATTTAGAACGTTGTCACGAACAACGTCGCTTTAATAGTCGAATAATTTAAAAAAAACAAGGTGAATGCTTCAAGTAGATAGAGCTGTGAGTAAACTGTTTTTTTCATCAAAAAATAATTTAATCAAAGATATATTTTAAATTTGATACAAATCATTAATTGTAAATGATTAACTGAATTGTTTTCAAAATAGAATCAAAATACCGTTTACTTTTTAAAACAGAATTGTATATTAAGTATATAAAGCAACGTCAGATATTAACAAGACAATTTAAGAAAAACTAGTTGTAGTACAAACTTTCCAAATAATAGACACAACTTAAATAAAAAACTAAAACTTTCAGTATGTTTTTAAAAATAAATTGTTTTAGAATGCATATTTTTACTTTATTTTAATGGCTAACATTTTTTTAAACCGAATAAAGAAGTCAATTTGTAATTTTTTTTCCAGTTCAACTAAATTGTATCCGAAAATTATATTGAATTATGTAATTTGAAACTAAAACATATCTTAAGAGATTTCAACAAAATTTAGTCTAAAAATGAATATCTTCGGACGAAAATTTTTACCAGCATATATCTGGCAACAAATATACAAAGAAAAATTACTTCCATTGAAACATGCACCAAAAAGTTTTGATTATTTTACTGATTGTTTTTCACTAGTTACATTATTTTTTGTTTCTCCTGCAAAACTTGATGATGTTTAATATTAAGAAAATTGCCATAAAAAAACTTTAACATCAAACTTTAAGTTATAAAAAACATTCTATCATGACACTTTTTTGACTTTTTGTTTTAACCTTAACATTCTATATTAACATATCGAATTAGAGGAAAAAAATGTTTAATGTAAATATAATATGTTAGATCATCACCATAAATACTTTACTTGTATTAGTAGTTACATCAATTGTTATAATAATGCTAGTATCTAATTAATTTCAATAGTTGTAATCCTTTGTAATAATTGTTTACAAGTTTTAACTACAACTTTTTTAAACTATTCATTTTTTATAATTCATTTATTCAAAAAATTTAATGTATTAGTTTACTAAGAGACATGAAAAAAAAAACTTATAGTTAATAAAAATATTATAACTAAAACGTTTGATTAGTGTTAAAGCATTTTGGTAACCATTTTTTTTGAACACAATTAAGTTAAAATATGGCGTAAGTTGCTAATTTTTATGAATTTTGAACTTCCGTGCATTAAAATAATTTTATACGACTAACTGAAAACTTGACTTTATTAATAATGCCCACAAAAATTCCCTTTTACTTTTTCTATATAAAATAAAATAAACAGTATGTTACCACGATAAAGCCAGCAAACATTTGCTTCAGTTAATAACTACATTAAATAAGCAGAATGATATTTTCTTATACTTAGCAAAAAAAGGGAGCTTATTATATTGTTTAATTTTATTCCGTAATTAAAATAATAAAGAACAAATAGTCGTTTTAAAATAAATTACACTTAAAATTTAAAAGTATGCTGGTTTATTAATGATGAAAATAAAAATTATGTTATATATTTTTAGTTTAATTATTCTGCTTAAAAATTTCTTAATAGTAAAATTTGTAAATGTTATCAGCTTTCAAAAAAAAAAATATTTCATTTATAACTTAATTTTAAATTTTATTTTTATGATTCAGTCTGCCAGGCATGTGCTGGTCAAAATTTTAATCAAAAAGAAGAAGAACATAGTCTAGGATTATAAATATAATATACTTATTTATAAATAAATGATTTACGGTCTTATTTGATCACGTCAGTAGTGAGTTAAAGTTAATTATTTTAGTTTAGTAAAGCTTACATTAAAATTAGTTTTACAATTTATTTTAAATTTATTAAAATTTCTTTTAAATAAGAAATAAAAAAAGAGTTAATTAAGAATACAAATAAAATTCAAAAACTTTTAAATTAAATTTTTTTAGATAGTTAATATAAAAAAAAAACTCGGTATAATTATAAAACTAACGAATAAAAATATATATGTCAAAAGCTAAGAATAGTAATAAATAATATTGATTTTTAAATAATAATGATAACAATAGTTATTATTAATAAATATTGATGTCAATTATTTACAGCTAAAATTTAAAGTTATACTACATATACTAAAACTTAAACAAAAATGAGTATAATTTACAACTTATTGTCATTATCATAACTAGTTTATGATTAATACTTATAAAATTTTAAGACGAATTATTTTTCAAAAATGACTAACTGTAATTGTTTGCGATTTGTAACCAAACGGAATATTAATCCTCACTATGTATTATAAAACACAAGAACAAAAGCGTTAATTGATATGTACCTAAGCTATACATTCTTCTATTTACTTTAACAGAGAAATTTAATCTGTTTTTAATTAATTCACGACTTGCTATACTTTATTTAAACTGTCATTTTTTATTTACTTGAAATTTTTTTCATAGATAAAAATAAAAGTTATACTCTTTTTTTATATGAACTTATATATAAGTTTTTGTACATTTTTTTTTAAGTTGAACATGTATATAAAAACTATTTTATTACATTGTCATCTGAAAAAAACAGACAAAAATTTTAAAAACAAAATTATAACTTTTGTCAGACTTCTAATTTATGTAAAATATTCTTGTGCTATTTGTTCATTCTGTTAATAAACTTATAAAAAGTAGAGTATAGTAAAAATCTACCAGTACTAAAACTTTTGTTTAAAAAAGGTGTATTGATTTTAATAAAAACACAACCAAAATAATGGCAAAATTTTTAACTGTTGTTTTTGTTAAAGCAATCTATTTTCATTTTGCTTGAAACCTAAATAAATTTTGAACTGTATTACCCAGTTTTACAAATGTCTTTTTAACACGTTCTATATCACAATTATTGTACAAGATATTTGTACAGTATAAGCGTCTGTTTGTGGGAATTTAATTTCTGGATAGAATATTTATCGATAAATTTTAGTTTTTGAACAACTTCACATTTGATAAACCTTTAAAGGTAAGGATTTTTTAGTCGCGAACCGAACATTTAAAATAAATACATCCGCTGGTCATAACTATTATACTTAAAATATAATTTTAGTCAACAAGGTATACTATTTTCAAGTATAAGTTCTGTTTAAAACTGATATCAATTACTATTTAAGGTTGCAATTAGAAACATAATAAAATAAAACAATTAATTTATATTTTAATAACCAATTTTTTTTTCATATTATATGATTTAAAACTTAACACTTTTGGTTTTAACGTAAACAATAAAAACTATCTACTAAAAAATAATTTCTACTCTTTTCTTAATAAAGGCTTACAAATAATTTTTACGCTTGATGTTTAGTTTACTAATAATTTCAAATCACTAATTCTTTTACAAAGACATTAATTTGTAGTTTCATTTTATAGTCTGCATTTTAACAAATAATATAAAACAAAACCTAATAAATCCTATTAACTTTTCTTACTGACTAACTATGATATATTTGTTAATTTATGTCGCTTTGTATTATCTTTCAATAAATAATATTCACTTTAGTAAATAAAACATAATCACAAAACAACTTGCTTTCTGATATCTAAGATATGAAATTTGATGTGCGGCATGGTATTTAGTTTGTTATTTTTTATTAGGTTAGTAAACTATAATAATGAAATATAATACAAAAACAAAGCCTTGTTCAGATACATATAAAAAATTGTTGTTAAAACCTTAAATAACTTAAATGAATAATTTCTAAACAGTTATTTTTAACGCTTTAGTAAAATATTTTAAGTTCTTTAACTTTAAAATAAAAAGTTAAGTAAATATTTGTTTTTTGATTTGTTTTCCTCAGCTTTACAAATCGGTAAGTTTTAAATAGCATTTGCTAAAAAAAAAACTTTTGTGTACAAAAAAAACTAGTTTACGTTTAATGTTTTTCTAATATAATTTTTTATTTTATACTTTTAGTGTCTTTTCACCTAATCAGTCAACGTTTTCAAAAATTACTTACTTATAATAATAAAAAAAGTTTAATTTTTCCTTACTTTTTATCACAACTATTTTCATATAGTAGTCTTACAAGTTTATTTAATACAATAATTTGCTTTTTTGAGCATTTGAAGCGTATTTAAAAAATAAAAATTAAGTACAAATTCTATTAAAATAATTTATTTATCGAAGTATTTTCAACTGTACAATTGATTGTAAATTTACAAAAAAATATCTTTTCAATTATGTATTAAAATTGTGCCACAAACTTTTTAAAACAAAATTAATACATATTATTACTTTACCAAAAATACATGTTCATTCTTCACCAAGGAAGTATTAATCGGCATAAGTCTGGTAAATATTTTAAAAACTTTAATTTATATTGTACACACATACATAAGAAATGGTTTCTTTATAAATTAAATAGTTTTATTTAACGAAATAATTTTGAACAATTTTAGTTTTATTTCACTATTAAGTTATAAAATATAATTATGTTGTTCGACAACAAGAAAAGTATTATATACTATTTTATGAATAATATTTTTTGAAAAAAAAATGTTAAACAGTTTTGGTTATGTTAACATTACAAATTTAAAAAAAACTTTTGCGTCCACGTTATTGTTCTAACCGTCTCTTAAGCTTTAAATTTTCCTAAACAGAAATTTTTTTATAAATTATTTCTAAAATTTGTACTTTACAGAATACTTTTGTAACTTGGTATAAAACAAAATGTACTAGTGAACTGTTTTACATATACAACAACTTTATAAAATTAGGTAAGCGTAGATAAAGTTGAAAATTTATATTTATCTTCAGTATAAATTATAGTTGTTATAAGATTTTAGCTTAAAGTTTTTGTATTAATAAATTCTGGCTCGTTTTACCTAATGTTATCAATTTTTCTTTTAAAACATGTTTAATGCTAATAATCAAATTTTGCAGTAAGCAAGTATATGACTTTGAACTTGCATAAAACTTGCATTTTAAAATCAAGCAATATTAAATCATATTCCCACAATCTTTTAACATTTCATATCATTTCAAATAGTTGATAACATTTATGGTTAGAAATTTTTAATTTTTCTTTACTAAATGTATTTTTAAATTTAGGTTAACATTGAACATGTGAAACAGCTTTATATGTTGATAAATTTTAATTCACGCAACTGTCGAAAAATTGATATTTTAACCAATTTTAAGTTTTTCAAAATTAGTTGAATTAAACAAACTTTACTGCTTTAGTTGTTTTATTTAAATAAATTTTTTTTAGCTACAAACTTAATTCAATTTTATATCATCACCTTTTAGTTTAAACAGTATATTAAATCTTATACAGTTTATTGTTTTTAACAAATAGGAGTTAAAAAATAATCGAGTAGTCGTTAAAAAATTTAAACTTTAGATTTTAAATACTATAAGTAAGTTCTTATAAATTATAGAAAGATTTTTATTATAAAATAAATGATGCTGAAATTCAAAACAATAAAATATTTGAAACTAAACGCAAGAACTTCATTTTTATTTATAACGGTGTTATATTACAAAACAAAATCAATACATTCAACACAATAAAATATTGGCCAGATATATGCTACGAACAAATATAATCTCTAGCCAATAGATGTTCTGCATATATCAAAAAAATAAATACTGTTTAGTTTCACATATGATTTAAGCAATTTTTAGTTATTCTTAAACGCTAGTCTAATTTGTGAGTAAACACATTAAGTAGTTTTAATGTATTTAGCATTAATGCTGATGTCGCCAACAAAACATCTTTCACGCCTTTCTATATACTTTTATACCATTTTTATTAACTTGAAATCTTCAGTTGTTAGCAGCTTGTAAATTTATTAAAGACAATTTTCCATAATTTCTAACTTCAATTGTGAACTGATCCTTCTTGTTTTAGTTTATATTTTAATTTTGAAAGTTCTGTTGAGTTAGAATATTTGTTGCAGTTTCTATTACCAGGTTTGCATTCAACTGTTTTGTTGTGTGGTAAAATTATCATTTTTATCTGGTTTGCGGTAACTCCAATGTCTGTTTTAGTTCATTTTTTTGTATTGACTGATGCTTCATACACTACACTTTCAGCACTGCAATTGACATGACCTGTTAGTGGACATTTGTTTTTGTATCTGCCTTTGCATGTTTTATCGATAAAAAGAATGATCATTTTTTTATTAAATTAAAAGAACAATAATTGGAAAACTAACATTAAAATTAAAAAAAAATTCTTTTAAAGCTATATTTCAACATTGAGTATTTATAAAAAAGTTTGATCTACAATTTAATTTTGTTTATATTACTTTTTTGTGCTAACATGATTAAACAAACTTACAACCACCAGTTGCTACAATTGTTTTTTTTTTAAATAATCATTTAAATCAAGACGTTTTTCTTATTACGTATTATACATTGAAGTTACAAAGTATACTTTCATAAGCAGGCAAATAATCTTCAAGGGTTTATATTAGTTAATTCAGACCTTTTCCCAAGAATTTTAACCAGCGTATGTCTGGCAATATAAATCTCCTTCTATCACTAAATTTGTTATACATTTTATTATTAGACGTGTAAAACAGGTATATACGTTTGTTTTGTGATACTTGATACAACTATTTTTGATTTTTTTAATTTTTATTTTTTCTTTTGTTTCAATTGAGAGGCACTTCTTGACTAATTAAAGTAAATATTTTTATTAAATTCAAGTTAAAAAAAACAATTTGAAAAAATAAACAAGGCTCAGTTATACACAATTTGTAAACTTGTAAGTTAGCAAAATTTGTAATTAAGTAAAACTTGCTTTACTTACTTTAAAGTTTGTATAATAGACATATAGAAACAAAGGTTTACTGTTATTACTTGAACAAGTTATTCTATTTATGTATTGTTTGATGCAAATAAGATTTTATAACTGTTTAAGGTTTTAAACAAAAAAGTATATTACGAGAATAAACAAAAAACAAAATAAATACAGGTACAAACTAAAATTTTTAGTATATTTCTACTTTAAGGGTAATAAATATTTAATTAACTTTTAAATCAATCTTTTAGAATAATATACCAAAACTTTAAAACTATATTTATTGTTTAAGTAGAGTAATTATATAAAAATTTGCAGTTCTAAAAAAATTCTATTATTTAAAAAAATATATTAAGCTAGAATAAATCTATCTATTATTGTACAAAGTTTTACTTGTTAGTAAATACATTAAAACTAATTAAAGCATTCGTTTCTTATTAAACTACCCGATATAAAATCTTGATAACTCGTGTTTTTGATAATTATTTTAGTATTGATTAATTTTAAAAAGTATTTTTAACTTTACTTTAGATTTTTGGGAGTTATAAAATCTTTTTTACATACATTGTACTGGTCATGTCGGAATGTATTTATTAAACTTATACCAGTTGAATAACGTTACTTTAAACTAAAATGGACAGAAAGAAATGATAATTTTAAGAAAACATAATGATACTTTATAAGAGGAAAGTATATATCAAAATTATGAATTTTAATTTAAAGTACTTCATTATTGAAAACTTTTATAAAATATATATTGTTATTAATTTAAATTTAATTTTTTTAACTAGTCTCTTCTAATAAGAATAAAAATATCTACAACCACCAATTGCAACGACAAAATTCACTTGTATTGTTTACTAAAATATTGTCTTTTATGTATTGTAACTTAAGGTAACAAACAATATATTCATAAAGAGGTTTAAAATCCATACGAGTTGTTGTAATTTTTTTAGGGTTTTTTCAACAAATTTGACCAGCATTTGTCTGGCAATAAATACTAACAAAAGTAATACTATATACTTCAATATCAATCGTGTAAATATGTTTTATAATGTTTGATTTAGAATACTTGAAACAACTATTCATGAAATTCTTTCTTTTTTAAAATATAGTATGTTTATTTTATATTTTAAGTAAACGGCATTTTTTTATTCAGTATTTTAAAGTATAATAGTTTTTATATAGACTTTATTGATATTTCATACTTTATTTTATGTTATTTGTTGGCAAACTAAAAACATTTGAAGTAGCACTTAAAACCATTGAGATCGATCAAACATAAATTGTGCATACGTTTGATAAATACTTAAGTGATAAAATAAAAGTACTTATGTGAACATAATCAGGTTCATATCTCACTGATATATTTAGTATCCATCCTTTACTGGTCAGTATATGTACTCGTAAATGTCTTAGATTTTAAAAAAATCATTTCCCACTAGTTTTACAAATTTATACGGCTTCTAATGTTTTTTGAAGTTAGTGTTTTGAAATAAGTTTGTTGTTGGCTAGTTATATGCTAATTATAGTTTTGAAAAATATGATACTAAATTACTTTAATGTTATATAATTACTCATATTTTTTGATGTATTTGAAGTTTAAACTTCTACATAACTAAAAAAGTATGTTTGATTTTTTTCAGAATTGTTCATTAAACTCTAATATTCCAAAAATATAAACTGCTAGAAGATACTAGACTAAAATTTTAATGAGTTTTATCTTGTTTAGTGCTTGATTATAAATTTAACTTAAAATTAGTGGCATACCGGACACAAAAATTTTTGATTGGGCCGGATATCTAATCTTTTTCAATTTAACATCTTGGTCTAAATTTTTTTTTTCCTAACTAAGATCCAGATATGAATATTATTTAAATGTAGATCCAGCCGAATCAAATTCCGTATCTGAAAAGGCAGGAGACAAGTCAGTTATGCACAAAAACACTTTTTCACGATGGGCCATTTTTGCACTAATGGTCAATTTTGTATTGCAAAGCAGTAAAAAATACATAAAAAAAGACAATAAAATTAACGAGAAAAAAACCCGAACACGGGTAAGGGTTAGGGGTAACATTGATAGTATAAAAAATTATTAAAAAAAATCACATAAACAAAAATTAACTTGTGCAAAAGTGACCCTTCGAGTAAAAGTAACTCTTTATGCATTTTGACACTTATCTAAAACGACAATATTCGGCCGGATACTTTACAGATAATTTTGTGTCCTTTTATTAGTTAAACAAAAAATAGAAATTTTTTTAAACGCCTATAGTCCTATGAGAGTAGCTATATTTGTCTTGTTTACTAGACATGTGCTGGTTAGATTTCAAAATATATTGATTGTTACAAATTACATTATTTAATTAATATATTACTACTTATTAATGATTCTGTTGCAGTTTTAGATTGTTAAGTATTGGAGTTTTTTTAGAAATTATAACAATTTTTACAGAACCAACACAAAATAAACTTTTACAAATCCAAAATTTTAAGTAGAAATATTATATTACTTGCGTGTTACTTACATATCTGATTTATTAGCTTGTTTATCAAGTTTTGTACTAATGCATTATATTTAATCTAAACTGAAACTGAGTACATGTTAAAACTAGAGATTTCAAATACCAAATATTTTATATGTTGTTAAAGTTAAATTGTTGTTTAAAATCACAAAATAAATGAAGAATTTAAGTAAATTTAGTGATAAAGTTTTTAATGTATTTTTAGTAAACTTAGTTTTAAGTCCTTCTATAATTAACTATAAGAAATAAAAAAAAAATTAAATAATTTACAAACATTATTAAATGTAGATAAGTAGTGTTTTTTATTATCTTTAAATTAAACATGACATGCATCTGTGTTGTTTTTGTGCATTTTTATACAATTCTTTTTAGTTTTAAATTTAATTTGACTAAAACAATAGTTTAGATTTTATAAACTTTTTCGTTTAGCTTTACAAATAATATTCCACGGGTTGAGATATTAAATTTTCAAATGCTTTAAAGAATGTTATAAAAACTGAAGCGTTTATTTGTAGCGAAATCTATTTAAGTTACTTTTTAGTTGTTTATATTGTATTATAAAAATTTTGCTAAGATCCCATCAAAGTTTTTATTTAGTTTTTGTTAAGTAAAAATCAGTAACAAGGAAATTTCTATATTTGTTGAAGGAACCATACATGTTAAATAATACTTGTGTTTCTATTAACATTTATTAAGTTTATTTAACTTAATCTGTAAAACTCTTAAAAAACCATTTCAATTTGTTGTATATATTTTTCGTTAGTATTCTCACGTGGAATGTGTTGTAACGAGATAAACTTCTAAGTATTTACTACTTTAAAATTGTAATTTTTCGTAGAAGTTTGTAAAGTATTTTTTTAAATTTTGACTTTAAAAGAACAAATAAACAACATATTATTCTTTTTTATTTTTATTCAAACATATTAAAAATAGCATGTTTCTGAATCATGAAACATAATAGTTTGGTAATATATCAGCTGCTTTTTTTTAAATGCATGTTTGTAGGTGACGTCAGTTGAAGTAATTTAAAAAAAAAAACATATTTGTTGTAAATACCAAATTTGTTATGATTTATTTGACGTAAAAAAATACTTTAATATAAAGGTACTTATTATCTAAAATTTTCTGCAGAAAATAAAAGATAACTTTTTTAAAATTTTTAATTTAATCTATTATCAGTAAGATTAATGTTTTTATTAGTGTTCTTAGTAACATAAGCACTTTAGTTATTCATTTAAATCTACAAACTAAAACTTATTTAATGTAAGGTTTGATCATACAAATCCAATCCTTTTGTTATATTGTCTTGATATAAAATTATATAGTTAAGATATATTTTTCTAAAGGTTGTTAAAACTTATTAAAATTAAAGATAAAGATACCAACCATGTACAGGTTAAAATTTTTTTTAAAGTGAAAGACAAACAGTTAAAACATAAGTATTTTATATACCAGTTTATGATAAACGGTTTGCGATTTTAATTTGTTACGTGTTTAGTCATTAAAAATAGATTCTTTTATAAAGTACACTAATATTATATTTATACTTTATAACATCTTAATTGTATTAAAATCTTTAAAACTTTTCAACTACAAGAGATTTGGAAACAGTTTGAATAAAATGTTAGATAAAGTAAAGCTTTAAAAATAACATAGTTCATGTATTAAAGATTAAATAAATGTTACTAAATGTTATTTACTTTCGCGAACTTGTCGTATCTTAAACATAATAGTTAATAAAATATTTTTAATTTTTTACAAGTTTATTCGATTTTCTTCTTTAGGTTCGTGAAAGTTTTAGAAAACCAGTTAAAACACAATTCTTCTATAACTAATTTTTATATGTTTTACTTAAATTGAATATTAAATGAATCTTGTTAATAGATGTTTATGTTTTATTAGTAATTTAATTCTGCTAAGGCTACAAAGCTAAAATAATTTTATAGTGAGATTCGAGCTTTATAAATAACATTGTCTAAAGCTAAAAAACATTTTTTTTTTAATTAAACAAGAAAATATACAATAGTTTTAAATAAAGTTATCTCAAATTGTTTTATTAAAATCAAAGGCTATTGTTAAAAACTTGGAACATAAATTAAACTTTATAAAGTATCTTATAGCATTTAAAAAACTGTCAATCAAAAGTAGAGTAGTTATTACTTTACTTTGTAAAATTAGGTTGCACTACTTTAGTCTTAAAGTTAAGATTTACTCTAAATATAACTGAAATATCTTTTAAGATTAAACATCATAGTATTTTTAACTCAAATAAACCTGTATTTGTTGTGACGTAATGAGTTAAAAAAAAACAACATAAACACCTTTTAACATGTACATAAACTAGAAAACTAGATGCCAGTGTCGCCATTGAGTTGTTTTAACCAGCAAATGTCTGGCATAACTAATACACTTCTGCTGTTTTTTCATTGTGCATATTGTGAAAATGTAAAATTGTATAAAAACTGGTACAAATACTTTTGAATATACAGTTCTAATTTGTTACCTTTTAGTTTACGTGTTACTAGTATTAATGTATAAAGGACTTTACATAAATTCTATACTAGTATTCTACTATTTACGACTCTTTATAGTTTATTCCATCTAGCATATTGTATTCTAATACTTTTACTTAAGTACACTTTAAAAAAATAAAGTTTTAAAGTTGCTGTTAAGAGCAGTTAGGGCGATCATAATAAAGTTACATTGCCATTTGCTATCTAATTTTATCTTATCGACAAATTTGTACAAATTAAATTGTTTTTAAAGAAGTATATTAAGTAGATAAAAATACAAAACTTAAACTACTAAAAATTTCCTACTTTTTTTTTTTAGAAATGTGAGTTTAATCTCTGGCTTTTTAGTTGTGTAAAATAATATTATAGCTTTTATAAATTGGGAACGGGTCACTTTTGCACGAAGACACTTTTGCAAGAGGGGACACTTTTGCACGGCGACTCTTTTGCACGAGCGTCACTTTAGCACGAGGGGACACTTTTGCACGGCGTCATCTTTGCACGCAGGGTCACTTTTGCACGAGGGGACACTTTTGCACGGCGACTCTTTTGCACGGCGTAACTTTTGCACGGAGGGTCACTTTTGCACGAGGGGACACTTTTGCACGGCGACTCTTTTGCACGGAGAGTCACTTTTGCACAGCGACATTTTTTAATTTTTTTTTTAACGTAAATAATACTCGCTTTTAAACGCAAGTTGTTGAAAATAACTAAAATGTGGTAGTTTTTTAATTAAATTTTAATTTAAAGTTTTTTTAGAAATTTTACGTAGAACAATATAATAACGTAGCACAATTCATTAATTTATATTTATTAGCTTAATTTAAATAAAATAGTTGAACACACATTTTTAATTTTAAACAAAAACAATTTTGAATACATTAAATGAAAATAGTCTGAATTTTGTTACTTTTTAAACAGAAATATAAACTTAATTTAGTAAGGCTTAAAACACGAATTTCGAGTATTATTTTTACTTATTTTCTTTTGATGTTATAATTAGCATTATATAGCTGTAAAAAAATATTTTAAATTTATTTTTATTTCAAACAATTGTTCTACATCAAAGAATAAGTAAATATAAGTTTGTCGTTAAAATTTTACTTTTTATGTTAACCTATAAATTTTATATAATAAATTTTTTTATTTTGTTATAATAAATATACTATATGTGTTATTTTATTTTTTCTTAATGTTTCTTTCAGTTTAAGTGGTCTAGGTTTTGATGCCTAGGTTCATCATACGAACAATAAACTTGCAACCGTATAGTAAAATATATAAAAAGGCATAGTTGTTTATTAATATATTAAAATTCAAAATAAGCTAGAACAACTTACTTACACTTAAAATATTTTTTATCCTAGTTTCTAAATGAATAAACTTTATTGTCCCTGGTATAAATCTTTTATAATTAATTCTATTTTTTCTTTTCGTTAGTTTGTTTCTAACATTAACTTATACTTTTTAAGATTTTAGATCTCTCATTTTTTGCCTTTAATATAGGTATATTATAAAATTTTAGTTTCAGTTTCTTTTTATGTTACAGACTTGGTAGTAGCTAAAACACTTTTAATCGGCCTGCATGCAAAATTTATTTTTCGTGCAAAAAAGTCATCATGCCAAAATGTAGCTGTGCGAAAATTTCATTGTAAAAATGTGACGTTGTGCAACAATGCTGCCGTAAAAAAATGTCATCGTGAAAAAATGTCGCCGTGCAAAAGTAACGCCGTGCAAAAGTGTTACCTTGTGCAAAAGTGACCCTCCGTGCAAAATAGTCGCCGTGCAAAAGTGTTCCCTCGTGCAAAAGTGACGCCGTGCAAAAGTGTCCCCTCGTGCAAAAGTGACGCTCGTGCAAAAGAGTCGCCGTGCAAAAATGTCCCCTCTTGCAAAAGTGACCCTGCGTGCAAAAGTGACGCCGTGCAAAAGTGTCCCCTCGTGCTAAAATGACGCTCGTGCAAAAGAGTCGCCGTGCAAAAGTGTCCCATCGTGCAAAAGTGACCCTTCATGCAAAAGTGACCCTCGTGCAAAAGTGTCCCCTCGTGCAAAAGTGACGCTCGTGCAAAAGTGACACCCACCCTTTATAAATTATTCTTGAACTTTTAGACTGTTGAATAACTAAAAATGTTGACTATTGTTGCAAATAGACTGTTGAAAAACATTCAAATACCTTAGTATTAACTAAGACATTTCAAGATATTTTCTACTTTTTGTTGCACTTTTAATATTTTATAATTTCAAATGCGTTATTATTTTATTGTTATGTAATAGGAGATGTCGCTGTTCTTTGTACACTTAATTTTGTAAATAAAATCTGTATTACATTGCTTAAAACAAGTTTGTTTGAGGTTATAGTACTTAATTACCTAACTGGGTGCACAACAATTCAAATTCCGACAACCGAATCGTAAAAAAATTAAAGGGCCACAATTTGGAAAACAGTATTAATTAATAAAATAATCATATGTATGTTCGCCTTATTAATATCTACAAGCCATTTTTTTTTGCAAAAAAATTAAAAACGTTTTAGATATGGCTAAAATAAGTTTTAAAGTATATTTTTATTTTTATTTTTTAAACCTTAAAAAATATTTCAAATTCCACAAAAATGAACTAAACTATTTGTAGTTTAAATCACAACACAAGTATGTATAAGCAGATACAAAGCTATTAAGAGTTTTATTAAGTATCTATTCCGCGTCCAAAAAAATTTTAACCAGCAATTTGTCTGGCATTACCACCACTACTAACTTTTTATAATACTAGATTTGTCAAATAGAGGTAGGCAACGTTTTTAGTCGGCGGGTTGTATTAAATTTTAGTCCTTGGGGGTAGGTGCATATTGCTTTCTATTAATTGACAAAATTTCTCAGTTGTCCAACTTATTTCATCAAAATGCTAGATCTATGTTAACGTTTTTAAACAACAGTTTACAATCTCCCTCAATTAATCATAAGACCTTTTTTCTCTGCTTTGGTTTTAAATCCAAAAATGTTTAAATCGTTTAAAAAAAAAAAACAATCAAAAATAAGTAAAATTTTAACGAAAATAGTTTGTTTATTGAACTTTTTTCAAAAGTAAACTTGACATTGTTAGTTTTAAAAGAATCTGTACATAGTTAAGTACTGATTTTGGAAAACAATTTTTATAAAACATAATAATTATACTTCATCACTGTACTAATAATACAAATGTAACTTCATTTTCGTAAAAGTTTTAACCAGCATAAGTCTGGAATCAAAAACTGAAGTTTTAAAATGCTGTGTAAAAAGAGTTTCGAAAAAGGTATATTATTTTAAATAATTGTTTTTCATAAAATAAACAGAATATTTTTAACAGTTATAGTCTTAATTTGCTATAAACTCATAAAGATTAATGTATGTCGTTTGACAAAAGTAAAACTATTTTTAAATAAAGTTTTATCAATGTTAGTTTTTAGGTTTTTATTGAAATGTGATTTAAAAAAAAAATTGTAAATAAGACGAATCTTTATAAGACTAAAACATTCTTAGTAAAATATAGATATTTTTTTTTCTACTCGTCTCTATAAATTAATTATTTATCTGACCAAAACATTTTCAATTTTTTTTTAGAAATTAGCTTAGTTTAAAACGTCTATTTTAACTTTTTGTTTAAATAAAACTTAACTATCACGTGTTCTAAAAACACATTAGCATTTAAAAAAGGTAAGCTGATAAAATGATAATCAAATAACTATTCTGTATCTACAATAAATAGTATGTATTTTAATCATGATCTTTATTAGAAAGTATATGTAAACAATTCAAAAAAATGCATTATATTTTATCTGGTAAACGCAGTTGTTATTAAAAACTTTCAAAAAATTAAAAAAACTAAAAAACACACAGGTTGCAAATTACATATATATAATAGTATTTTATAATAGCATGTAAAATTGAAAACAAGGTTTTATTTAATTAGATTTCCATAGTCTTTTAACATTATATTTTCTAATTAATATTTAGTCAATTTCAAAATATTTCAAGTTCAACTTTTACTTGTTTATCTTAAATACTTTAAAATTCAAACAAATTAGTTTTCTTTTTAGTTTGTAACTTAAATTTTTTTGCTGCTTCTACAAAAATCTAATAAAATACATGTTTGATAAAAATACTTAAGTTTTCATCTGTATAGCAGTTTATGCATAAGTTTAGAAAATAAGTAAGCATTTAGGAACTTAATACTATATAAAGATAATACACTCTTCAAATGATTCACATTTTAAATATAAAATTGTAATTTGTTTTTTAAACTTTCAGTACATAACTTAAAAGTTATTTCAGTTTAAACTAATACTTCGAGTTTTAATTAAAAAAAAAATTCCAAATTACTAGAGATTTTTTGTTGCTGTCAAGAATTAAATAAAATATAAAGTAATAAATTATTTTTGAATTTCCTACTTTATTCCTAATATAATACTATCAAATATAAGTTAGTTTACAATATTTGTTTACCATTTTGTATATATCATTATCGGTTAATATAAAGCAGTCAAAAGGTTTTAAATAGCAAATTTTTGGCAATAATGTTATAAGTTAACATTTTTTGTAGACACTAACATCGAAAAATTGTTTTGTGTTAAGTTAAGGGTTTGAGTTATTCTAAAATATATCTGACTAAATTATAACTGTTTCAGATAACATTTTATTTTTTTTTATGATTGAACGCCTAATAACAAAAGAAGAAAATATTTTTCAAAATAAAACTGAATAAAATTTTTTAGATTATATCTTTTATAAAACGATCATAATAAACATTTCCTTTCCAGACGAAAATTTTGTAAATCGTTATTTGTTTTTATTTCTACTATTAATTATTAACTATAAAAGTAATTAAAATACTTATGTTTTAAGGAAAATTTATCCTTTTTAAAACTTATAACAAATTTAAGAAAATAATACTGTTCCTAATAACAAAAGTAAATATATAAAAATTCTTTTAATAATGGGTTGCCGAATCCGTGTACAAAAATAAGAACTCGAACTGTCTTAAAAATATACGATATTTTCATATTATTATCAATGCAATATATATGTTTGTGGTTATTAGTAATTTGTTTATTTAATTATTAAAAAACAAAACGAATTTTCAATGCAAACAAAGTATTCAATTTTTTTTAAACTAATTTGTTCTATACAAGTTCAAGTTTGCTTTTATTAACTAGAAAAATAAAACAGGTATTCTTTAGGTAATTAAGGGTTTAATGAAAATATCCATATTAAAAGAAAATTAGAAAATATTGTCGTACTTTACATAAAAAACTGTTGTTATAAAAGACTAAACTTGTTTGTTTTGTACAAAATGTTATCAAACTATAATCCGAATTAGTTGCCCCTTTTATTGTCTAGACTTAAATACTTCGAATTCGTACATGTCAATGATTTTAGTTTAGTTCTAAATTTAGAAAGTTCACTAAAACTTTAACTAAACTATTTGATATAGCTTTTGTGATGTATATTGTTTCAATAGCATTAAAAAAGGGTATCAAAGAAGATCAATTTAAAAAGTTTTAATAATGAGTTTACAACTAAAAACTGAACAATTTCATTTTTTTTTTAAACAGGGTCTTACGTCTTAAATTGATATAAGATAAAAAAACAGTAATTTTTTTTTTAATGCAGCAAAAACAAAACTTTATATTTTACTACTTTAAACGAATTTGTAATACTTTTATACTATGGTTAAACTTTAAAAAAAGGTAAAGTGGTATAATAAAACATGATTATGGAACGAAAATAAAAAGATTAACAAGCTCTCAATCAACATTTAGAAATACCTTAGAACTCTTTAAAAGCTGTTTTAGTCAGCTTTACAAACTTTGAACTATAGACCAATACAAGCTTTTCCAAAATCTTTAAAATTTGTACATACTCACTGAAGCGCTAGTTTGTGTTAGTTTGCTATAACATAAATGAAAAATCTCAAAAGTAAATGTCATCAATAAAAACTTAATACGGTTAACTTTATACTAATATAAACCAACAATCAAACATAAGTAAAAACTTAATAAAATATTTCCAACGGATAACATAAATTAAAACTTAATGTTTTGTGATGTTAAAATTACTAATAGCAGTTAAAAATTTAATATTTGCAAGTATTCTATAAATAGTTTTATTCATACTGTTTTTTTAATATAAGGACGATTAGTTGCAATTGAAACATATCTTATAATAAAAAATTATACTTCAAAGACTAAAAGATTATTTTTTTTTTAGGTTATTTACTTTTTGGCGATTATTTGTATTGCATAAATCAAAACTACCACCATAATTAACATTGAAAGATTTTATAGGGACTGCTTTAGACTTTTTTGTACCGCAGACGCAATTTGTAAAACAAAAGTCTCTTATCAAAAAAGTAAATAAATAAAAACATGCTGGCAACTACAAACAAGAAAGCTAAGAAGATTGAGTTAGAGATGTTTAATAACTCAGGCTATTAAATTCCTATTTAACAGGATTTGTCAGTACATGCTGGACAAAAATCCTACAATGGTAGGGATAGGGAACAATTATTGAATAAAACATCAAGTATCATTTTTTTTTAAATGTCCTAAATTCTTTATACACGAGCATAGCAATAAGGTGTTTTTTAAGTTGAAATATTTTATTTTCATTTCCATTAAAATTTAAATAAAAAAAGAGTATAAATATTTAATATTATTTTATTTTTGAACCAATCGATACTTGATAAATAAAGTGATTTAAGTGCTTTTTTAAGTCTGAAATCAAATTTTAGTCTGTAACGCGTGATTAAAAAGTTAACACAAGTATTAAAAAAAAACATTTTAGACAGCGTTATCTTATTTGTAAAATGTAGCAAAAAAAAAAAGTGCTAATTGCAGTGTAGATATACAACACTAAATGCAAAACTATATATTACAATTAGTTAAAAAGATAAACTTAATAACAACGTAAAGTTTAAAAAAAACTTTTACTATAATGCTTCTGCTTAATTAAACACAAAGTTTACATTATAGTGTTTTTATACGGTACTGATATTTTTTATAATATCATAGCACACTCGTTTTAATTGTTTACATTATTTTATTAGCTGCACCGAAGAGGTTTACAAATTATAATCAATATTTATACATAACTGTTTTATATAACTTTCTTCATTATTTAAAATAATTAAAAATATATTGTTTATTGGTTACATGAGTATTTTTATGTAAAGTTTTAAGTTTCTTAAATTTTTTTCTTAAGTTGTTTGTTTAGCATAGTTTAAAGTTTAAAACTATAATGTAGTTAGGAAATCTAAGCTTTTAAATTTGATTTAGGTAGCTGTTATAGTACTTATCAAGGAATAACAGTTAATTTTTTAAACTTTTAATTGAACATTAATAGATGTGCACGAGTATAATTCATAACAAAAAAGTTACATGAATAACTAAATCATAATTAAATAATTAGCAACAAATTAGTGTTTATACAATTTGCTTCTTTTTATTTAATTTAAAATTGAAAAGTTAATTTACTTTTAGAATAGTTAGTTTATTACAGCTTTAATCAAAACACTAACTTTAACTGTTTAGATTACATACAATGTAGCTATTTCGTTCTAAAATTCTAATTCAAGATGTTAGTTAGTTAGTTAGTTAGATAATAAATAACATTAAAAGGTGAAAAAAATTATGTTTACCATTTAATTTGTTCTTATGGATTTTATAAAAGTTAAGTCAAGCAAAACGATCACGAAAATATTATAAAATATTTTGAATTTTTTTAAACTACGAAACCAGACGTAAGTTTGCCAAAGTTTACGGACGTCGTTAAGATAAACATTAAAAATCTGTAAACATTATATATCTTTTTACTAATAAAACACTTTTTAGTTGTTATTTTTTTTACGTGGTCAGTGACTTAGAGTTTTACAATGACTAAAAGTATTTGTGTTTTTAATACTTTATACTATTTTACCTTATATTTAGTTCTTTAAACCTATTTAGCTGCAACGATTTTAAAATTGAGAGACTAATAGGTTTTATAAACATTTCAATTGAACTCAAGGTTTTGATCTATGTAATTTGCTTACAAAATGAATACATAAATAAAAACTTTGAGCAAAAATGTTTCATTGTGTTAATTGAGTGCTAGTTCCTATGAATCCATAAATAAATATATAAAAATATATTTCACTGAGATTTAATTTTAAATCCATTATCTGCAGAAGCTATTTGTACCAGTCTAATATTAGACAAGTTTTAAAAATGTTTGCTTTTGTTTATTTTGTTTTTAAATTTAGTTGTTGTTATTACTTTTATAGATTTAGCTAGTACAATAATTTTTTTCATTAGTGCTTCTCTTAAACATTATAAAACTTGTATCAATGACTTTTTTTCATATCACTAGTAAGTAGTTGATAACATAAGTACTTTTAAAATCTTTATTTAATTTAAAACTATTACAAAGTAGATAGTATAATTGTTGTTTTTGTACTTAAAGTTTTTTTTTTCATTCTAAATAATTGTAATTTTAGTACTAAAAACATACACTTTTGTTCATTTGGTGTATATGTATAATTTTCGCTATAAGTAAAAAAAGTCTTATTTATTTCTGTTGCTTTTCAATGTTTTCAATTACTTATTGAGTTGTGTTTAACAGCTCTATAAACTTATTTGTTTCTTGTTTAATTATTGAACATTAGTATATCTAAATATAATAATTAAAATTAGAAATGAGTGTTAGTGTCTTTTTTAACCTTCGTGAGTTTATTAAAGAAATTTTTTTTTCTAATGTAAAAGAAGTGAACTAAATAATTACATTAAATTTTTATAGTCTAGTTTTGGATTTATATTTATCTTATCAACAATTTTACCCTAAGTCAGTAGCTTTTTTTTGTAAAAAAAAACTTTTGGTAAAACTTCAAAAATGACTAGATTTAATGTTTTTTTCTAATTTTCTTAATCGAGAATTAAGATATTTATAAGCTTTTGTTACTTATACATCTTTTTAGGTATAGTATTACCTAAAGCTAAGTATTTTCTTAAATCAGTTATTTTGTAAACCGATTGGAGCAACTAAAAATTCAATTAACCTCAAGCAATAACAATTTCGAAATTAATTTTTGCACTAGATAGATAAAATGGTTTTAAAATAATGTTTTTAGTTAGTATTTAAAAAAGTCAGGAAACTTTGCTTGAATGCAAGAACATTAAAAAACATTTGATATAAAATAAAAGTTATTTTATACATTTGTGTCATGCCGTATGCATACAGTCTAAACGACTTCAAGCAAGAAATTAAATATAATAATAAGATAGATACATAAAACAAAGGTTATTCAAAAAAAGTAAATTTCATGCATGTAAATATAAAAATAATAAATATTGTATATTTGTTTCAAGACAAAAGTTGCTTTTAACGATTTTTTAGAAATGCTGACATATAATAATCTTATAGTTTATATATATATCGACTTATTATGATAACGTTGTGGGATAAAACAACACGTAATCAATTTTTATTAATCATATTTTGTTTATTTAATACTTTTAATCAATTTTCTTGTCAGAATGAGTTTGAGTAATTAAAAAAAAACTTGTTATCTAGTTTTGTAATCGTTACATTTATCATATTATTTCTTAGCTTAAAAAAACCTTTCTTCAAAATATTTCAAGTACCATTATATTCTAAAAACAAATTGTTTCTATATAGAAGATCCAAATACATTTAAAAAATAAAAAAATTTAAATCAATATTATTTATATATCATTGTACTACATATTTTGTTGTGTAATTAGCTTTGCTTTAAATCTAAAAAAGTAATCTTGGAGCTATCAAGTTAAATAGTTTTACAAACAGGAAAAACGTACAATTAAAACTTTTTTTGGGTATATAATTTTTTTTAGTTTTATAAAAATAATATTCAACAAAATAATAGCAAAAAAACTGCTATAATATGTTCAAAATACCAGCTTAATAACATAACAACTAATCAATTTGAAGCACATTCATTTTAGTCGAATGTTTCTACAAAACAAACTTTAACTTGGAATTTGCATGCCAGACAATAGCTGGTGAAAATTTGCTTCTTGAGGAATTTCTAACAGAGAATTGTCAAAAAATACTATAAACTTGTTTTTATATAACTAAGTTGTGGCTAAAATCTAATACGGTATAGAAAAATTACTTTTATAAATTTTATAACTAAACGTAAATGCTATAAAATATTTTATTTATTTAATTTAACTTCTTTTTTACTTTTTTCTTTTACTTGTATGTTAACTTATTAACTAAAAAATCAACTTCTAATTTAAATAAAAAAGGTTGTAAATTATCTGCACTTAATGTTTTTAAAGAAATGCCAGACATGTTTAGGCTTGAAATGATATTATAAAATAAACTTTTTAAGTGTGTTCTTAACTTAAGAAGTGCTTATTACATTTGGTTACCTGTAATCTTAACTTATTCAAAAACTAATTGAGAGCTTAAAAGTAAACAATTTATACATTACATGTTGTTTTACTTAAGTAATACTTATTGGGTTGAAAACCCGAACAATAGTTTTTAGATTTTTAAATTATTTGCAAGTATTATTTTCATTTCTTTTAAAACATTAGAAGTAGCTATTTACATATTTCTTTATCGTAATAGATCTACTGAGACAAAATAACTTTGAAATTTTTATTACTAACGAATTGCTTTTTCTGTAAACAAAACACATAACTTAATTTTAAATAAATTTATGAATTATATTTTGCCTAATGCTTACAAGCAAGTTGAAAAATTGTTTAAACAATTCGTACAGCTTAAAAAACTTAAAACTTTTTTGTAGTAACGATATAAAAAAAAAGAAGAAGTTCACTTATAAATCCACAATTTCAGCTAAAATAGTTGACTACCAAAAAATAAAGTAAGCTAGAAATAAATAATAACAGGATAAAAGTTTTAGTCCTACTGCTGGGTATTTTTATACTCTGAACAAAGTGCTTTTTACAAGTTTCCGATCAATATTACATATAAAAATAAGTAAAATTTTTAATTTCAATTTATATTTATAAGCTAATAAATCAATGCTTCGTTGCACGTGGTAACGTTTAAAATATCATTCACAATTAATCATGTTGACCATGAATATACTTATTCTTAATAGTTGTAAGGATAAAACTATCGATTGTGTGTTTTAAAATGAACAAATAAAAATTTTATAGCTTTTTAACACTAAACATTAAGAAATAAAAAAACTTATAAAATTCAGACAAGCGTTGGTGTATTATTATACATAGTTTTAATTATTAGGTTTATTATATAGTAGAAATCTATTTGTTCGAAAAAAATCATATAGTATTTATATGAGAAACAAAAAATTACGATAAATGCTTTATACAAAAATATCCAATCATTTTTCTAGTATTGTTAAATTAAAAAAAAACATCAAATTCAAAACTTTAAAGGTTTAAAGACTTTCAATATGTAAGTTTTTTAAGACAATTTTAAAAATTGATATTCAAAAAGTAATAGAACTTTAATAATTTTCTAAAGAACTAAAAAAATAAGTACTTACAATTTGTTCATACAAAGCTTTTCGTTTCTTACAAAGACTTAGTTTTGACTTTTATAGCTTTATGTTTATATTTAAAAATTTGCTTGATACAGTTAGAAAATTTTGATGTATACTTTTTTAATTTTATAACCAAATCTTTAACTAAAAGGTAGAAAAAAATCTATTTACTTATTAGCTGTTTTAGCAGCTATCTAATTAATGTCAATGTAATAATGTTACTATTTAAAGCTATATAAAACATCGAACGTAAGAGATGACTAATTTGTTTTTTTTAATTTACTTTTTATCGTTTAAAATATTAATATTGTTAGCATTAAACATTCAATTTATAAACTTAATACTTTGAAGTGATAGTCGAAATATTAAATTGATGTTTGTCAACTCAACGGTTGTTTCGTTATTATCTGTTTATAACTGTTATCTATAAAACTAACTTGTTACACTTTTAAACAAAACCTACACTTACAAAGACTCTATTTTGTGGAAACAGTTTAAATAAGAGTAGGAAAATGTCATGTTGTAACTAAAACTTCAACTATTGAATACTTTAACTTTTTAGTTTGTCTATAAAAACTTTGTCAACCCCTGCTTTAAAGGTTTATCTAAATGTAAAATTGTTAAAATACAGATTAAAAAATCAATTAACTTTTATGACGTTATGTAAATTACACAATCTTAATTGTTACTACATTAAATTTAATTAAAAATGTTAAAAAGTTTTCGAAATTATAGCTAACAATGCACATAAACACTAATGATGTCACAAATTAATAAATTGATCGCTTAGACCAGGGGTCGGCAAACTGCGGCCCGCGGGCTAAATGCGGCTCGCGAAGTTTAAATCTGCGGCCCGCAAGCACGTTTTATTTTTGAATGGAATGCGGCCCGCGAATGAAAATTTTGCGGCCCGCGAGCATGTAAATGTGGCCCGCTGAGCAAAAATATATTTTAAATTAATTTAATTTGATTAATTTTGTTTAAAGTCCCTGTATAACATTTTAAAACAATTTAAAGACTTTACTGGTTCAGCTTAAAAGTGTGAAAAAGACAGATTAGCATTCCACCAAGAGTTTTCTCAATTTCGTAATAACTTTCTTCTTACAACAGCAAGTTATTATCTGAAAAAAGAGTGTAAAGAGTGCTTAGATTTAGTAAGTAAGTTATATAATACCTACTTAGTAAATAAAATAAATGCAAATGTTTTCCGTATTGTACAAAAGTAATGCAAAGTAATTAACTAAAATTTCATTTCTTTACAGTTTAGTTTATTTCTACATGTTTTTTATACCTAAGTTTCTTTAACAGAAGTTTTATTACTTTAAGTTATATTCTAGTACGCACAAAATCATTTAAAATAACATAATAATAAGAAATAAGGTTTAGGTTATTTTGTTTTTGTCACATTTGATTTTTTAGAAGTTTTCTTTGGTTTTTAAATTCATTCCTAAGCACACCAATGTACATAAATGGTTATATTTTAAACCACTTTTTTTTAACACCTCAGTTAAATTAAGTTTAGTTTATGCATAGTTTTCTAAAATTATTTTTTACTAGTAACATCTAAGTGTGTGCAGACACATTTAAAACAATATATATGACATAAGTTAAAATAGTGTTCGTTAGGTTGATTTTTTCATTTTTCAAACAATGTTTTTTGGCAAATTAAATTAACTTTTATGCGTTGCATACTAATATACACAGTTGCTGTTTTTTTTTTTGAATACTTATTTAATACAAACTAGATTAAGGGATGGTAAAAATATTAAGTTTGCACATTGTTAATTAAAATAGTTCAAATTCAATCAAATAAGCTAATAGAAATTGCTACACACTCAGACTATGACTATTTGAAAACTTCAAATCTCTGGCCAATTTAGTATTTTTTTCAAATTTTGGCTTGAGTTGATTTTTGTATACTAAAATATCAGGTTAGTTTTTAATCACTCAGGCAGGCTTATTTTCTTTAAAGAGAAGAAAATTAAATTTATGTTTATTGTTTTGTTCAATGCACAGTGTTGGTTTAAACTATAATATATTTTAAATTCCAATCATTCTTGCAGCTGATACAATTTGAAATATTATTTATATTAATTGTATACATATAAGTGTGAAAAGATAGTGTTGCCAAAAAACTTGAATCCCGGAAAAGCTTGGAATTTGACAATATATGCTTAAAAAATCTAGAATTTTAATCATTTTTACATGTAAAAGTAATTAAACTTCGATTTGGCATAAAATAACACGTTTAAAATAGCTTACATTTACTAGCAGCAATTTTCAATTTTTGCTTCATTTTTTAAGACAATTATTTAATTTCAAATTGATTCTGTACTAATAATAGAAGCAAAAAATTGTACTTTCAAAAACTTTACATTGGAGCATTGTATTTTGACTTTTATAATGTTTTTACCTATTGTTGTGCTTTGTATTGGAACTAACCCTAGAAATTCTTTTAAATGTCGAAAATAGTAAAAACATCTCTAATAGAAATTTTTAGATGAGCAATATCTGTTGTATCAGTGCTCTCATCTTAACAGAGTGAATAAAGTCCTTATTTGATTTAGGCAGTTTTATAATCTTGAGACATTTCATATACAAGACTTCTTGTTGCCATTGAAAAGATAAACAAAAGTTTTTCTACTTTATCAATGGCTTAAATTTTTTGATACATTTGCTGTTTTTTTTTACGTTAATTGTCATTTCAAGCTAACTTGTAGTATTTATTTAACTATATAATTAATTTACTGTTAATAAACTTCAATATTTATTTATTTTGTGGACTTTACTTTAAACAGGGATAGTAAACAAACAGGCTAGTTCAAAAATATCAAAGAGTAGGTTAAAGCTAAAAAAAAATTCATGTGTGTGTGAAACTTTTATTACTCAGAATAGTTGTTTCGACTGTAGTGTAGTTTAATAATTGCAATTTTTTTGTCTTCTTACATGTTGTATTTTTTTACAATGATGATATTTAAGTAAGGTATTTAAGCTTTATTAAATAAAAGTTTTTAACTTTTTTAACTTTTAATAGACTTAGGTTAGTTAGATACAGTTTAGACATTTTTGCTTTTAAAGTGGTAAACATGTAAAAGATTAATTAATTATTAATAAGGTATTATATTAAAGTACTCGAGCATTTTATGCTAAAAAAACTTGATTTACGACTCGGTGTACGACTTGATAAACAAAAGGTTCCTTTGTACACCAGGCCCTTAAACAAAACTTTTTGAGCGCTTCTTTTTTATTGTTCAATAAAGACTAATAATAATAATTTAGTTTATCTACAACACAAAGAGGTGTTAAGTTTATTAAATTAAATAATTACTTAATTTTTTAAAAAGTGCAAACTACTTAAGATACAAAAATTGTTTTCAAAAGTTAATGTTTTTGAAATTATAAAATGGTGTTTCATAATATAAAAAAATTTATAAAAGTGACCAATAATTGTTTTTTAAGCTTGGTTGTTATAGAGAATTAAGTTATAAGAAAAATAATAGAATAATAAGTTTAATTTATTAAGTGTTTAAGAAAGTATACATTTTATTTTAAGTATATTAAACACTGTAGATTTTATTGCAATAGGTATTTATAATTCAAATTGGTATTTTAAGTGTAGCTAAAAATCATTTAAAGTAATAAAGTGAATAAAAGTAAATTATCTCTGGTGTGACTTAAACTAAAACCAAAAGATTATTCGAAAGTCACTAAAACTAAAACTGCGGCCCGCGAAGATTTTGGAAAATTGAAATTTGGCCCGCGAGCACTAACTGCCTGCCGACCCCTGGCTTAAACAATTGTCGTAAATGTTTATGAAATTAGTAACTATATCAATGTTAACCTAATATAAAACAAAGTTATTGATAAATTGAAATAAAGTGAAATTATTAATCTAAAAAATTAAAAAAAAAACAAAACATAAAATTAGCTGTCTTGTTAATTAAATGCTAAAAAAACTTTAAAATTTCTTGAAGTTTAGAGGACTACAAACAGCTCATAGTTTTTAAATATTTGAATAAATGTATACCAAAAGTTTTGAGTTTGGCAGAATAGCAGATTTATTAGCATTCGGTTTAGCTCGTAAAGCTAAATGTAATTTAAAGTTTTTATTTCAAAATTTATTCACTTTCAACGTCAGCTTACTAATACCATATTTTGTTGATAAGTATTCTAAAACTAAACTCTTATAACATAAGTTTCTTTCTATTTTTTTACAAAGAAAGTTAAAAATAAAGACCTTTATATTACATACAAAAATTCTTTTACATACATAGTAAACTTATACAGACGCCATAAAAGACATAGTTTCTACAATAAATTATTAATTTTTGGTTAGTTTTAATTGGATACTCGAGCGGGAACCATATAGATCTGTTAAAAGCAACTCAATAAGTAACTAACATCATAAAATAGTTTGTTAGCTAACTAGAATGGGAATCAGTCAAAAATGCATTAAAGGGAATAAATTGCATGAAGACAAAATTGCACAAACGGACAAAATTGCACGATGACTGTTTTGCACGAAGGGTCATTTTTGCAGGAGTTTCATTTTTCACGGTGGGTCATTTTTGCACGAGAGTAAAAACAAATACATAAAAAATATATTGGAGTAAAATAAAAAAAAAACTAAAATATAAATTAATAAAAGTACAAGTCGTTAATATAATTTAATATGTATAAATTTTTTAATAATCAAATAAAACTATATAAATTAAATAGTATGTTGCTCGGTGAACATATCTGTATAAAAGATCCTTTGACTATATTTTTAATCTGGCTATTGAGAAATTTTATTGCTTAATAACAATATTAGTTTTTTTAATGAAAGTTAAAGATAAATGTTGTTGAGTGTTTATTATAAATCTCAGACTTGTTTATACTTTTAAAATGGCTAAAACAACCATTAAAATGTTCTTCATTAAATACGATTTGATTGACATATTGTTAAACTTGTTTTAACAGAAATAAATACTAATCTTGGTAATCTTTTAAGTAAAATCAATATATTCGAATTTTTTTAGTTTTATGGTAAAAATTTGTTTTAATTCAATTGTAAGTAGGTTATAAAACTTTTTCTAACACTTCTAAAAATAACTCATATTTTAGTATTTACTTAAGTTTCTATAGTACTTTTGCTTATTTGTTTAGTTATGAATATATCAATTTTTTTACCCCGACTATCAGTTTTAATACAACTTTATTTTATCTTTGTTTTTATATATTTATTGTAATTAAATATAATAATGTATTAATACATTGTAAAGTATTATAAAGTGTTAATTATAAAGTTATTTGAACTACATCAAACAACAAACTTCAACTCACTACCCACGTAATAAACTAAAATCACTAAACAACTGAAAAATTTCAAGTATATATAGTATTCTAAATTCAACTGTTTATTACACGCTCTTCCGTGAATTTCAACCAGCGCATACCTGGTATCATTATTGTGTTATAATTAAAGTTACCACTTTAAATTGACATTATCACAACAACATTAATAAAACAATTTATGTTAAAAAATATAACAATTATTCTAATTTACTAATTAAATTTTAATATCAATTAAATTATTATAGTTCTATAAACTAAATTCACTAAAATATTAGATATAAGTCGTGTGTAAATCGAGGACTGATCATAATATCCAACCTAAAGTAAATTAAGAATACTTATTTTTAATGTAGATACGGAATACTTGTTTGTTTATTTTTTATTTAGCTCACCTATTTTTAAATGCTGATATGTTTTGAGAAGATTTGATAATTAAGCTTTATTTAAATAAAGTTACAATAGACTTTTTTAATTAAGCTAAGTACTTAAAAAAAATTAATCTAAGTACTAACCTTATAACACTATTGTTAATTTAATAAATTTAAAAAATTATACTTTAAACAAAAAGGATGATTAATTAAAAACAATGTTGATTTTTTGTTAATCCTAAGTTTCTTTTTTATTATTGATATTAAAACTGCACAAAAAATGTTATAAATGTATGGTGTGAGGCTCGATGATCAAAAAGTTATTCTCCACACTAATCCATTGACCATAGTCGTGAGCGTTCGCATTTTCCTTTCTTTTTATAACCAGAAGTTTACTATTTGAAACCTTTTTACTGCGGTATGTTTACCAATTACGGATAAAAAAAATGATGATTAATATTGTATACTAACTTGTATTTAATATTAGTTTGATATGAATCAAGTGAGTATTTTGAAAATAACTTTTTATTTAAATTTTATTTAACTGTTGACAGCAATAAAAATCTCTAGTAATTTGGACTTTTTATAAAATAAAAGTTCGAACTATTATTTTTAATTATAATAACATTTAAATTCTCTCTAGGAATAAAACAAATGCAAATATTGTTTGATATTTAAAATTTGAACCATTTGAAGAGTGTATTATCTTTATATAGTTCTTAAGATTCTAAATGCTTACTTATTTTCTAAACATATGTATAAGCTGCTAAACAGCTGAAAACTCAAGTATTTTTTAACATGTATTTTATTAGTTTTTCGTTAAAGCAATAAAATAATTTAAAATAACAAATTAAAAAAAAGACTAATTTGCTCGAATTCTATAGTATTTTAGATAAATAAGTAAGAGTTCAACTTGAAATATTTTAAAAGGTTACTAAATATTAATTAGAAATTAAATTCTAAAAGACTTTAGAAATCTGATTAAATAACACCTTGTTTTTAACTTTACATGATATAATAAAATGTAATTTGCAGCCTGTGTTTTTTTAACTTATTTTATTAATTTTTGAACGTTTTTGATAACAACTGCGTTTACCAGATAAAATGTTATGCACTTTCTTGAACTGCTTACATAATCAATTTTGTTTATGAAGATCAAGATCAAATACTTATTTTAAATGTAGATACGGAATACTTATTTGATTATTTTTTATTTAGCTTACCTATTTTCAAATGCTGATGTGTTTTTAGAAGATTTCATAATTAGATTTAATTTTAATACAGTTAAATAGACTTTTTTAATTAAGCCAAGTACTAAAACAAAAAAATTGAAAACGTTTTGTTTAGATAAATAATAAATTAATAAAGACAGTTAGAAAAATAAAAGATTAATAGTTAAATTTGACTAAGAATGTTTTAGTCTTTTAAAGATTGGTCTTACTTGCAAAAATATTTATTAAAACTCACGTTTCAATGAAAACTTAAAAACTAACATTGATAATGTTTTTTTTAATAGTTTTTGTTTTTGTAAAACCTTATACATTAATCTTTATGACTTTAAAACAAATTAAGACTATAACTGTTATAAATATTCTGTTTATTTTATGAAAAACAATCATTTAAAATAATATACCTTTTTCGAAACTATTTTTACACAGCCTTTTAAAAATTTTGTTTTGGTTACAAGACTTATGCTGATTAAAACTTTTATGAAAATGAAGTTACATTTGTATTATTGTTACAGTAATGAAGTATATTCATTATGTTTTATAAAAACTGTTTTACGAATTTAGTACTTAATTATAAACAGATTCGTTTAAAACTAACAAAATCAAGTTTACTGTTGAAAAAAATTAAATAAACTAACTATTCTGATTAAACTTTTACTTATGGTGAATAGTTTTTTTTTTAACGATTCAAAAATTAAATAAAAACAAATAAGTATATTCAACAAACTTTTAAAACTTTTTACAAAATTTGATTATAAGTAGTTTTAATAAAAGTTAGGCAAAAGTTAAACTATGGATTTCTATAATTAAGTTTTTTAAGTACTTTTTTACACTTTTAAGTATAAAATAAAAACATTTTAGAAAGAACACAAATGCTTTCTTGATTTTAGTGCATATAATAGTGATTGCTTTTGTTCAGAAGTAATTTCCAATTTAAAAGTTTTTAAAGCTCTTAATAATAGCGCTTTAATGATTATAAACTAATACTTACTACTTTTAATGGAAGAGTTTAAACCTCTTTTTAAGTATTCTACTAAAAATGACTTTAAAAACATCTTTAAAGAAGTGATTTTTTCAATTTTTTTTGCTTTATAAACTTTTTTTTCAGTTGTATTAGAACAAGACTCTGTTTTTGTATTACATTACAATTTTATATTGACTAACTTTTTATAAATCAACGAACTTAATTTAATTTTCTACTGAGAACTTTAAATATACAGATATAAAAACGAAAATGTTTGTTGTTTGATATTTTTTTTTAATACAATGAGTATGATAAAATCCTAAGATAAATTAAGTGTTGTTTGAAATAAATTGAAATACCTTACGTAAAGTGATGTTAGTAACAGCCTATTTTAAGTTATTATTTTATAAATGTTAGCCATACTAATGTTTTAATTATATTATAAATTTTAATACTAAACTACGACAATAAACTAGTAATACTTTTGTTAAGTTAATTATACTACTATAAATATCAAAAGTACTCATGTACAAAACTATTCAAGTTAACCATGTTGTTAAACATAAGATTTTAAATAATTCTATGAAGCAAACTTAAACTTGCTTTTTTATTGGTTAAAGTTAAAGACATTAATTGGTTAAAGTTTCTAGTTCTAGACACTAAAATATAACAGTTTTATGAGAATTTTAAATATCAATCTTTATTTTTTTAAGTTGTGGTATAAAGACAATACGTAGTAAAAATATGTATTATTTTAATGTTTATAATCAGGTTTCACTGTTAAAAGTACTTAAGTATTTTTGAATAGCTGACAATTGACTTTCTTATTTTTGTCAATAATTTTTTTTTTTATAATTAATTTTTAAAATGTATTTATTTAACACGGAGTATTAAACGTATGCTTTCTTTTAAACAATTTAAATTTTTTATACGAAGTAAATACCTGTAGATGACTTTCAAAATAGTAAGTATTTGGTACATGGTTTTTAAACTTTTCGGTTTTTTACGTTTGTGATGAGCTTTGTTTTAAAACTTTAGAGAAAATAAAGTTTTTATTACATATCTTATTTAGACAAACCTCTACTTTATTCAATGTATAAGCTTTTGAAATGTACAAGATTTTTCTTAGCACGTAGATTATTCTGTTCGAGACTTTTTTTTTTTCTACTTTTTGTTTGATTAATAAAACGCTGAAAAATACACAAAGGTATTAAACTGAAAGTTTAACTTGTTTTAAAAACTAGTTTGTATAAAAAACTAATATCAGTTAACACTACTAAACATAAACTAGACTTAACTAACATGGAGTAAATAAAAACGGTTTTTTAAAGTTGCCGAGTTAACGTCAAACAAATAAAATAAAATTTTGCTAATTAATCTTTACCGTGTTTTTATTTGTTAAATGCCATTTTCGATTGGTGTTCCTAAAGAGCTATTTTTGTTACAAGTATCTAAAATTATACGCAGCATATTAATATTGGTAAGTATAAAGAAATTTGATTATTTATGATTTTATTTTTTATTTTTGTTTACGTTAAAAATATTTATTTATAAAAATTTGGTTACATTGATTGTTTTACACTTTTTATTAAGTTAATCCATTGTCATCATTTATTTTTACTTTTCAGACCTAAAGATCCTTTATCTAGGTTAAACGTTGCTTTCTTTTTGTAAATAAAATTATTTTAGAAGTACTTAGAAATGGTATAACACAATTCAGAAAAAAGTTCTAAACTAATTTTCTAGAATAAAATATAAAATATTTGGTATTTAAAATCTTTAGTTGTTACACGTACCCAGTTTTTTTTTAGATTAAAAATAATGCATTAGCACAAAACTTGATAAACAAGTTAAATAAATCAGATATGTAAGTAAAACGCAAGTAATGTTAATATTTCTACTTAAAATTTTGGATTTGGAAAAGTTCTTTTTGTGTTGATTGTCGAAAAATTAATATAGTATATAAAAAAGTTCGATACGTAACAATCTAAAACTGCAACAGAATAATTGGTAAGTAAATACATAAAAATTATGTTATGTAATTTTGTAACAATTAATACATTTTGAAATCTAACCAGCACATGTCTAACAAACAAGACAATTATAGGTACTCTCATAGGACTTTTTGTGTTTTGGAAAATTTTCTATTTTTTGTAAAACTAACACAAGGACAAAAAACTATCTGTAAAGTATCCGGCCGAATATTGACGTTTTAGATAGGTTTCAAAATGCACGAAGAGTTACTTTTTCTCAAAAGGTCACTTTTGCACAAGTTGATTTTTATTTATGTGACTTCATTTTTAAAATTTGTTTTTACTATCAATGTAACTCCTAACCCTTACCCGTGTTCGTTTTTTTTTTCTCGTTAAATTCTTTGTTTTTTTTTGATGTACTTTTAACTGTTTTGAAATACAAAATTGACCATTTGTGCAAAAATGGGCCAACGTGAAAAAGTGCCTATGTGAATACCTGACCCGTCTCCTGCCTTTTCAGATCCGGATTTGCATCCGGCTGGATCTAAATTTAATTAATACTCATATCTAGATCTTAGCTTGGAAAAAAAACATCCAGATCAGGATCTTAATTTCAAAAAATTTAGGTATCCGGCCTAATCCAAAATTTTTGTATCTGGTATAACACTACTTTTAAGTTGAATTTATAATCGTGCACCAAACAAGTTAAAACTCATAAAAACTTAAGTCTTATATGTTCTAGCAGTTTGTATATTTGAAATATTAGAGTTTACTTAACAACTCTGAAAAAAAAATAAAACATACTTTTTTTAGTTATGCAGAAGTTTAAACTTTAAATACATAAAAAAAATCAGTAACTATATTACATTAAAGTATTTTAGTATCATATTTTTGAAAATTATAATTAGCATATAGCTAGCTAACAACAAACTAATTTTTAAAAACATTAAAAACTATTAAGATATTATCTTTAAATATAAACTAGTAAAACTAAGGTTAAGTGTTTTTTTTTTAATTGTTCAGACATTTAATCGTACATATACTCACCAGTAAAGAATGGACACCCTATTAAATATATCAGTAAGATATGAAACCTGATTATGTTTACATAACTACTTTTATATTTTAGATACGTACTTATCTAACATATGCATAGTTTATGTTTAATCTTTCTCAATGATTTTTAGGTGCTATTTCAAATGTTTTTAGTTTGCCAATTAATAACATGAAATAAAGTATGAAATCTTAATAAAGTCTATGTGAAATCACTTATACTTTAAATAACTGAATAAAAGAATGCTGCTCATTTAAAATATAAAATAAACATTATATATTTTTAAAACGAATGAATTTCATGAATAGTTGTATCTAGTATTCTAAAACAAACATTATATAACATGTTTACACGACTGACATTGAAACATGTAGTACTACTATTAATAGTATTTATTGCCAGACAAATGCTGTTTTAATTTGTTGAAAAAACCCCTAAACAAATTACAACAACTCGTATAAATTATAAAACTCCTTATGAATATATGGTTTGTTACTTTAAGTTACAATAAACAAAAAACAATATTTTAGTAAACAATACAACTAAATTTTTTCGTAGCAACTGGCGGTTGCAGATATTTTTATGCTAAATATCAGAGACTAGTTATAAAAATTTTATTTAAATTGGTAATAATATATATTTTATATAAGTTTTTAATGTTGAAGTATATCTTAAAATTTAAATTTCATAAATTGATATACATTTTCCTCTTATAAATTATCATTATATTTTCTTAAAATTATCATTTCTTACTATCCAGTTTAAAGTAACGTTATTCAACTGATATAAGTTTAAAAAGTATATTTCTGACATGACCAGTAGAAGATATGAAAACATGGATTTCATAACTGCCGGAAATCAATGTAGTAAAGTTTAAATAAATGTTAAACACACTTTTTAAGTTTCAATGCAAAATTAATTATCAAAAAAAAAGTCTATATTGGGTAGTTTAATTAGAAACGAACGCTTAAATTAGTTTTAATTACTGATGTACTAGATCCAGACTTTTTTTCAAATTAGGATCCGGCCGAACCCAGATCCGGATAGTTTTTTCAAATTAGAATCCGGTCAGAACCGAATTCGGAATTTTTTTTTCAAATTAGGATCCGGCCGGATCCAGAACTGGATTCTTAATACTCTTAGTTATTTGTAATGTAAATAATATAAAAACTCCTATGTATGATAATACAATTTTATATAACTAACTACTAACTAATTATAATTGTGTAATGATAAGAGCTTGCAAATGGCTAGCTTTATAGTTCTGGACACTAATTTTTAACTTATTTAACCTTTTTAGTATTAGGTAGGTCAAATTCCACCTCGTTTGGACATCTTGAACAAGTAGCAAGGCTGTTTGCTTTGTTAATGTGGAATCTAGACAAACTTGAATTAATTTTAGCTTTTCACAAGCTGAGGAGGAATGGCTGAAATGGCCAACAATTTTTCGTGCTTTTGATAGCAAAACATCCTCGTCCGCAAACAATGAATCCTTTATAATTAATTGTCGTTTGTGAATAAAGCAATGAATTGATGTTATATTTGACAACACCATACCAAGCCTCATATTGTAAGCATTATCTCGCACAATCAAGTACAACTGATTGGGGTTTATTCTCCAGTTTTTTAGCATATCTTTAATGTTATCAGAAATATTGAGTCCAGTATGGCGACCTTCTATATCCTGGCAATGCAAGACACGGTGAATGTAAACAAAACTTTTATTCAACCAATGCGCCGTCAGTGTAAGATATTACGTTTTGGTCTTTGAATTAGTGCATATGTCTGTAGTAAAAGAAAAATTTTAGAGCTTTTCCACAAGTTTAGAAATATCAGTATAGAAAAACTATGTTATATTTTATATATATGATAAAAATTGGTCCAGCACTTAAATAATGTAGAATCTAGAGAAATCTAGGGAACTTCATGACTTTTTCAATTTTATTTAGGAAAACTTAGGGTTTTTTTTTTTTAAATTGCAAAAATCTAAAGATATCTAGAAAAATCTAGGGATATGGGAACCCTGTAAAGTGAGTATAAACTAGTCTGAGTCAGAATGAGATTTTAAAAAACTGAAAAAAAAAAAATAAAACTAATAATAAGTAAAACAGCTAGCCACATTGTTGACAACTTTAGGTAATATTTGCAATTAACAATCTGAAATCAAGTTCTTGAACATAATTAACTAGAAATTCACAAAATATTGAAAACTGGATCAGCTCAATCTCATTCAAAATCTAAAAAAAAACTAGCCTGAGTTTTTCAAAAAATCTTTAAACTAGCCTGAGTTTTTATAAAAAACTAAATTAGCCTGAGGCAGCCTGAGATTTTCAAAAATTCCTAAAAATTTTCAAACTAGCAGAATGGCCACTGATTAAGTCAAAAAAAAAAAGCTAGAGTGAGTATAAACT
Organism: Thalia democratica; assembly: GCF_965202585.1. Lineage (NCBI taxonomy): Eukaryota > Metazoa > Chordata > Thaliacea > Salpida > Salpidae > Thalia > Thalia democratica. Next base: position 80,464,586 of record NC_139168.1, read on the forward strand.
AGCCTTAGTTTAAGATTACTTTAATCTAATAATCAGTAGAACAGCTAGCCATTAGGTTGACAGTTTGGTAGTAAAGTTTTTAATTTTACAACATAGGTAAAGAGTTGCATTTCTGAAATGTTTGATTCATAGTTTAAATGTAAAGAAATGCAAATTAGTCACGTGTACAAAATGAGCCAATCACGGTAGGTGTTTAATTTTAACTGACGAAAATGACTCTTTTTAATTTACACAAGGTTTGCTTTTGAAAAAAATACTTTTCTGTATGCTCTTGTTTACTAACTAGATCTCTGTCAGAACCTTTTTTAAAAATTAAAATCCGGCCGGAACCGGATTCGGATTTCTTTTTCATATTAAGATCCGGCCGGATACGGATATCAGACAAAAATGGCAATATTCGGCCGGATCCGGACCCGGATAGTGAGTAAGGTACATCATTAGTTTTAATACATTTAGTAACAAGTTAAACTTGGTACAATATTATATAGATTTTTTATTAGCTTAATATATATTTTTAAATAATAGAACTTTTTAGAACTGCAATTTTAATTTAATTACTATACTTAAACGGTACGTATAGTTTTAAATGTTTGGTATACTTTTCTAAGAGATTGATTTAAAAATTAATTAAATTGTTAAAACACCTAAATTTTATAACTTGAACTTTCAGATAAATTATATTTAAAAAACAGTTTAAAATTATTATTGATCTTAACTAATTTCCAACAAGATTAATGATGTTCATAAAGTGTACTGTATTATAAAGTCATTATTATAGAGTTACTTAAAGTTTATAAAACAACTAAACTTGACTAAGCACATAATAATTTAAAATCACAAAACAACTATTACTGAACAGATATATTAAAAGATATATGTTAAGTTTGATAAAGTATTTGAAAGTTGGTAACATGTTTGTTCAACAAATTAATCAATTCTAGTAACATTTTTACTTGAAAAAAAGCATTATATAACTTTAGCTAGCTTTTAAACTTTATATTTGTTTAAAGAAAAAATTTTTATGGCTTTTATTGATACAATTCATAAACCTTCTATAAACTAAAACACTATATAATAAAAAAAGCTTTATAACAATTTTAAACAGACAATATAGTTTTAGTTTGGAACATTTCAAGGTGTCTATAATTTCAAGAAATTAGAAGAACTTTTTATAAGTAATACATTATGCTTCATGTGTTATAACCAACTATATCATAAAAATTTAATCACTTAATATGAAGTGGCTAATATTGATAACTTAATTATTTTATTTTATAAAATAATAAAAAATAAAAACAATATTATTATTAGGATATAAAAATTTTCTTTAATTATGTTTGAAACAGCTTCGGTAACTTTTAAACCATTTTGGTATGTACTGGTAGAAAAAAAGGAATACTTTACAAAAAAAAGTAAATAATTGTTTCTAAACAAACTAACCTAAAAAAACATGTACATAAATACTTTTTCAAAACCAAAATTTAAGCTTTTATCATTCGAATAGGAAATGTTTTGTTCTAACTTTAGCAAAGTTGTTCGTTGTATACTTTATTTTAAACAAAATATAAATTTTTTGTTTAAGTTTTTCCAGTTTAGTCTTGATAATTACTTTTTACGTTTCGTTTAGTTTCTTTTTTGTTTTTTCGCTTGATCTAAAAGTTATTTAAGGCACCTGCTGCATAAGTTGGTAAATGCAACTAGAGTATTTTATAAATAATTCAGAAGTATCTTTTTTTTTGCATGTTGTTCTAAAGCAAACTGTTTATGAGCTGTCTTTAACAGCTTAAAAATAAACAATCAACTTTTGTGTGCTTAGAAAAAAAAATAATATTTTTCGAAGTATAAACTTTTTTTTGTAATAAACAGTTCTTAAATGATTAAAATAAAAATACAAATCTAATGAACCTAAGTCGATTGTAAAATAGTTTGGATATAATCTAATTTATAAAATTATAACTTTTTTAGTGAGCGTTTTATTTTCAGTAATGTCTTTTTAAGCTTTTTAGTGTTTAAAAAGAACTGTAAAACGATATCTATTTAAAACAAAAAGTGATAAATATGATGTTATTAAAAACTAAGTTTAATTTTTAAGAACTAAAAATAAAATTTAGCAAAACTTTAATTTTTTCAGTTCAAAGCGGTGAAATGAAGTACTAATTTAGGAGATAATTTGATTTTTTTTCTTAATAACACTAAATTTTAACTACTGTAATTTTACTTTTAACGTTAAAATTTGCTTTAAACAGTTTAAATAATTTTTTTTTTTAGAACTTTATAAACAAACGCCTAACAAAAACGTATAAATAATCGGTAGTTAATTTTTTATGAGCTGATTTTCTTATTTATAAAAATCAGAATTATTATGTGGTAATATACGTTAAATAGATTTTTAACTAATTAAGTGAACATAAGTGATGATTTGTTTTTCTAGCAGTAAATAAAATATATATATATTTTCTGTTTATTTTCTAACAGACATTTCTTTAGTGTTTAACATTCTAAACTAAAAGTAATATTTTAATTGTATAGTAAAACTGATATTAAACAAACTATTAAAAAAATAAAAATACAAAAAAAAAGTTATTGACCGAAGTTAATCGTCACGGTTAACAATGATAGTAAAAGTAAAATAAAAACAAATAATGACTAAAAAAATATAACTAACATCAAAGATATAAATGTAATTTTTCTAAATAAGAAAAAATAAAAAATAAATAAACTTACTGACCGAGGGTAAGGGTAAGATGTAATATTTAAATTAATAAATTCAACCCCGAATAAAAGTCTTCGTGCAAAAAAGTCCTTCGTGCATATTTGACTCCTACACATAAGTTATATATCAAAGCTTTCAGAACAGTATTATGTTCTAACAAATAAAGCATAAATTGTTTTTAAAAACAAAAAAATAGCAAAAATTCAATAATTAATATTAAAAAAAACTACAGCTTAAAATATTTCATTAAACTATATATTTTAAGGATAAAGGTAGTTTACCAGTTTTACAGCTGGTTTGAATATATTTGAAAAGGACTTTGCTGGTTTTAATATATGTGCGTTTAATTAAATGTATATTTTTGAATACTTATAATGTCGCACTTAATATTTAAGTAGAACTTGAATTTTATTTTAGCTAAAGATAAAAACTTAATTAAAAATAAGAGTTTTGAGTCTAATAAAGCAAAAAGTATAAATTAAAATATTTTAACTTGAACAATTTAGTTTATTATAAGTTTCAAATAAAAAAAAAAGTTTATTAAATAGTTTACTACTTATTTTGTGAATATTTATCAAATAATTTTGAAAAGATTTTAAAAATAGATTTAATTTTGTGTGAATTTTTTACTTCTAAGGTTACAATAAAAACTTTTCAATTATGAGTAAGGAAAATATATCACTTGAAAATTTTGAAATTTGTTTCTAAAGCATTTTATATTTAAAATCGTATTTAAATAGATTGTATTGAGTTTTTAAATTATAGATAATAATACTAAACTTATTAACCTTACCTACTATTTTGTATATAGAGACTAAGCATGAATTAAGATTTTTTTGTAAATGTATAACCTTTTTTGTAATATCTTTTAACTCGGAACGGGTCAAAATTGCACAATGAAAAGTTGCACAAGTTTACAAAATTGCACGAGGAGACTAAACTGCACCAGAACAAAATTGCACGAGGAAACAAAATTGTACGAAGCCATTTTTACACCCAGGGTCATTTTGCAGAAGTTACATTTTTGCATTATCTTCCTGCATCTTTATCCGCTCGTGCAAAAGTGTCTTCGTGCAATTTTGTGTACTCGAGCAATTTTTTACCATCGTGAGAATTTGAAAGCTATCCCCTTTTACCAACTTAAGTTTTCTATTTACTTACTTATGCTTAAAAGTCTTGTGTATCTAATTTTTACTAAATTATTATCTACAAATTATTTATTCAAAATTTTTAATTCAAACTCATTATGACGTATCCATTATCTAGCTTTTATGGGTGGTGTCACTTTTGCATGAAACGAAACTTTTGCACGAGGTGACACTTTCGCACAGGGTCAAACTTTTGCAAAGCGACTCTGATGTACGAATAGATAGTTTTGCACTGTGTTATTTTTTAACGAAGGGACATATTTGCACAGCTTCCTTTTGCACGGAGGGTCATTTTTGCAAGAACAATTTTTTTCGCGTAGTTACTTATTGCACGACGTTACATTTGTTAGCCGACATTTTTTCTAAGCATCACTTCTGCACGGCGTTATATTTTACGAAAATACTTATTTACTACGTATATTTTAAACAATCGGTCAATTTTTAACGGTGCTTCACTTTTGCTAGCTTATAATTTTTTTTTCTATTTAATCCTTGAGTTATTTTGCTGTATTACACAGTTTTAATGTGTAATTATGGCAAAGTATTAAAAATTAAAACAAATTGAAGCATATGTTTTTATGTTTCTAAATAGCGTCAATATATTTTTCTGTAGTCTTAGGTCATATTTAATTTTGATAAATGATTTAAATAATTAATAAAATCAAAATTCCTTATAATTAAAAAGTAAAATAAGTAATAAAGTTTATGCAGTGAATCCGGTAAAACTACTTGAACAAAGGTAACAGAAATAGTCAAACAGAAATTATAAAACGTCTAAAAGTGATGTTAAAAATATTTTCGAATAATTTTAGTTATTTGATTCATACACTTTTAGTTTTAACACCGAAGAACTAGCCTAACTGTATTTTCTGACTCATTTTAATCGCTCTATTAGTTTGTTTTGACAACAACTTTTAATATTATTTTGATAACCTTTTAACATAACTTAAATTATAATTTTTTATATCAAATAAAGTAGTAACAATACATGTAACTCTGTAATTACTTTTTAATTTCTTGATATTTACTTTATTGAGAAACAATGAAAATCAACTTTTGGTAACAGATTTTAAACACATATTTTATATTCAAGAAATAATATTAATTAATTAAAAAATTATTCATTGCAAGATCAAGACTAACCAGCGAATTGACTGGTATTTTAGTTAATTTAAACCTACAAACTACCTGTTTAATTTAATGATTTATTTTTTCATTTTGATATCTATCTTTAACTTTAAAGCTTGTTTCAGTAGAACCAAAACCATACAGTATTCTATTTATTATGTGTAAAAAAATATTTCCATTTCGAAACAACATTACTTTTTACTGGAAGGAACATAAGTTATTATTTTGTTTAAATATAATCTGTAAAAGGCTTTAATTTAAAGTCTATTTAAAAAACCGAACAATTTTTAACACTACATGTCAGTAGACTTGTACAAAAAGTTTTAACAAAGGATCGCTATAGTTTAAGAGTTATTAGTAAATTATACACATGTTATTGAAAAAATAATTAGTTATTATTTATTACTTATGTGTTTACTACCAAATTTACATGTTTCATTCTTTTCAAGGTGGTTTTAATGTATAAATATATACAGTGCATCATTAAATAACTAGAATCAAAATACGAAGTTTTAGTAATAAGTCTTAGTATCATTCTTTACATTTTTACATTTTAAAAATTAACATAGTTTTTATTAATATTTTTGGTAGTATGTATGTACAACGTTTGTAAAAACTTTTTAAACTTACATATGGTTAATTTTATTCAAGGTTGTTTTTTTTTTGCATATCAGATGTTTATTTTATAATGTTTTTATAAATTAGTTTTATACATTAAGTACTAAACAATCGTAATTTCAAAACATATGTAACTTTTTTTATATCATAGCTAGGGCTTTTAAATTTCCAGTAGCTAAACATCTTTGAAAATTTTGATAAAACTTAAAGTGTTGTTAAACATTAATTACTAAGTTATTTTTAATCTACGAAAAAATAACTTATTAAACTTATTGGTTACGTAATGAGTTATAAACACAAATCACTTTTTGACAAACATATATATAGTGACTCTAATTATATGGTATTTGTTGCAAGGTCAACTCATATGTTTTAACAGCATATGTGTGATAACAGAACTTGTATATAAATAATTAAATAACATAAGTTTGATGTAATTAAAAACTAAAACTTTAAAATAATTTTGTAAACACGGTTAAACAAAAATAATATTTTTAGTATTTTGTCTAACAGTTAAAAAAAAGTGTTTATAAACAAGTCTAAACTTAATTTTCTTTGTTCTTAATCTTACAACTTTTTTATGAATTTTATAATTTAAAAAACATGATCCTAGTACAGCAAATTAATTTTCTTTTAAAACAAATTTTCATCAACATAGTTTTTTTTGTTTTCAATTAAAACAACTAAATATTTTCTGAAAACTATTTCTAAAATTAATTCTGTAATCTCGCTAATCGACAATATATATGTAGTTTACTTTAAATGTAATTTTAAAAAAAATAATTTATTTTATTTTGAACCAAACTTTTTTACAAAGACAAAACATAATTCTTATGACTAATCTAACAAGTTTAGATTATTATTTCAAAAAGAAAAAGAAATTAGCACTTTAAGTAACTAAAGTTGTTATTACATACTAAAATTAATAGTTTAATGTTTTTGTTGTAACAAAACATAATTTTGTTGACGTATATAATAAAGTTTAGACTAAAAGTTTAAGTTAAAAGCAGAAGTAATAGGTTTTTATTACTTATTACAGAAGTAATAAGTTATTATTAGTTACAAAAACAAAACTATTGAAAATCAACAAAAGTATTTTATGCTCGAATAAACATAAATTCTAACGTTAAGGCTTAAATGCTCGCATTTCTTTGATTTTGTTTATAGTATAAAATTAATTTGTTATTTAGAATATTGTGTTTTTCCAGTCAAGCAAGTTTGTACAGCTATTTCAGTTTGCTGACCTGAAAAGATACTAATAATGATATATTTGAAATTAAAAAAGTTAACATTACATAAAGTATAAAAATATTGTCTTTTTTTTTAATTGTTATCACTTTGAATTCTAAAATTTTACTGTTAGAAAATTCTAATCAAATATAGTTTTTCCGGCTAAGATGTTATAAACAACAGGAGATAATATTTAACTGTTTTAGCGAATGAAAACGTGTTTTGATATTAAAACCGAAAAAGGTTTTTTGAAGTGATATTGTTTTTCTTATTTATAAACTTGTAACTTTTATTGTAACTTTATTAAAGAAAAATATTCTATTCACAATGTTAAGCAAATAATATAAGATAATAATAGACATTCATAAGAAAGTTAATGTTTCAGATAGTTAAACTAATCAGTCATCAAGGCTTTAGTTGCTTTATTTTATATATTAATTATTTAAATTTTTAGTTATGTTCTTAACACGTTAAACATAACTGATTAACAGCAAAGTATTTTAATTTTATTGCTATTACTTCAACAAGCTAATTTTGACATTTTAACTAAATTTTACATTCATGGCTATAAATAAAAGGATGTATAAATTTAGAAAAATTAAAACTTGGTTTACAAAATCACTCAGTTTTTGATTATAACCATTGTCTAAAATAAAATTATACTAACATCATTAGTGGCTAACAAAACCTCTCTAAAGTTTGACTACTGCAAGTATTTTGTTTAATAAAACTTAAAAACCTATATTTTGTTTTAAACAAAAGTGGTTAAAACAACTCGTTAAAAATTTGTTTAACACTAAAATTATTTATGTGAGATAGATTTAAAACTTACAAAATAAAAGTTACAGTATAAAGCATGAAGAGCAGTTAGAAAACAAACTCTTATCTTAAAAAATTACTTAGTTAAAGTTTTTTTTTAATTATTGTATCTGTCTGAAAAATTTAAAACAATTTCAAACAAGTTTAAACTTAAAGAAATTCAAAGTTAAAAAAAAAATCTTACTGACGTCAGCAACAAATACGCATCTAAGAATATTTGATAACAAATAAGCCAAAGGAAAAACAAACATTATTTTACTAACGAAAATAGTTTGTAAAGCTGTTCGAACCAGCTATTAAAATAAAGCTTAAGTCAGTATAAGTACATAAGTTATTGTAGTACCCAAAGCTGTTGTTTTCATAATAAAAACTTTTTAACTAAACTAGAAGTGCTAGTTGCAGTTTTAAAGCACAAATCTTTACTCAAATTCAAGTTTATCATTATATGTAGAAATATTTTATAGATTTTATTTATAGTTTATATTTCTAACAAAAATTATTCTCAATAACCATAGAACAAATTATATTGTTTAACAATAGTACTACTACTTTTCCAAGTTGAATTTTTCTATTATTTATTTAAGTAATTGTTTATAGATGTGATTTTTTAAAAACTTAAGCATTGTTATCATATTTTTTTTGTAACAAAATTTTTAGCACTTACTATGTTAAAAGATGTGATAGTACTTTTATATGACTCTAATTAACTGCTATTAGCATTGTATTTTGTTACTAAAGGTGACATTTTATCTATTGCCTATTAAATATCGATTTTTAAAACTTTTGTTTTTACTTTTCACCATTGAAAATTTGTAAAATTAATGTTAAAGTTTTATTATGGAAATTTTCTTAATATTAAACATCATCAAGTTTTGCAGGATAAAAAAAAGTAATGTAATTAATGAAAAACAATCAGTAAAATAATCAAAACTTTTTGGTGCATGTTTCAATGAGACTAATTTTACTTTGTTTATTTTTGCCAGATATATGCTGGTAAAAATTCATACTCCTTGAAAGATGCAATTAAACAAGACAAAGTTATAAACTAACTTGTAATTACTTAGGTTGTTAGGATTATAGAAGTAGATTGTTGTTGCTAGACGTATGCTGGTTAAATTATTTGTATCATAATTCTCAAAAACTTCATGTAAAAACATTATTTCTTAATTTAAACTTTTATTCTAAATTATCATTATCTTTATACATTACGAATGCCATACTAAATTACTAACAAAGTCAACACTTAGTGTTAATGGCTCTGAACTTTTTTAATAATTAAAAACTTTTAACTTTATATATTCTATGTATAAAACATATATTCAGATTATAGGAAATAAAATTTAATTTTGTATAACTTTGTAGCCTATGAATGTATGCACCTTTAGATCATAACTTAACTTATACTAAATGCTTGTATTCTATAATACTTAGGCTACTCTATTTAAACTAAGCACGACATGAGTTAACATGTTTTAAATAAAGAACAACTGAATACACTTAGAAATATATAAAGAACATCAATTTTAGAAAACATTTTAAATGTGGTCAAAACCTTTACACAAGATTTAATCTAGCAAGAATATACTTAAAAAATGTATAAAACAAAATAAGATTTAGTTACTTAGAATGTAAATAAGAAACACTTATAAAACTTGCAATAACAAAAAAAAACGCTTCATAAAACAAAAGAAAACAAAATAAATGTCTATTCTTCATTATCACGTTTACTGCAGCAGGCTGTGGCTAGCATTTCACCGTCTGTCCGTCAGCTAGTATAAAACATTCCATAACTCAATGTTGAATCATAGGCTGAGATTCCCCCACTGCTTTCTGTGGCTGATTTATATAGCAGCTTTCTTAACTTTTTGCAACATTACACCATTAATTTCTGGTCTGCACTTTATTTTCTCATTTTTTAACTGTATTAAACTTGCATCAGTATAAAACTTGACCTTACGAGCTTTCTTTAACCGCTTGAATGAACTTTTAGCTCTAAACTTCCAGCCAAATCTATACACTAGTCAAAAGTGAACTTGATATCCTGCCACACTTTCTCTTCTCCACTATTGATAGAAGTTGTCGCTCTACTTCTCCTCTGCCTTTTTGTTGGAAGATAAAAAACACCCTTCCTTCATAAACAAGGATACGTTACACATATCAAAGTTTAAATTGGTCTCAAAACTACCCTTTTTTTTTCGTACTAGATATAAAGCAAACTAGAACTAGTTTAAAACAATTAAACAATTTCTATATTCATTCACCCTCCGACTATAACTCTTTATATTTTTATGTTTAAAATTACAAGTCTCATTGGAAACCTGTATTTAAATCAAAGATAAACCGTGCTTTTTTACCTACTACGCCTAATAGGACAGCTAGAGGTCTTACTACTGCGGGTTTATACTTAGCATATACCTTGTTGTTTATTGTTTTACATTTATTTTTCATAATAAACACAAATAAGTAATCTATAACACAGTATAATTATTAAATATCTAAAAAGTACTTAAATTATTAAGTATTTGTAAAAGATCTTTAATTTAAATACCCGACTTTATAAAAGAATAATAATTACTTTACTTATTTTGTATGATATATGTATTTAAAGTCATTTTGGTTTTATGTATGTCGTTGTAACAAAATTATTGGTCAGGGCTTAGTAAGCTTAATAACAAGTTTGATTTTCTCTTTATTTACTTAAGTTGTTTTAATTTTTTAATTTAAATTCAATCTGCTTCCTAATTGTATCTAAGTTTAATTTAGCTATAATTTAGATTTAATCATTATAAACATTCAATAAATAAAATATACATTATACCAAAATTCTGTGGCTTTTATTGCCTTTACTGTTGTTTAATTTTTTGATTCGTTAATTTATGTTTGTTGTTTTACTTTTTATTATCAATAGATTACACGTTACTTTTTAAATTAAACCGTTTTACCACTTTTTTTCAGATTTAAAGAATAAATCATCTAACTTTGAATAAAGCTAATCCTAATTTTCATGTATATTGTGACGTATTTATTAGATGTATTTTTTCAATGATTAGAAACCAATGAATAATTTAGAACTAGTACTTCCTTCCATTTTATGTAAGTAGTTTATACTATTTTTGTGTATTTAAGTTTATTTTATTTAACTAAGACTTAATAATTACAAATATTATAAAGTCTTATAACAGTCTATAACAGATATAAACAATCGGATTTAATATTAAGTTTTTATCTATTATTAACTATTAAGCTCTAGAAATCTATAGCAATTATTTTTATACTAATCGACACATGCATATACCTACTTTAGCTTCTATTCTTTCCTTGCAGTATCTATTTTTTATAGATCTTAGTTGAAGTGTGTTAATCCGTTAACACACAGAAACATATGCAAGTGTAATATAAAAAGGATCTGTATAATTTGTTATTATTATAAAATATTTCGACCAATTATTTTGATACGATTTTATTTGGTTAGAGTTTCTGAGAAGCCTAATTAGATAAAATAGATTGAAATAAATTTCTTTTTCTCACAAATATCACTTTACTTGATGTTGGTTTTATAATAAACATTTTCTTATATATTGAATTATTATTTTAGAAAAATTTTAAAAATATACTTTAGTGTTTGTAAATAATTAAATTTTATTGTACCCTAACATATTTTTAAACTAGTTTACATTACTGACCTCAACTTATCAAGAAAAAAAAAATTATCACATAAAACGATTAACAAAAATTATAACTACTTAAAATAATTAATTTGAAAAAAAACCACTTGTTCAACTGTTTAAAGACTGAAAATGATGCAAAATAATAATTTAACAAAACATTTCTAACATCTTTATACTGTTGTTTAATAAATTTTAAACTATTGACTATTTTAATTATTTTCGTTTCAGACTATATAACTCACTAAAGTAGTATTCACATTATATTTATGTTCAGATTTATTTATTAACGTTTTTTAAACTTTAGGCAGAAAAAAAATTTAAAAAAAAGGTTTTGTCAAAATCTTTTATATACGTATTAGAATGTTAAGTAAATCCATATCAAATAAATAATCTAATCAATATTGTTTATTATTGAAATTAAACTAAAATAGAAACTAATGTTATATTGAACATGTTCTACTATATAAATAAAAACTCTAATATATTTTGCCAGACATATGCTGGTTAAAATTTTCCCTTTAAAAACGAGTATATAGTAATGAGGTAATAATAATATATATTTACTTATATTTACTTGATTTGTGATTTGAGTTTAAATACCTAATAAAAAAACACTTTATTTTAAAACCTTCAGTCGAGCTATGTTGGAAACGTTTGCAATATTTCTTTGATTAAACTGTACCTTACTTTTAAGTACTTTTAAGACGGGAAAATTATTTAAAGGAGAACAAATTTTCTTTACAACATTGATTGAGAATTTAGTTTCTACTATTACAGACCTTAATACTATTATATACAAAAAATCTTTAATACATGTTGCCAGACATATGCCGGTTAAAACTGTTATTTGAAGGACCAGTAAATAGCAGCGATAGAAAAAATATATATTTCTAACTTTATTTACTTGATTTGTGTAATGTGTTTAACACGTAATTGAGAAGAGATTTTTTTTTAACTTATATGCAAGCTATATTTGAAACAATAATTGTACCTTATTTTTTACTTCTTTTAAGACTATTATAAGTTTTTTTAAGCGTGTAAAATTTACATACACAAATACTTGAGAATGTTTTCGTCTTATTAAGATCAATTCTTTGTCTGAAAATAATTAAATTTTTTATTAAAAAAAGCTTGTTATAGAAGTTTTATTTTGAAGAAAACTTTCTTGTTATCAGACATCATGCATCTTAAACACTTAAACAAATTAAGTTGATCAGCTGTAAATAAGATATTTATCTTTTTCTAAAAATAATAAACTTTTTGTGCCTGTTTCTTTGAAACAAACTTTTTTGTATATTTATTGGCAAACATATGCTGGTTAAATTTTTTTAGCTGCAAAAAAAGACAATTTTTTAAAGTATATGAATATTATATAAGTACTTCTAAATCTTAAATTATGATATGATAACAAATTGTGTTCAATAGCCAAATAATTTCTTTCAAAACTTTCTAGATTTATTGTGGTAAACACTTTAGTAATTTAGTTAAAAAACTGAACAAAACAGAAAAACAATTTAATTGAATTTTGAACTGACTTGATTTTATTTATACGAACAGAATGATTTCTATAATGGATGTTTTAAAACGGTAACTAATTTTTTTTTTGTTTTTAATAACACTCTGGTTTTTAAATTTTATTGAACGTGTAATCAATATGTTTGCAATAAATTTTTAAATTAATATCAGTTTTTTGAAAAATAAAATTAAATTTTATGGTATTTAATAATATAAAATAATTTTGAACTCAATTTTGGTTAAAAATTTTTCATTAAAGCTTCAAAAATGCTTCGTGCTAACAACCTAAAAATAAAATAACAGGTTAATTAATCCATTTTAGAATAAATGGTCGAAAAAATGTTTTTAAAATGCTGAAAATTTTTCGTTTGTTTTTTTTTTAAAACTTTCGTGTAATTTACATATAAAAAGTTGTAATATCTTTAAAAGTTTGTATAAAAAATATTATTTCTTTCTTCATCTAAAACTATTCTTTAATTTATTATGTATATTATATTTTTATGTTAATACCTTATAATTTATTCATTGTTAAATAATTTTACAAATTACTAATAATAAAATTTATTTAATTCTTATAGCATATATTTATTTCGGCCATCGTCAACAAGTTGAGATGTTTTATGCTATCGAATATAAACAATGAACTTCACCACACGATCTACAACAACAGCATTCGAGACAATCCTACGACCGGTCGTAGGATTGTTTCGGATGCTGTTGTTGTAGATCGTGTGGTGAAGTTCATTGTTTATAGCATATAATAATGATCTATTATATAAAAGTGATGTGAATATTAAAACTCTCTTATATTTTTAAACTTTTTGTTTTTGTTTATTTCTTGTTAATCATTAAGTAAAAAAGTCTGTTTATTTTTATTATTCCTTTCATCTGCAACTTTAGGATTTCTAATTTAAGTTTTAATATATGACCCTATGGCCCCCTGAACATCCGTCATGGCTCCAAAAGGGGCTACTTGGCCCACTTTGTCATCTAATTGTATATTATGGACAAGCAAGAATTCGGATATTAAAAGTTGGAAGTCATAACTTATGTTTCATTTATATAGTAGTTTGAAGTTTTTTTTTTAGAATAATTAATTAAATTAGCTTGAAAATGCCATTTTTTATTCTTTTTAGTTTGCATCAAAACATATTTTTAAAATTATTTTATATACGAGCGTCTCTTAACTAGAAAACAACTCGAAAACTAAATATTTTTTGACTTATAAATACTTATTTTTAAACAAAATAAAATTTGTATTACAGTTGATGTTTTTATCAACATTTTACTATGACTATTTTTCGACTTTTACTTTTTTTAACAAAATATTTCAAAAGTTTTCAGATCAAAATTGTTTTAGCTATTTTTCTAATAAAACAGCATAAAAAATCAAAACTGATTATTTCTATATTATAATTTATTGCATGTTTATCCGAAGAATAAAAACTTAATTGTATTTTGACAGACGTATGCTGGTTAAAATTTGTGTAGAAAAAATCAGTAAATAGTAAAGATATACTAATAAGCTGTAAATACTTTTATTTACTCAATTTTCGTTTTTAGTTTATAATGTAATTAAGAGAGATATTTTTAAAGGTAAAATCACGCTATATAAAAAACATTTGCATTCTTTTTTTCGCTAAAATTGTGCCTTACTTTTTAAGTGTTTTAAGACGTTTTAAAAGATTCAGAAAGAAAATAAGTTTTACGTATACTAATGACTGACAATTTTTTGTTTTGTAAAGATCAACTTAAAAACTAAACAATACTTGTGTTAAAAGTTTTCATTTATCGTTTATGTGTTATAGTTTAAACGGATTAATCTTTAGAAATACTTATGTTTCAGCAGGGTCTCATTTCGGCTATTTTAAGTTTAAGGAGTAGCACATTCTAAAACTGTTAAGTAACAAATCATTAATTAAATACTTTATTAGAAAACTTAATGCAATGCTTTTAAAACTGAAAAATGTTAAACTAAAGTTAAACTATAACAGTTTATACTAGTCTATATATTTTGATAAAACTTGCGCTATTTTTTTTACTTTTTTAATCAATTAATAAGAATAATAGCATATACAATCAAAATTATACTAAATTCATTTATTCAAATTACGCCATCAAAATTAATCAAGTTACAACTATTTTAAAAACTACATTCTCTAATTTAACATACTTATTACTAAGTAATCTTAATCAAAATATGAATTATAATTTAAGAAAATAACATACTGTATAACAAAATAGTTTTCTGATACATAAAGCGCTTGAGTTAATCAATATACTGTATCAATTGCAATTTGACAAGATAACTTTTTTTTACCTTTGTCGATAAATATTTCGAACGAACATCGTTTTCATAGCTTATATATAAAAGCTTTATACTTAAAATCACAGTTTGAGCGAATACTCTAGAAATTTGTAATTTTGTCGTGAACAGCGTATTGTATTTATATACTTTTGTTAATTTTTATTTTTTCAAAATTTTAAAATTGTTTGTATTTTATATTTAATTCAGAAGTTAAATAATTTTTATTTTCCAAACATTTAGTCTTTTTTAAGCACAACCACAAAGTTTTTTATTATAAGTTACCAAAGTAAACATAAAGTAAAAAGACTTTTTTAGTTAATGTATACTAGTATTACAAAAACCGTAAAAACATTTCAAAACTTGACTAATTTTTATCTTAAGACAAACCAACGCTAAGACAGTTAAAAAAAAACTAAAATTAAATTACTTAAATTTATATAAAGTAAAAACTCAATCAAAATTTCAACTTCTGCATGTGCTTCCTATCAAATAAACGAAAAAGTGTAGGAAGTAATGAGATCTAGCAACGAAAAAGATTTTTTTAGCTTAGAATTCAAATAAAAACAAACATTTATTGTGTAAACTTGTTTTACTTTCAATTATTTTTTAATTTTTTAACTAGCTTGAGTTCAACAACGTTTAAATTAGTTTTGAAAAATACATATAATATTCACATATTCTATAAAAAAGTTCAAACTAGATAGTAGGTAGTCGGTAGCCTAAAAGTCAGTAAGTAAATTGCATAAAAGAGTGTGTAATATTAACCTGTTTAGTTTTGAATATGCTGATTCAACTATAAAACATTATAATCTAGTTAAGGAATTTTATAAAGTAAAGGTTTTAGAAATTATAGAAAATTGTAATGATTTCATAAATAAGGTACTGTTTTTATACTAATATTTTTATTTTGTTAAATAAGTTTCAACATTTTTAGATTAACACTAAAATTTAAATTATTTATTTAAAAAAGATTTCCATTTATAAGTTTCCTACTTCTACGTACAACTACATACTTTTTCTTTATTGTTTCATGCACTTATATTTTCAACTAAGTTTAAGGTAAGTACAAAAGTTTTTTTTAGTAAAAATGTTTTGGTCTCCTAAACATCATAAAAACAGTTAAAATTTTTATTTGATTTAGCTAAACAAAAAAAAAACACGAATACAATTTAAAAGAAAGCTTAATATGTGAACCATAAATACTTGAGAGTAAGTTAAAAAAAAAACTTCACAAAATGCTTAATTTTTTGCATGTGATTCTAACAAATAAAGCAAAAAGTGTACTGAGATCTAAGATTATAAAAATGTTTATATTAATTCTAAAACTGTAGTTTAATAATATTATTGTCCTAAATACCGTATAATTTTGATAAAAATTATATTATTTACACAGTTGTATGTTAGCCTGAAAGTTTTGATTAAAATTTTTATATCAAATACTTTTCTTTTTCTGTAAAAAAAATCAACTACTAGTTCGCTCATACTACTACATTTACTTTAAGCTCACAGTCAATATACAAATGCCCTCTTTTCAACAAATATTAAATTTCTTTACGTAACAAATAAAATTACAAGACAACTATTTTTAAATTACAAATTTATTTTTCAAGCTCAACATTTTAGCACTTCATACTTTAACTAATTAAAAAGCTGGCTATTTATGCTTT
This sequence comes from Thalia democratica, assembly GCF_965202585.1. Lineage (NCBI taxonomy): Eukaryota > Metazoa > Chordata > Thaliacea > Salpida > Salpidae > Thalia > Thalia democratica. Next base: position 80,481,400 of record NC_139168.1, read on the forward strand.
TTTTTATTAAAGTAGCGTAAGTAAAGTAAGCTTATTAGCATATTTTGATAAATTTAAAGTATCAACACAATCAAAAAACAAAAACTCTTAATAAACAACATACTTTGATAAACTTAAACATTCTTAAATAAAATGCGACTTAAAACTTATAAGCTTTATACTATAATAAAGTTTCTAGCTCACTGACTACGCAATAAGATATAACCGCAATATGTATGTCTTAAATATGGTAAATATTAAATCTAAATTTAAAAACTTATCTATTCCACGTCCCAGAAATTTTGATCAGTCTACATCTGGTATCAATATCGAATTAAGTTAAAAATATTATGAATTTTATGTGCTTATATTCTCTGACAAAACTTTTTTAAAATACATATGCACAAATTTTAAAATAAAACGTAACGAATCTTACATAGTATATAAAACAAAATATTTTTTGATTCAAAACTGTAAAATGTTATTCAAACTTTTTATTAAAATTATAGTTTTACTTTTTTATGTTAATTAAACAAACTTTGTTAGTTTGTTCGAGTTTACTTTGTTTACTTATAACAGCTTTTAATAGATCTACTTTATTACACAAGAATGACAAGCTCGACAATCTTAAATTAGACCAATCATTTAGTCAAAAAACAATGATAATTAGAAAAATATTAAGTTAATGTTTTGGTTTCAAGTTCTGTCAGACAACTCATTAACTTCAATTTGAAGTTCAATACAACACATTCAACACTCAATAAAATATATACAAACAAATTGTATTAACAGTTTTCTCTTAGTTTGTTAGTAATTTAATTTGTATGAATTATGCCCATACATATTTAGTTTTTATCAGTTTAAAATTAAAATATAATTTGTAATTTTCTGATAAGTACTACAGAAATGTTAAAAAACAAACACTAAAGTTTTGGTTTTTGTTCCTTCATTATACTTCTAGACTAGAACCAAATTTATTCAAATAAAGTATTTGCTGTTTTTAAATTAATAAACATGTTTGTAAATACTTTAACTAGAAATAAATTTTTATAGTTAGTTTAAAGATTTAAATGCACATATTAAGTAACATATTGGTATACTATATTATTAGTATGCACATATTAGTATAACACTAGACAATTTTTAAAATTATTATACTACTTCCAATACCTAAATGAAATTCTCAAGCTTTAATCGATTAAGTCTTACAGATACCAACTTAGAGAACAAAATTACCAACTTCGTAACTGTGTATAAAATGTTAGAAAAAAATCATTTGTGCTTTAATTATATTATAATTAAGACATTTCTACTTTGTATGTTTTTTACTTAGGTACAAAATAAAACTTTAAAACTTTGCCAGTTGATTAAGAAATTTACATTTGCAAATTTAAATTTTAAAGTTTAAGTTTTAGTTTAGTAGTTTGATCGGATTATTAGATATTAAATGAATCTTATTTCAAAGAACCTACTTATTCTTTAATAAGATTTCTATTTTTACTGCAGCTTAACAAGTTCAAAGATTTAAATATTCCGAAAATATTAAGAATTATCAATTACAAAAGAACTTTAAGTCATAAAAAAACACTTTTAACTCACTAACCACGTAATAAATTATACCGCAAAACTTAGATGTATAATAAGGTACAAAATACTTCTATATATTTCATATTTAACTTGTTCGCTGCCGTAATATTTAGACCAGTCTTCGTCTGGTATCTTAATATCATTTAATTTGATATATTACAAGCTCAGTGTGACCTCAACATTTGACCAAACTTTTGTAGAATCTATATGAACAAATTTTTATTTAAAATGTATATGTATTCTGGTTTGTATCGTTATTCAACAAACTTAGTTATACTTAAATTTTGTATTAGACATTAAAAACGAAACAAAATACATTATATTAAATTTGAAAAGCTAATGTTACTGTTTTGTTTGTAAGCTTTGAAAAAAAATCTACAAATATTGTTTTAAAATATTTCAACTAATCTAACTAAGTTAAATAATTGAAAAAAAATGGTCAAATTAACTAACCTGAAGTAAAATAAACGTTAACTTAGATTAAAAAAACAAAGTTGTTAAGTTAAAGCTAGTTAAATAAATCAATTATTTTTAAGATAAAAGCATGAAATTCGTGAAAACTTGATTCAAGTGTTATATATAAAACATAGAATCGAGCAACTCCAGTGTAAAAGTTCACAAAATTGAAATCAAATCCATGGATTGAAAATGACCGGCTTGACATTTGTTTACTAAATTATAGCGTAATTGAGACCGGGAATAATAAAACCACGGCCTTAAGTTTGTAAGTTTGGCTCGCTAAACTAAAATATTAAAACTTACACTACATATATTTGAAGTTGATAGTATGAGCACAGAAAATAAAAGGTTTTAGGTACATTTGGGAAAGATTAAGACGAAAGATTCCAAATAGAGTTAGTATTTTTTTACCAGTTTAAAAAGTTATGTCACTTGCTCTGGACCGCTAAACTAAACAGTTTTAGATCTGCATTAGCTGCTAAAAACATCGCTTGTCCCTAATCTAATATGACATAGGATAGTAATAGTAATAGTAATTGTTGCTAAACATTTGATTGTTAAAACATTTTATAAAAGGTCTTGATAAATAGCTAAATCTTTTGTACATACTTATAAATACATATGTTATTTCAAATAAATACTTAAAGCTGTCACGTAAATCTTTAAAAATCTCTTAGTAGGGTCTTATGCATGTCGGCTTTTTAAAGTGTTAAGCACAAACTAAAGTTCTTAAATTTTTTAAAATTTTTTTAAATGTTATATTATACTTAACAAGTAGAAATATTGATTTACGTTTAAAATATAGCAGCATTTACTTGTTTAACATACTAGAATGTTGTTGCCAGACAAGTGCTGGTTAAAATTTCTAGGTAGAGGACTTGATAATTATAGAAAACCTTAATAGTATTTGTAGGTGCTTATAAATACTAGTTTTGTTATTTTATCTCATTACGTAAAAAAAAATTGAAAATCTCTTTGTTTACAAAACTATAAACTATCACAATATTCAGTCTTTAGAGAAATTTTCGACTTATGAGAATTTTTTGATTAAGTTTAATTAGTAGCACAGAGTAAATTTGTTAATTTTCTTTTTAAACTTTATTAGTTGCCTTAAAATACAAAAGCGTTAAAACTAAACTAATTTATACTAGTATTTGTTTACTATACTTAATTTAAGTTGTCAAATAAACTTTTAGATTTTAATAAAAATACAAACATTTTTTTAAATATTTGTTTCCTTCAATAAATGTATAGTTTTTACTTGAAACTTCATAAAAAACTAGAAACAACAATTTTAGTGGAAACATTAATATTTTCAAAGTACAATATAAACAACTAAAAAGTAACTTAAACGGTCTTCACCACAGCTCTTAATTGTTAATTTAAAAATAAAACAACCTGGGTAGTTAAAAAAATCAGTATTATTTAGAAGTTAAAAACATTTTTGTTTTGTTTTAATACAACTTTATTGTTTTAAATCAATAAATGCAATAATAGATAACTTTATACGACGTAATTCAAGTTCCCACAAAAATTCGCTAAAACTACTGCCATATTGTCTAACGAAAAAAAAAAGGAGTACAATCAATCAAGTAACTGATAAAAAACAAATCAAAACCTTGTTCGTAATTTAGTAAATCAAAATTAAAAATAGTTTTAATGAATAATAAAGATTAGCCTAACTAAATTTTTTTTTCCAGCTTACGTTTCAGACTTATATTTAAACTTAATTATAACAAGCAGGTATACAACATTGCTACACTTATAATAATCTTAGCTCTTCAAATGAATAATTTTGACTAGCATACGTCTGGCAACATAAATTAAAGCTTATATTAGTTTAATAAAAACATGCATGGATAATATTTGTTTTAAATTTAAAAAATTTTTATTTAACTTAATGTTTAAGAATTAAAGTACAGCATTGGAAAATGTGTTATTTTCTTTAAAACATTAAAACTTTATGGTTGCTAATTTACAACACAAATGTAGTTTCAATTTAAATTAATTTTAATTTTTTACAACTAATTTAAGTATCAAGATTTTATTTGTATAATAAAACAAACTTTTATCACAGTTCCAACTAATTTTAGATTATTAGTTCAAATTAACATAATTAACAATATAAAATAATTAATATTTATTAATTTGACATAAACTTTTACAAGTTATGTACCTTATTAAAAATAGTCTTCCAATTTTTTACATAATAGACAGTACTTGTTTAAATATATCACTATTTTTGTTATTTCATTGTAAAAATTTTTGTCAGTTTATAAAGTGTTTTTTCTTAACCCAACTTAAACACTATTTTCAAGTACACGTATTGGTAGTTAGAACTCGTCAATACACTTGTTGCTTTTTCTTTTTATTAATATTGTTTTTTTTTTTTAATATTAAAAATACTAGTTGTATTTATAAGATTGCCAATAACATGTGTTTGATAGCTCAAGTTTTATGTCCTTGTCTAAAAAAATTTTGTTAAACATTTTACAAGTTTTGAAAGTTTTTCTTCTTTTATTTGAATTTTACGGTGGCTAGAAATCAAACTTTGATTAAATGTACATTGACGAAGTGAGTTGTTTTAAGTTGTGTTTTACAACTCTACAGACTACTTTTTGATACGGGTATAACTATTTTAATATTTAATGAAATATATAGAAATAAACTGTATTAACATTTATGAGTAAAGTTGTTTAACTAATTTTCTTTAAATTGTGCTAATACACATTAAAATTTTATAGATTAAAGTTGAAAAATTAAACTGTTGTTCTATAATGAGTACTACTCATGTTTTTTAAAACATATAGGTTTTAGTTTTTCTTACTATACTATTTTTATACTAAATTAAAGTACATAAAAAAAATAATAAATACATTGCAGGCTAACATGTTATATAAAATTTTATACTTTTTAACTAGTTTTTAGTAACTACGAACTTTTCGTAACAACTTAGTAGATTTACTTATGCTTAAACAGTATGTAAAACTTTTTATATAACTTTTATAAACTAGATAAATACACTTAAGTCAATTAAGTACTAATTTACAGGTGCTTGAATACATTACATGATTACAACTGGTTTAAAATGTGACTGAAACTTTAAGCAGATTTCACTTTAGGTGTTAATGTGCTAGAATTATATTTAAATGTAAGAAGTTATATTATTTTCCCATCCCTTAATTAGCAAAAAGCAATTTAATTATCTTACTAGTTAGTCATTTATCTTTTGGTACATATATATATATATATATAATTTATTCAAATGGCGATTTTAAAAATTCTGGAACATATGTTTCACAAAGCTTTAATTTTTCATAAAGCTTTGATCATCAGCCAGTTAAATTCAAAATACAAAGCACTGTACTAAACAAAGATACAAAAGTTATGCAAAAAAACAAAAAACAGTATGACGTAATATTGTACATTACAAATATTCAGCACAAAAATCGATCTACCTTCTAACTAATTAAACAACTAAAATTAACGAAAACAACAGTTAATTGACTATAAAATGCTTCAAAATTTGTTGTGTTTTAAAAGAAGCTTTTTTATATGTCGACAAGACGATATAAATTCGCTTCGCTTATTTAAACAACCTTCCTTTTTTAAGGCATACATAACGGCTGTTGATTCTTTTAAGCACAGCCTACAAACAGGGTTGTTACCATCTGCTATTGGCTGTGCTCTTTTTATCACCTCCCAAGTTAATTTAAAATCAATGTTTTTGCGCTTAAGGCCGCAAACACACTTCGAAAGCTCAGTTTCATTTTCGTATACACCACCTTTAAAGGATTTTTTATGGTTGGCATACCGAAATCTGAACTGAGTGGAGCATAGGCCGATGTAGAACTTCTTTTCAAGGTCAGAGTTAACTGTTGCCTTGTAAATAATGTTCTCTGACCGGCAATTGCCCCCCTTCAAATTGTATTTACAGCCACCGGCGCAATTACACTGATTTTTGATTGAATTACTTTTGTTTAAAATCCTTTGATTATGTGACTTGATTAATCTCTCCAAATTCGCCATACATGAATAACTGATTCGCATATTATGTTTGTTAAATATCTTTGATAATGGGTTATTTTTGTTGAAATGTTTTTTTACTAGATTTATAAATTCTCTGCCGATGTTTGTTTTAACTGAAGTACAGAATGGGGGATTATACCAAATTATATTTCGCTTTCTTTTACTTTAATTGGTCGTTTTGTTTTTTTGCTCCGTTGTTTCAAAATTAAGTTTATCATTGTAACCGCATTTTTTCATTATTAGTTCGTAATCTTGTTTTGTCTTTAAAAAGTTTTCTTCGTTGCTCGATCTTTTATTTAAACGTTTATTAATTATTTTTGGTATTTGGTTTATAATATTTTTTGGGTGGCTAGAATATTTATTTATATACATAATTTTTGCGTTTTTCTTTTTATAAGGCATATAGGAGAGATCATGCAAGTTGAGCTTCACATCCAGGTAGTCAGTCGTCAACATTGGTGATTCAATAGTGACTCTTAACCCCATAGACTTGAAGAAGGCGTGCGTTTGTTTTTTTAGTCTTTCAACTATAAAGCCAGAAGAATTGGGCAGTACAGCTAGACCATCGTCCCTGTACAACCCAACTCTTTCTAAACCAAAGATATTCTTCAACCCATCTAACAAAAAAAGACCTACTAATTCACATAACTCTGCACCCATGAACGATCCCTGCGCTACATCAAAAAGAGAGCTGGTGTTATTTGCTCTCTTCTTTTGCCACAGGTTTCCTTGTTCATAAAGTACTGATTTACATGCGTTTTTTATTAGACTCAAATCTTCAGTAGGTACGCTAGTATAAATACCAGCAAATTTAAGTGATTTTGTTACCAATTCTTCGCTGATAGAAGGATAAAAATCGACTACATCAAACTTAAAAAAGCTGTACTTTTGTTTTTCCAAACCAGTGAACCAATTTAAGACTTGGTCTGTATCAGTCCACTGCATAAGTTTAGATTTTAAACGCACAGCCTTATTAATACAGTCAATCTTAACCTTAACTATACGACCTACATCGGACTTAGAAGTATTAATCAATCTACACTTGGGATGTGTCAAAAAGTTATCTTTATGGTCTTTGACCGTTATGTATGCGTTTTTTAAAGGCAATTTTTTAATCCTATCGTGTATTTTTAAGTTTTTAGTTAAATTTTTAGCTTCTACATTGATATCATTTAAAGTTTTATCAGTACATTTTTCGTAATCTTTAAAATTGCCTTTAAGAAACGCATACATAACGGTCAAAGACCATAAAGATAACGTTTTGACACATCCCAAGTGTAGATTGATTAATACTTCTAAGTCCGAAAAATTGTATTGTATATGCTAAAATAGTTTGTACTCTGTTTAAAGAACTTTGTATATTATAAAATAAATACCTTCCTTATATAAAATATCGATTTTGATAACATTCACTTAGAATAAAAAAATATTTTATATATATTTATTTTTTGATTTACTTTGTGGTTAGAACTTGTTTAAGTAATTATATTACCGAATTTGTTTTTGCTAGGAATTAATAAATTATCTTGTTATGTATTAAAAAAAATATAAAATATTATGCTAGTTGTGGGAAATAACTAACAAACTTGTTATGTTATCATTACAAATTACTACTTTATCTACATTTAAAAAAAAAGTTTTGAAGAGTTTCTAATAGCATTTAAAAAATTTTTTAAATTGCATTGTTCTATTTGATTGTTACGGAAACTAGAGTATAAGCTTTAAAAATACAAACAGATATAAGGAAACAAATTGTATTAACAGCTGTGTGTTAATTTATTAGGATAACTGACCTTGGATGCATTTTACCCATATACCTCTAATATTTTCAGTTTAAAATAATAACAAAACCATTTTCTTATTTTAAGTACTATAAAAGTGTCTTAAAACAAATACTAAAGGTATAGTTTTTACTGCTACATTATATTTCTAGACTACTAACTAATCTAAAAATTTAAAAAGCTTATTATCATAAATACAAAAGTATATATTACACTTGATTTACAATTACTTGGAATTTAATTAGATATAAATATATACTTATAAAATTTTATACTATAAACAAAACTAAACAAAATAAAACTGATTACAAAAAAATTCAAAGCATTTACTTTAAGTAAAAAGTGTATATGTAAAATGATAATGTTTAATGATAAAAAATTTAAATTAAAATTATTAATAGTTTTTTTAAGTTTTTTTGAATAAAACTATTTTTATTACCTCACATTAAAACAAGTAGTTGTATTAGCAGTAAATTTTTGTTGCTAGACAAATGCTGGTTTAAATTTAATGAAAAGGTCTATCTCATCCAATAACAGCTCGTTAATTTATATACCTTTTTTTAAATATATAACTTGTTATTTCAACGTATAATACGTATTACGAAACACAGCTTGATTATTTGGTTATTTAAAAAGAGATTCGTATCATCAATTTTCGGCTGAAGGCTTTATTACGCTTACCGGAAATCGAGAACTGATAACGTATAATATTTTTAAAATGAGTTTCATTAATGATTTTATCAAGCATTGTATAATAATTTTACACATCTAACGGTTGAATAAACAGTACAATTTTTTTACAGACATATGCTGGTTAAAATATTTTAAAGTGGTTAAGTTAAAATATAATTTACTTTTATTAATTTAAAACAAAATTAGTAAACAAGTATTTTAGTAGGAACTTTAAAAAACTAGGCATCAATCAATACTCTACCTATTTATTCTTAAATTAAGTTTGTTTAAGCATAAAATAACTATCATTAATGCTTCTAAATGTTATCGGCTTTTTATAAGTTTTAGGTTTTCATCATCTACACTTCTTTCAAGTTCTTATATCTGGTTAGGAATTTTATTATATTAAATTAATTTCAAAAACTAAAAGGTTGGTAAAAATTATTGGTAGGCCGTTAAACATGCTTTAACTAGAACCATATGTGTTTTCCATACAATCCTATTTATCCTTTATAAACATTCAAGCACTTAAACCAGGGGCGTGTCTAGAATTTTTTTCAAAGGGGGTTCACAATGTTTTTGTTCTTAATTTCCCGCTTTTATTTCTTAGGTATGCACTACCAGTTAAGTACGCAATATTTAGCCGAAAAACTCTGTGTTTCAAATTCTTTTTTTGCTTAGAAAAATAAAAAACATATAAGTAGTAATGGAAAAATATTACATACTTTTATTTATTATACTGTATTGATTTTAGATAAATTAAAGCTAAAAAAGCCGGAATAAAAAAAATTTTAATAAAAACATTTTTTCAAGTACTTTAATCTATAAAAATTGAAATTTCACTAAAAAAATGGGTAATTACATAGGATTATGTCGCGCCAATATCAAGCTGAAATTATATTAAATTCAATGTTTTTCACCATAATTATAAGCTTAAAAAATATATTTTATAAATAAATAAAACTTATTTATCATACCCCAATAAAACTTATATATTTAATTTATTTTGTTTTTAAAATAAAGCAAATGATACAATAACTTATATACATTCCTATACTGTAAAATAAAACCAATTAGCTATTTTAGATCAGTCATATAAAGCTTAAAATATTGATTTTAAGCCTAAAACTATGGTTCAAAAAGATATTAGACACTATATAATTTCAGCTTGAGATTGGTGCAACATAATCCTAGATAATTACCTAAAAATATTTAGACTTTTACAACAAAATTAAAATATCTCTAAATTATAATTAAATTTTTACCTGATGGTGCAGGGCTCTAATGATGGTTTTGAAATCTCTTTCAGTTGAAAATTTAAAAATCAAGTATCAACTTTGAGGCCAACAGATATACAAAAATAAAACAACTTAAATAAAAATATTAAAATACCATTAAATGATATAAAAAATAAATTTCAAGGTGGTTTAGTTGTCTAAAGATGAGTTAAAAACTCTCTGAGTTGAACTTTTCTAGGTTCAAACCTAGTTGGTTGACACATAAACAAATAATATAAATGTTAAGTACAAACACAACATTTTATATAACAATATAACACAAAAGCTTCACACCACATTATTATATGGAATAAACTAAGTAAAATAAATTTTAATGATTATTTTGGATATTTTTTAAGTCAAATTGTACTTACTAGTTAAAAAGCAATACTAAATCAACAGTTGTTTAAACTGATTAACAATTTATAATGGGAACTAAGTGCAAAGTGCATTTTAGTAAAAAATTTCCTAGAAAAAAATTCTACTTTAAAACTTTTAACTATTATGACGTCACGATTAAAATTTAATTTAAAATCTGTTTCAGCTGGGCAAAAAGGAGCATTTTTTGTTAAGGAAACTTTTTTATCTTTCAGTGATATAAATTCAACATTCATTATTCAAAGTTTATAAAATAACCAAAACAAAGTTAATAAACAACGTGTTCAGTTATGTTCTAAGAATCTTTTTTTTATTTTTTATTTTTTTTTTTCAGGGGTTCACAGAAAACAGGAAACCAGTTAAAACACGCTCTGACTTAAACTGAGTTAAATACAACTTGATTCTATATTCTAGATTTTATTATTAAAACTTATACAAATCATAGAAATTGTAAATAAAATGTGTAAACTTGTTCCTGTTCCCTTTTATGTACTTTTTAAGAAAAAAATCGTATATTTAGTTTCACAAAAAACAAATTTGGTTAGTAAAAAAACTGATCAATAGCTAATTCTTATTTTAATTTTATACACTTAAGAAATGCTATTTTCTAAATTTATTGAAACTTGAAATTTGCAAATTTGTTTACAATAAGATTTATACACTAAAGCTTACGTTTGTGTGTTTCAAAAAAGTAATAAACAGCTGTTACAAAACTCATTATTGTTATATTATTCGTATTAGATTTAATGTTAGAACTATTATTTTTGTTCATCATATGTAACAAACATTAAAATTCTGTACAAAATAATTTAACTGTTGGTGTCTTTAACTTTTCAATAATATGTAATTTTATTAGTTTTTATTTAAGCATTAAATGTGTTGTGTTTTTTCTATCTTTTTGTTTGTATTTCAACTTTATTACAGTCTTTTTGTCCTTTGAAAACGCAAAAAATAAAACAATTAAGTTTTGTAAAACAGATAAAATTTTTATTTCAAGAGACAACTTGATTTTTAGCTCTAGACTTTTTCTGTGTTAAATTATCTTGTAGAATTGTTTACAATATTAGAAACTAGAATTTGTATTTTTATCTCAGATTTACTGCTTTCTTGATTTTATCAAAATACTATTTAAAAAAAAATTGCATACAGTTTTTTTTTTAAGTTTTTAATCTGCTGTAAGGCAACTTGTGTGTTATCTTTTTTACATAAATGACTGATAAATATAAAATGTTAATATATTAAGTTCTTTTTTATTTTTAAGAAGATTTAACAAACAATTATACTACAATATCAAAAACAGTTGTAAAAATTTTATATGTTAACGTAAAATAAGAGAGATAAAGAACGGAAAACAAACGTTAGGAAATTTAGGAGTTTACATAACTATCAAACATTGACTTTCAAACAAGTTATTTATATTTTTCAATATTTTAACAGCATTAACTAAGTAAAGAATTACATTTTAAAATTATTTCAAACAGTTTAAAGTTTATATATTCAAACAAGAAAAAAGCTAGAGAATAATTTAAGATAGTTTTGCTTAGATGATATTTTAATAGAAATTTAAACTTTAAATTCAAGTACAAAATGATAAATGTTTATGATATTAAACTTTTCTTTTTCAATATCAAACCAGTTTTTGTTTCTAAAATGCTAACAATATGTAACTGTGTTAGACATTTTTAAAAATGCGCTCGCTATTAAAACTTTTAATTAAATATTAGTTTTATTTAATAACTGCGATATATAACATTGCTATACCATCGTATCAAATTTTTCTTCGTAGTTATAACAATATGTAATCAATCAGCAGAAAAAAACTTAATTTACTGTTTATTATCAACAATAATCTCTACGTCACGGTTACATGACAATTCAAATAAAATAAAAAATATTCAAAATATTATAACTAAGTCATATAAACTCGAAAAAAAAAATACATATCTAAACCTTACCATAGATATTATTTCGTCAAAACTTTACTCCAACTAACGGCGTTTCACTGCTCTCAAATAAATTTAGTAATAGATCTACGGAGTCTATAAAATATTAAAACACACTAGAATAAAAGCATGTATAATTATGTATAGTGTTTATGTGAGTAGTAACTATAAACGATCTTTATGGTTTAAAAAGAAAGTTTGGAATAAAAACATAAAAATACCAAATTGTCAAAAAAAATACAAGTTTAATAAAAGCACACTAACCTCAAAAACGCTCTAAGAATAGGCAAGTTTTTAATAATGAAAATTAAATTAAGTTGTACAGAAATGTTACGTCATAATAAAGTTAACAGATTAATTAATAATTTGTGCAAATTAAAAACATGAAGTATAAAATTTGTAAGTGTTTGTGATTGTAAATGTGAAATGTTGTGTAACAAATAAGTGTATAAGTAGACAGAGTTTTTTAAAATAGAATCGTTGGTTGTGTGGAAAAATATCGATAAATCTTTCCGCTTGCTCAGAAGTAGGCCTTTATCTTCTGCTGCAAACACTGTTCTTTATGTATTGCAAGTTGGCAAAATCTACTTACTCCGTTGGATGCATGTTTGATCTGTGAAACAATACTCCACTCCATGTTTGGCCTTTTACCGTACCTGTGAAAAAAGCTCCAGACATAATCCGATAAACGCGTGCTTTGTTTTTCATTTATAGTTATAAAAGTATGTTTATGGTCAGTATATCTATCCTTAAAACTACCTGCTGTACTTCCGATATAAATTTTATCAGGGCCCTTACTTTCAACTTTAACTTTATAAAATACATTTTTAATTAGAAAATTATTTTTTAATGGGCAGTTATATTTTTTTTTACGGCAATTACATGTTTTAGGCATGTTACTAAACTTATCACTATATGGCTTAGTTGATTTTAAAAATTTATTTATAGTTTTATTGTTTTGCGTTTTACTTACACTTGTAGCGCTACTATCACTTACTTGTTACAAGTTTTCTTTTATCTTTTTACTGAACTTATTTTGTAAGCTGCTTCTAACATTTATAATATAATACTAGTATTTAGCAAAATGTTTATATTCTTTTCTCAATTATTACTTTTTTATTGTGTATTGACTAATTTATAAAACTCTAAACTTTTTAGTACAAAAATCATTTTATCCTGTTTTTTAATGTACGGTATAAGCTTATCAATTCTAAATCAATTATTTCGTCTGCTATTTTATAAAGGTATTGTAAAAAAAAAATTATTGATATTTTTTCTCATAATCTATTTTAATACCATTATTTTTTTTTGCTAACCTGGTTGTATTTGATGTCTTCACTATATAAAAAATCTATAAATTAAAAGATTTTGTCGAACAATCATTAGTTTGTGGCATTTAACAATAATTAAAAAAAAATTGACAATGAATAATCATATACTTTGCCAATATCTATCATACAGTCTAAATTTATGTTTTTTAACGTTGTAAATTTATTTTTTGAGTTGTTTAATACATAATTTAACAAAAAGTCTTTATCATAGATACAAATCTATAAATTATGTATAAATGAAAATGTTTACCTAACAAAATTTTCAATTATATTAAATTTATTTAAGTTGCTTAACGTAATCACGAAACATAACTCATTTTGCTTTTGTAAAGAATTTTAACAACTAACACATTGTAAAGTAGTAATGCAAACTTAAGAATCACTTAACATAATTTTAATACAAAATAATCATTCTTAATATACTGTGTACCACTTAGTTAAAATAAATGAAAATTAAATATCTATGACTTAACTAAAACCATATTTTGTTAGCATTTTTATCAAATATCTACTTTATTACTGTAAATACTAAAAAAATAAAGATAAAATTTATTTTTCAAACATTTAAAATTTAAAAAACAAGCAAGTTTAAAGATTAAGTTTATATGTTGATACCAATTTTCCTTAATAATAAACTTTTTTTTGTAAGTTTCTAAAAACTAAATCTATTTTTATTACAATAATGTGTTTAGAAGAAAACGATCAAAAAAGAAGAAAAGAATCAAAGCGTTTATTTATAGTATATATTATTGATAATAAACATTTGTAAATTTTTATTTTCATGTATGATACTAAAAGGAACACATATATTTTAAAATCATTAAGAACATTTTCATACTGCTTTTATTTAAAAATTGTGTTAATGTTAAAATAAACCTAGACTGTAGAAAAGTAAATAGTTTGTATTTTCTATAAAGTCGTTTATATTAGTCTCCTTGAAATTTATTAATTTATAGGTAAGTTGTATGCTACTTTATATTAAATCTCTAAATGCATTTTACGACAAAAAAAAATTAATATTAATAAATTCAATACAATAAATATTTTGCATGCTTTATTAGGTTCCGTACAGAAGTCTACTAGGTATTTACATTGTTAACTAGTTGGTCGTTAGTTACTTCAATTTAAAATGCTTACACCATACTAACGACTAAAGTTTTTCAAAAGATATAAAGTTTTTCCATTAAAACATGTAAACTTGTGCTCCTAATTACGTAATGAATTTGAAATATCAAAACAACTACTTCTAAGCAAGTATATAATTTATATAAGTATATATAAAATTGTTGATGGCACTACCGATGTATTTTAACTAGCTTGTGTCTGGTAATAAAAACATTCTATAACTTATTTTTATTAGTTTAGAAAAAGTATTTATTTAACCCCTAGATCAACTAGTTTTGAAACTCTGTTTTTTTATAACATAAATCAATTCACAAGTAGTTTAAGCTTAAAACAAAACTACTGCTTGACAGTGGTGACACTACCAGTGGTCATCAGTTACAATATACTTGTAAAATCACTACATATGGCTATATATATATGAATTAAAAGATAAATGACTAACTAGTAGGATTGATTAATTTGCTTTTGGCTAATTAAGGGATAGGAAAAAATATAACTTCTTACATTTAAATATAATTCTAGCACATTAGCACCTAAAGTGAAATCTGCTTAAAGTTTCAGACACATTTCAAACCAGTTGTAATCATGCAATGTATTCAAGCACCTGCAAATTAGTACTTAAATGACTTAAGTGTATTTATCTAGTTTATAAAAGTTATATAAAAAGTTTTACATACTGTTTAAGCAAAAGTAAATCTACTAAGTTGTTACGAAAAGTTCGTAGTTAAACTAATAACTATTTAAAAAGTATAAAGACGATAGCAAAATTTTATATAACAAGTTAGCTTGCAATGTATTTATTTTTAATTCAAAAAAACTTTTTTCTATATACTTAAATTTAGTATAAAAAAAAAACATAGTAAGAAAAACTAAAACTTGAATGTTTCGAAAAACCATTGTATAGTACTTATTATACAAGAACAGTTTAATTTTTTAACTTTAATCTATAAAATTTAAATTTGTAATAGCATAACTTAAAGAAAATTAGTTAAACGACTTTACACACAAATGTTTATACAGTATATTTCTATATATTTCATTAAATATTAAATAGTTGTAACCGTACCAAAAAGCAGTCTTTAAGGTTGTAAAACACAACTTAAAACAACTCATTTTGTCAATGTACACTTAATCAAAATTTGTTTTCTGGCCGCCGTAACATTCAAATAAAAAATAAAAACTTTCAAAACTTGTAAAATGTTATGCAAAATGTTTTTTTAGACAATAACATTAAACTTGAGCTTTTAAACACATCTTATTGGCAACCTTATAAACACAACTAATATTTTCATTATCATAAAAAAAAACAATATTAATAAAAAAAACAACAAGTGTATTGACTATCTACCAATATGTATACTTTTTGTTGCAATTGAAAAATAGAGTTTAAGTTAAGTTAAAAATATGACAACACTTTCTACAATGACAAAAATTTTGACAATAAAACAACAAAAATAATGATATATTTAAACTAGCACTGCTTATTACGTAAAGAATTGAAACACTGTTTTAAGCTTATTTCTTGTAAAATTTAATGACAAATGTCGCAACCACATTATATGAATTTTAAACAGCACAAGAAAAAATTTGTATCTTTTATTTATTCTTCTTGAACGACAATTTCCGAACGAATTGAAGAAAACCACACAATTTCCAATGCTCCACTTTAATTGTTAAACAATCAGTTTGATAAAAGCCATTTAGTTTGAAACTAATATTATTTATGCATGTATTCTTTTAAATAATATAAGCTTTAATTCATGTTGAACAGACGTATGCTAATCAAAATTATTCGGTTGAAGAGCTAAGATTTATATAAGTGTAGCAATGTTGTATACTTACTTTGTTATAATTAAGTTTAACTATAAGTCTAAAATGTAAGTTAGAACAGCAATTTTAGTTAGGTTAGGGGTTATAATGATAGTAAAAATTACAAAAAAAAGTTTTTAAAAATTATAACAAATTAAAAAAAAATATCCCGTGCAAAAATGTTTTTATGCCAAAAAGTCCCTTCTTGCATATTTGACACTTAACAAAAACAAACTATTCTTTGAAACGATATATAGGAAATTTAAAACAAGAAATTTTTTAAAACACAATAGCTTATCATAATAGTTTATATGACGTTCTAAATACACCCACAAACACTTACATAATCTACTTAAAATAAATATTAATGGCAGTTAACATTTTGTCTATATTTACTAAATATATATTTTTTTTTAACTAAAATGATAAATAAAACATAATTAATGATTGTAAAACACCAGTACTAATCTATTAGAAACAAAAATATTGTAGATGCTAGACTTTATATAGTTTTTGGATTTTGTTGCAAAACGTAAATTAGTTAAAATTTCTGTATATAGCAAATAACAATTACTAATATTAGAGAAATGTTAGAGATGCAATTTTTGTTATCAAGTTATGATATACATTTAGTACGAAAGTAGGAACATAATTTATTACTCTTTAAGTTTTACATTGATTTTCACTTTGTCTCTAGGAACTAATTTAAAATGAAATTTTAGATAAAAAGTACTTTTCGATAAGATATTTTTTTATAAAAACTATTTAAAACAAATTCAAAATTATTTAATTAATTGAAGTTATTTCAGTATTAGAAAGAAATAGTGTCGTAAAAGTATTTGTTTGGTAAATATTTAAAAAAGGAATCAAAAGATTTCGAACCATATTCTTTATAAATATACAATTTTGTGTTATCATATGTATTAAGTTAAATTTAAAAATTAGCTTAATACTTTATATTAAACTTCAGTTTAGAAAATTATAAAATAAATCAAAATATTAAATTGCTTATAGTTAATATATTTACTTTACTAATAATTTTTTTTTTAAATGTATATATATCAATTTTTAAATACTGAAAACAAGAAATAGAGCTTTGTTAAAAAAAAAATAATTTTGACTGTAGAAGTTTTTTACAGTCATTTAAAATATTTGAATTAAAATCTTACCTATACTTTCAATTTAATTTTTTTACAATACAGCTGATTAACTAAAAAAAAAAGGTCTTTGAAATTTGAGAATAGAATATCATTTTAATTTAAGACTCTTGCTAAATAGAAATATAACTACCATCAAACGATTATCAAACATTTAAGTTAATGTAGTTAACATTTAAAAAACATAGTTTTAAATAAATAGTATTAGCTTTAGATTAAACCTTTACAAACATGCTTTCCAGATAACGATATAGTTAGTTATACAATAGTAAAACCTTGTACTTTCAAATTATAGTTTAAAAAATTTATCGACAATGCGTTCTAAAACTTTAACTAACAAATTGTTAGTAATAAAGTCTACAACAAAATAATAATGACCACGACCAAATAGTTAATCTATTTCAACTAAAAACATAAAAAGAATTATTTGGATTTTCGATAAATTTGTATTAGTTAAATAAAAAAATCAAGAATAATTTTAAACTTTTTTTTTTGCATAAAACCAAATTTTATGTTTAAGTATTTATTACATATTTATTTGTTATACACTTTTCATAAAGGTAAAGTATTATTCAAAGGTATACAATAAGTTGTAAGATTGATTATGGACCGACAATATTTAGAAACAAACTAGGATTTTTACAGTCATCTTTTCAAAACAACTTTGAATTTTTTTAATGCTTAATATTTACAAACTGCATAGAAATGTTATTAGTCAAAATTATATAAAGTTATTGAAATTTATATAGTGCAAATATAAAAAAAAATATCATTCAAAAATTTAAAACAATTTAAAACATGATTAGCAAGCTGAAATAGTCAGCTTTACAAACTTTAAGAAAAATTCGATAATTAAAACTTTTATATGCAATACAAATTTGTACTGTACTTCCGAAGCGCTGGTTTGTGTGATTTTTTATTACATCATTAAGGTTTTTTAATTTAATAATTGACTAGAAACAACAGGAAATATAAACTGAAATTTAAATATTTTAAACAGTACTTATTTTATTTTTGATGGATTTTGACAAAGATATTGTAGTTAGAAAGAGTTTTGGATCTTGTCAGATTAAATAAAATCAATAAGAGAGTTGTTAGGCAATAACTTGAAATAGCTTTTAAATTACTTTTAAGCTGATTTAGAGCTTCAAAAACTTTAGAAACATTGATATGAGTTTAAATGTTCTAAACTTTTAAGTTTTATACACATACTGAAACGTTTGCTTGTACTATTTTTTAATTAAGTCCATATAAAAAATAAAACTTAAAAAATCAAACTATATCAAATGATAAACTCCACAATTAATGATTTATGGTTGAAATTTAGAAAGGCAAACTTAAACTGAATTTAAATAGGTAAGCATATGCAACTATATATTTAATTAAACTTAAAGTCATACTTAGTTCATTTATATTAGTTGAATGTCAATAAATTATCAAATAGTTAACTTATCAGATAAAAACACACAAAGGAATATTTATTTTGTATGTAATTTGAATAGCTATGAAAATTTGTTTTAAGCTGATTTAGTCAGCTTTACAAACTCTAATAACATTATTCAATTTAAAATTTTCAAATTTAAATTTTATTTACACTGACTAAATTAGCGCTTCTTTGTGTGAGCGTTTTAATAACATTAATGAAAAATATAAAAACCTTAAAAAATCATAGATCTAAAAAGTTAAAATAATAATAAAATTATCATGACATTTTGACAATTGACTTTTTAAAATATTTGGAAGCAAACTTTTATTTTTATTTTTTTAAGAACAAGTGTAGTCTGTTTTAGCCATTGAATATGTTATTAAAAAATTTAAAACTTTAAGATATTTATGCATTAATAAAGAACATCAAAAACCAAAACTATTTAAAAACAATTTTTTTTATACAATTTGGTTTGTTTGTATTTTAGTTAGACTTAAAAGCATATTTTTTTAGTGCACTAAAGATAAATTACAAATCAATAAACTGTAAGAAGTCTAATTAGTTACAAATTGATTAAGGTTTCAAAGATTTCTTCAAATTTTTTAAATAAACTAAAACATTTTTTAACAAACCAAATTCGGGGTTTTAAACATTATTATTATACTTAAATTTAATAATATGAATTTTATTTTTTTTTTGCTTTACTGTTATCAATTGAGTTTGTATACCAAAATGGTATTAAAAGGTTAAGAAAAAAACTACAACTAAACAAAATTTACATAACAGATAACTTTTTTATTAACTTTTTATCTTGAAAATTGAACCAAATAAAGGTACATGTAAATAATATCAAACTTGCCATACATTTAATTTGTATAAATACTCTTCAGCAAAGGGTTCATAGTAAAATGTAAAACTATTTATGTTATTGTCAAATAGCTTTTTAAATTTTTAAGAGTTTCTAAGTTTGAAAACGTTTATTTGTTTGTTGTGAAGAATTAAAAAAAAATTGATAAAAAAATATAATAAAGATAATTTAAAGTTATTGTTTTGTTTTTTAGTTGTGTTTAACAACTCTAAAAACTGCAATTATGACTTCAGAAGAGCTATATAAACATTAAAAAAAATATATATATACCAAACGTATTAAGATTTGTGTTAAGCCTTTTAACCAATTTATTTTAATTATAATGATACACATCTAACTTTTATAACCTAAGATATAAAATTTTTGCATTAGTTCTATGATAAATGCTTAACAAGGTTTAGTATAAACATTTAAGGTATGCTTATTTAATTATATTTTTACACTTAGACAACATCTACAATTTTTTTTTTACCTGTTAACACATGTTAAATAAGGAAAAACTCCAAAAGTTTTAATTTTAATTCTAAATCAACTTTTGTTTATTTTTTAACATTTTTGACACAGAAACGTATCTAGATACATGTACACTTAATCTATATAAATTAATTCTATAACTTTTTACAGTTTTGTCTTCAAATCAAATTTAAAATTATTTTAGTATAGTATAGTTCCATTAAAATTAAATACATATAAAACTGTTATTCATGATTAGACTTAAAAAAGCTGTAAATATAAAACAAATACAAACACTAAGTAAAAAAAGAGTGCTGCTAAAGTCAAAATAAAAAGTATAACCCTATAATATTAAAAGCATGTGTTACGTAAGAGTTACACTTGTCTTGTAAAATAATTTTACGAAGTCAAACATAATAAACAAGATTTTATTGCCAGACAAATGCTGGTTAAAATTTTCTTCCCGAATTCTTAATTAACCGATAAAATCATATATAATTTATATAACTGCTTGTGAATATATGTGTTGCGGTTTTAACCAAATACGTAATACAGAAACGTAAGCGTAGTTGTTTTTAAAACGAAAACTAAACGAAAAGTTTTAATATATAAATTGACTAAAATTGTATAAACTGTCATTTAAGTTATTTTAGAAGTAAATAATTACTCTTAAATATTATAGAATACTATTTAAAATAAATGTATATTGAATGTAAAAAAACAAAAGTTTATAAATTACAACTGTTATATAAAAAAATATAAGGTGTAACGTTAAACGGCGTTAAATCCTGGAGATCCTGATAAGCTAAGTTTATCGGAATAAATACCACAGATTTTCTTGTGCTAAAATTTATTTCAACTAACGGCGTTTCATTGCTCTCAAATAAATTTAAAAACACATCTAACGAGTCTACAAAATATTAACACACATTAGAAAAAAAGCAGAAAAAGCATGTATAATTATGTGTTGTTTTTATGTTGGTAGTAACTATAAATGAACTTTATGGTTTAAAAACAAAGTTTGGGATAAAATCATAAAATTATAAAATTTTCTACAAAAAATAAAAATTTAATAAAAGTAGGCACTAACCTCAAAAAGCTCTAAGAATAGGGAAGTTTTTAAAATGAAAATTAAATTGAGTTGTGCAGAAATGTTACGTCATAACAAATTTAACAAATTAATCAATAATTTATACAGCTTAAAAACATGAAGTATTAAGTATTACACTTGCAAGCTTAATACTTCATGTTTTTAAGCTGTATAAATTATTGACCAATTTGTTAAATTTATCATGACGTTACATTTCTGCACAACTCAATTTAATTTTCATTTTAAAAACTCGCCTATTCTTAGAGCTTTTTGAGGTTAGTGCCTACTTTTACTAAACTTTTAATTTTTGTGAACAATTTTAAAATTTTATGTTTTCATCCCAAACTTTGTTTTTAAACCATAAAGTTCATTTATAGTTACTACCAACATAAACACTATATACATGCTTTGTCTGCTTTTTTTCTAATGTGAGTTAATATTTTATAGACTCCGTAGATCTGTTCTTAAATTTATTTGAGAGCAGTGAAACGCCGTTAGTTGAAATAAAGTTTTAGCACAAGAACATCTGTGGTATAAAAATTATATGTATTTGGTCTATTTATTATTGACTATTAACAAAATATACTATCAGATTAATTAGATAAAATTTAAATGTTAATCGCGTGACATTTGCTGGTTATAATTCTTGGTTGAAGTCTCGAACACTAAAAATTGCTTGTATAGCTTATTTACTTGCTTTAAACAACTATGTTAATATTTAAAATTATAACGTAGTTGCTAGGAAGACAAGTTAAAAACTTGGTTACTAAACTAAAACTATTACTGTAATTAAACTAGTGAAATACGTTTGTCATAGGGGTAACTTAAGGTTTTTTAAACAAAGTAACGCAGACTTTACTTGTTAAGTAAAAAAAGTTACTATACTTTATCATTGAATTTATTTCTAAAATTTAAACCATTAATTTTCATAACTAGTTGGATTAAGTGCCAATCAAAATTTTATTTCAAACTTCTAAAATTATAATAATACGAGAAAAAGTTATATTACTAGACATGTGCTGGTTAAAATTCATCGCACATAGCTTTGACAACAGATACAAACTTTTACAATTTATGTTCCTGTTTAAAAATACTTATGTTAATATTTAAATATAATGCGTAAATAGGGGTGCAGGTTTATCGGATTATTATTTCGTTGTCATCGTCAAGATCTATGTAAGTTTTTCTAATTTTAAGTCGTATCAATTAAATAAATTCGTTTGGTATTTTTAACTTTTTAACTATTTATTTAATTTGGTTAGTTTCATTCTAAATTTATTTGAAGTAAACTAGACTACTAAAAAATTGCTTTATAAAACAATTCCAGCAATGTTACAATTTCTTTGTAAGAAAATAATAGTAACTTTATAAACATTTTCATAACTTTATCAGTTTACTGATAAAAGTAGGCAGACTTAAAATAATTTTCTCTTTTACCAAAAAAAAAGAATTAAAGTAACATTTAATTATCTAAAAAACTATTTAAACTATAGATTAAAGTGTTTGCTAATAATAGTCCTACGGAGCTACATATACTTTTTTTAATTAAACACATACATATACCTACATTAGCTTTAAGTCTTTCCTAACAATATTTCTTATTGTTACAGGACTCCGTTGAATTATTTTAAATTGTTAACACCAATATCATGTGTAAGTGTAAAAAAAATGAATATTGTTTAAACTTTTTATCTCAGAAACAACACTTTCATACTAAAATATCTTAATTTAAAGTAAATAAATTACAAAAGTTAAATAAATACTTATACATGTTCATACTTTTAAAGTAAAACATAAGTTACATGCAATATTCTTTAGAGTGATATAGTTGAAACTAATAGTTATTTATACAAAGCTAAAGCGACAAGATTTTTATTGGCATAGTCAATAAAATTTTATAACAAAAAGTAAATATTTGATGATTGTAATGTTAATCAAAACTTGTTAAAGTCATCTAATTTAGTAAGTGGTAAAACTTTGGCTACCAAACACTAAATTATTAACTAATAAAAATAGCTAAGTTTATTGTGTAATTAAGAATTTTAAAATACTTATTTTAATAATAAAAAGAGATTAAATTTATAACGAACAGCTAAACGTATAAAAAGTGTGTACAAATGTTACAACGGTTCATTTGACGTCATTATTAAAATCCAGTAAATGTTCATTTATGTCTTATATGTCTTTGCTTAAAACTCAGTCATGTAAAAACAAATTTTTAAAGAGGTTTTACAGCTAACATACGTAGCTAAAATAATTTAGATTTGATTTCGTATTCAACGTATAAAACACATGTAAAAGTAAAAAAAAAAATTACTAAAATATTTTTAGAAACTATTTGTTCGCTCGAACATCAAATGATGTTTTCTTTATCGTTCTTATTAATGAACTGTAATTACGTGTTAACATATTAATGATTTGATTAAATACGTATTTCATGTGAACTTTATAGCTGATATAAGTTTTAAAACATTTTTTAAGATGTAGGACTTAAAATCTTTATCTAGTAGTTACTATGTATCCTATAAACAATATTTACTAATATTTTTTCTTAATCTTTTTTATGATGACCAGGTAGTCATTAAACGTTATCTAAATTTTTACTGTTTAAAAGATATATAAAATACACAATCGCAAATATTACTTTACTTAAAAAATTAAAATAAAATAAGCTCGTTTTATTAATTTTTTTATCAATTTTTATTGTAAGTTTTCAAATATTTATAGTATAAGTTTAATAACTGGTTGGAACAAGTTTTAAATTAATACAATTTTTAACTCTCAGATTGAAAAAATAGTAACAAAAAATAATTTTGCCAGACATGTGCTGTTAAAATTAATAAGATTTTGATTCAATATTTGACTTTTTTTTTGTATAATATATCAATGTGCTTAAAAACAGTTATGTTGTTAATATTGATTCGTTACGTAATTAGGTGAACAAGTTTTTCGGTTTTAATAACAGTATAATTTTTTTTTTAATTCGTTTGCTGTAAAGGGGCTCAAAGTATTTTAAATTGGATCGATATACAAACTACTTAGTAAGAGTTAAATATTAAATAGGTTTTTGTAAATCACTGTATAAAATAAAGTAAGTGTTTACTTTGGTACAGAATTGGTTTATTAAAACATTAAACAAGTTTTAAAAAAAGGAGTATTAAACTTCACGTCTTTGTATGATATTATTCTTATAAAAATGAATATGAAAATTAATAAATTAGAGGTGTTCTTCATTAATACAAGAGAATACAAAAAGTTTTATATATTTTATTTTAAACATGTATTTTGAAATAAAACATTAATTCAGAAACTCGTGTAAAAAAAAAGTCTTACTTAAGAAAAAAAAGTTTCTCAATATATGAATTTATATTTTCATTTTAGCTGTCTTAAAATTTAATTTTTTTAAATAAAGTAATATTTTTAATTTTAAATATTTACAATAACAAATAGTTAATTATTAAAAATAACAAAATCATAGACTTCTTTTAATGTCTTTTACTATTGGTCTTACAACTTTATAGCCAGTTGCTATAAACTATTTAATGAATTGTCAATTTATTTTAAGCATGTTAAGTTGTTCTAAAATTTATATTTTTGCGCGCAACCTTTTTAAAAAACAAATAGAATAGTTTTTTTTTTATTTTTCGTAGAGAAGAAAAATAGTTTATGTATTTGTGATTACGTAAAGTAGTTTGAATAAATTAAATATCTTTAAAATAGGTGTTTAGTGAAAGTCTTTGCTAGGTAAACATTACAACAACATTTAGATTTTATTATTGATATTTTAAGGTTTTTTGTTACCTCGAGTATTAAGTTAATATTAAATTATATATATTTACTGCAAACTTAGATTTAACTTAAACAATGTGATAAAAACTAGCAAAATAGCTGTTTGCTTTTGAAAAAAAAAAGCGTTTTAATTGTTGTAATATGGCTAACTCCAACAATTTATTTGACAATATATTTTAAGTGAAATTGTATTCAGAATTTAAATACAAAAAAAAACATGTTCGAGGAAATAATTATAATAAAAGGTATTAAAATAAATAGAATGTATACAAGCATTAATTGTCGTTGTTTAGATATCTTAACAAAGTAGCAGACAATAATATTTTTTTTTGTAATTGATAGCTATACCATGTAAATGAAAAAAAAAGAAACAAAAATATAATAAACTAGTTTTCTTGTAGGAGTTTAAAGTTTTTTAATTTTCTCTTTCTACTTATAATTGGAAACGATATGTAAGAAATAGTATATATAACTTAAAAATTAATATATGCATTTTTGACCTAAATCTTACAATTTCTAACATCTGTTAAAAGCAGCTAATAAACAGAATACCTGTCAATAAAAAGATTAAAAACTAGTTTAAACTTTTATTGTAACAATAAAAAATGCAAACTAAAATAATTTTATATAACTTGTAAGCTTTTTTAGTATTAAAATGATAATGTTCCAACTGTAATAGTTTAAAATTTTTAAGTAGTTTATGGGTGAATACGTTTGACAAACTTAGGTTTTAAAATTACTTTAAGTTGTGTAAAAAACAAACATGAACTTGATAATAATTTATATAAAAATTACAAAATATATAAATTTATTTACATTATCTGTATTGTGAAATTTTCTATAGGTGTTAGAATCAGATAATAAATTAACCAATCTACTAGTAATAATATTAGTAATAATAACTTTAATTAAACATACTTTACAAAATACATTTTAACTCACATTTGTTAATTAAATGTTATATTGTTTATAGTAAAATACTTTATGTATGCTGGAAATTTGATATTAAAGATTTGTTACTATCCTTGCAATATAACTTACAAGAAAGTGCTTACTAACACTATGATTTTTAAACTGTATTTAAAACTTTAATTTTTATAATTGAGAAACATATTTATCTTTATGTGCATATTAAAATGATTACGCAAAATGAATTAGTTATTTATTTAAAAAAATTTACATTTAACTTATTAAAAAAAACAAGTATGACTAGGCATTTAATTAAAGCTATACTAGTGTATGCTTATAACAAGTACTAGCTTTTACTTGTTTTAAAAGATATTTCTTTAAGAAAATGGTTAATAAAGACAATATAATTTAGAAATTGAACAGAACAAAGAAGTAAAGTAGAAAGGGTAGCTTATTACTTGTTTCTTGAAACACAACGATGGAGTCGACATTAAGTTTAAGTATTTATACTTGTAGTATATTTAAATGATCTTTAGACTAATTTCTTACATAAAATTTTTTCTAACTAATTTAGTTTTCAATTAAAATAACAATAACTAACTTGTGTTAATTAGCTGTACTACATAACTTTAAAATTTTATATTACTTTAAATGCACTTTATTAATATTTAATAAATTAATATACATTAAGTTGAAGCCTATGTTTGGGTGTTTCTAAATAGCGTATATATAATTTTTTTTTTGTCATTAGTAGTAATACTTTTTTATTAAACAATAAAAACAATTAAAACTGGTATTAAAAATGTAAAAAAATTAAACTAAAGCTAAATATAAGTCTAAAACATTTACATGTACTAGTTTTAATTCAAGCTTTTAAAATGTTGTTTTATTTTACATACTTATCACTTGTTTTTTATTTGTTTACATAAGTACAAGCGCCTAATCCTTA
The DNA here is from genome assembly GCF_965202585.1 of Thalia democratica. Classification (NCBI taxonomy): domain Eukaryota; kingdom Metazoa; phylum Chordata; class Thaliacea; order Salpida; family Salpidae; genus Thalia; species Thalia democratica. The sequence goes on from NC_139168.1 coordinate 80,508,411, forward strand.
CAAACTTTTTATTTTATTTTTTTATATATATTTTATTAACGGTAAAACAAGTTTCACACAAATTAGCGCATTGTTATGTTTTTATGAATATTTCCTCTTGTCAAAGATAAGTTATTTAAAGTTTGTAAAGTTTACTTATAAAGCTTAAAAACTATTTAAAATTTTTTGGACATGTTGACTGAGAACTTGTTTGTTTATTTCAAAACAATTATTTGCTCAACGATTAGGTTAGTTCACCTTAGTATACTTTTTGATACTATTTAACATATATTAAAGGTTTATAACAAATAAACGTGTATTAACTAGTAACACATATAAATTGTTTTTATTTAAACGAACTTAGAAAAAAATTTGTCTTTAGCCTGTAAAGTTTAATCCGTACAACCCTATTCAAAAATCAGAATAAATTAGTTAAAGTTTTGTATTTAACACCACCATTAAAAATTTTCAAATCGATATTTTTTGATTTATTTTAAGTGTTGTAAAGAAGGAATATTTTTTTATTTATTTTTAACGTGTCAGAAAACTTTGCTTAAAAGTTAAAACATTAAAAGGTATTAGATATAATATGAAATTTGTTAAACTTTATTTAATTTTTCTTATTGACCATACACCATGCATAAATTTTAATGACCTTTAAGTAAAAAAGAGAAAGCAACTAACGAAGCAAAATCGTAAAGTAATAGTTAATCACTTCAATACAAATAAACTTTCCAACACATGAAGAAAACTTAAACTTTTATTATTAATCGTAGTATATGCTGGTTAAAACACTAGTTTCGAAGTACAGACAAACATGTTTGTATGATATATTGTTTTCATGTTATAATAAACTTATAAATTAAAAACAATACGTAATTAAAAACTTTTTTTTTTAATTTTTATCCTATAATCTAGTTTTACTGTCAGAATTAGTTTTAGTAGTTTAATATTTTCAACTTAAGTTTTATTTATTTTTTTGCGTCACTTTCTTTAAATTGTTTCTGATCTATTTTCAAATGTTTTTATAAGGTTATAAACGCCTTAGTGTTTTTATATCAAGGTGTTTGCTGTATAGAAAATATAGCTTTAAACAATATTTTAAAGGTATATTGTTAGTAGGTATATTTTAACTTATCAAGTTTTTAATGAATGAAATTAGCTCAATTTTATATCGATAAAAAAAATTTTCGCAGTTATTAAATTAAAATTTTATAGAATTAGTAAAAATTATGTTTAAAAACGTTTTGTTGTCGGTTATCTAACAACAACTTTCAACAAACTCAAAACTAAAAGTTTAAAAAAAACTGCTATACTTTTAGTCTTTAAAGTTTCGAACTTAAAATAATAAAAACTAATATTTTTTTATTAAATAAGTTTTCCAAGTTTTTACGAAACAAGCTTTAAATTTAGTTTTAGATGCCAGACATGTTATCATGTTTAAAACTTTCAGGATCAGATGCTAATTACTATTTATGGTATATAAATATTATATAATATAATTTTTAATATATTATCTAAGTATTTAAGTTGTAATATAATTTTAGCACGAATAAGGATTATAATTTTTTTTCTTTTAAATATTATAGTTTAACTTAACTGTGATAAGACGATTCAAGTTTTTAGATAACTTCTAAAATGTTTTCCAAGCTTTTAGAGACAGCTTTACAAACTCTGATAAAATTTTTGTTAAAAATCAAAATATAAGTTAAAAAATTGTAAAAAAATACTGAAGCGCTTGTTTGTGTGAGTTGCTTCTAGATCACTAAATATTAATTTATTTTATAATTAAATAAACGAATAGGAATTTTAAACTGAAAAGAATATATTTTCACCAGGTCTTAGGAATAAATATTTAAGGGCTTATTTTGTCATTCAATAAACATTTATTTGAAATATTATAATGATATTAGTTTTAGATATTTTTAATGTAGATAGTCAAAAGATTGTAGTTTAAACATTTTTTATAGCTAAATTCTATCGAACTATTGAAATTAATGTTAATCAATAATTTAAAACAGCTTTTAAAATTACTCTTAAGCTATGTTCTTCATCTATACAAACTCTAGCAACACATACGAGTCTTGACTTTTTTAAATCAATAAATTTTTTAATAACACTGAAATACCATGAAAAATTACAATTATTAAATAAAGCGCTCGTTTGTGTGAGCTTTTTAATAAAAATCATACCACTTAAATTATATTATAACTTAAAAAAAATATTAAACTTCATACGAACACTGTAACACTGTTTGTTTCGAGCTAATTAAATCAATAAAAATTATTAAAACCAAAAAAAAAAAAAATTTTTAATTTCACTGTAATTTTTTTATGGTTTAACTTAAAAAAATAATTAAGTTGAATATAAGTTATCGAAAATAAACTTTAAATTTTTGATCAACTTTTAGTTTTGATAAATTTGTTAAGATAGTTAGATGTATGATTTTGCTAATAAATCATTTGTTAGATAAAAGCAGACAAAACACATAATAGTTTTATATATCTTAAATTAGACACATAAAATGTAAAAAAAATTCAGTTATTTATAACTTAATCCAGTTTGAAAATAATATTTTATTTTAAATATATTTTTTTGTTTATTAAAGACGTTTTTTGAATATACTCCGAAATAAATTAAAAGGTAAAACTTTAAAAAAAAGTCTAGTTTAAAAAAATTAAGTTGTGCTATTTAACTTTGACAGTAATAAAAACTGATTGCAGGCATTTCTCCAAAGTTTCAAAAATTAAGAAACTTTAATTTTTAAAGCGCTAAGTTAAATGCATAATAATGCTTCTAAGCCAGATTTATAAGTCTTTTCATATTGAAAGTTTTGATCGTGATATCATAACAAAATAAATTACTTTTACAACACTCGATATTTATTATTTTGTTAATGTCACCAAAGGCTTTATTATGTAATAAATAAAAAATAAGTATTCTGAGAAAAAAATAGATTCAACCATAGGTTGATATTAAACTACTGCACATTAGACAATTTATTTAGACTACTTCTAGCAGAAACGGTAAATTATAGAATTCTGTAATCTATTTTTAACAATATTTAAGTAAGGGTTTATTTTAAAATGTTTTATGATTCTGTTCTTAGTAATTTGTATAGTAATTGTTGAATTTTTTATTCACAATTAGAAATAAGTAGAGTTGCACCTTAAGCTTTACCAAAGTGCTAAGCTTACTAATTTAAAGTTTTTTCAACTATATGATTTGCTAATATCTACTTATAAAAACCTTTTGCTATAGTTTTGTTCAGGTTTTTTTTATTTTAAAAAACATTAATGTTATAATTAAAAATTAAATAAAATAAGGTCTAGTTTTTTTTTCTTCGTTTGTTTATTAAAATTCTTAAAAAAAAATTTTTAAGTATTTCTTCAATATACCCTGAGTAGGAGTGTAAAGAGTTGATATGTGTTTTGTTTTTAGAAAATATAGTAATAAGAAATGTTGGTAATAAAAATTCTGTTTGACAAAAGAGAAAGATTTAATTCAGTTCAAATTCTAGTAAAATTATCCGTAATTGTAATAGATATTTATTTTACAGACTATGATAGAATATTATTGTACCTAATTACGTAATTAGTCTATATCTTTGCTTATAAAACTAAAGCATATATATTTAATTTCTTAACAAAAATAAAAAATAAATTACTTTTTAGAATACTAAAAAAAAATATGAGTGATCGAGAAATTTCATTTTAAAATCTTTTAACCGGATTAAGATAATTAAATTGGTAGCTGTCAAAGTTGCACGAGCGTACAAAATCACACGAGGACACAAAATTGCACGAAGACACTTCTGCACTAGCATATATTTTTGCACGGAGACATTATTGCTAAGGTTGATTTTTTATACGTATAGTTTTTTTAGTTTAATTTGATTTTAATTTTATTTTCTTTATTGTTTACCCAAACCATTACACTTAATAAGTATCTTATTATTATTATTTTTAAATATTCTATTTACTATCACTGTTTCCCCTAAGCTTTACCTTCGGTTGGTAGTTTTTTATTCCTTTTTGTTTTGTAAAACAACTACAACAAGATTTTTTGTTTTTATTTAAGTTAGTGTTACAAAAGAAAAGGATTTGCGAGCTATTATTTGAAAATAAAAGCAACTTTGATGTAGTGATTAACATATATATTGTTTAAAAAACAAAAAACAATACTTTAATGTTCAACTACTTATTAATTTAGATCTGTCTAATAAAAAAGTTTAGTGAAAGCTTAAGCTCTAACTTATAAAAAAATAGTAATGTAAAAGTTATTTATTAACGTATATTTATTTATAGAATTTCTAAAATATCAATTTTAAGTTATGTTTAAAACAAAAAAAAAACACAGCTTAAAAGTTCAAAAATTTAAATATACTGTAAGCTAAAACAATCATGTTTGTCTTTAACCTTCAAAACATTTTAAACATATTGTAAAGCTGGCAGTATGTATATTAGTGAATCATTCTGTATAATAATTCTTAAAGTTTTACTTAACCTAAATGAAATTATATATACGAATGTTTGTTGTAGATGTCACTAAGCGTATTTAGGCAAAAAAATATTATCACTGTGTTTTTAGTTGATACTTTTTTTTTATCACATTCTTATAATCTTAAATTTAAAACCAATCATAAAAAGTTGATAAGCTTAAATATTTTTAAATTGTATTTAAACAAAAAATACAAACTAAAACAAATACTAAAAATAATTTCAACAATAAAACTTGATTGTAGGTTTAAAAAAGATGTGTGTTGCAAATTTATACCATAAATTATACTATTCAAAATGAGTTTATAAGACTTCTACATCTGATCAACTCTCATTTTCCACGGCAGCAAATTTCAACCAGCATATGTCTGGCAAAATTTTTAGAAGAAGAAACTTGTTTTAAATTGACGTGTAACAAGAAACTCGTTTGTAAGAAAGTCAATTGATTAATTATGATTATATTATTTTATTCTTTAACCACTACAGTTTTTTTATCCTTATACTTTAAGATTGCTAAAATGTAAGGTTTTTTTTCTTGACATCACCAAAAAAAAATTAAAGCAATCAAAATACTTTATACTTTTAGTTATAAATTTATTTATCTTATTTTAGAAAACTTTTGTAACTACTTTAAACATTAACAATAAAATATATTTTTCTAAATACGATAAAATTATTTAAATCAAAATTATTTTCAGTCATTGTTACCATCAAAACGTACTTTATTTGATATAACCGTCCTTGCAGAAAACATTATTTCTAGACTAAAAACAGTTCAATACGTTTGTTGACATAATTGCTAAACTTGATTTAGAAAAAGGTTGATCATAATCAATCTAAAGAAACTGCTTAAATATTCTTTCAAAGATAAGCTTTTATTTACAAACGATTTGTTGAACTTTAGTACGTTTCTCTTACTAAGTTAGTTAAAATATATCAAACTAAGGAGTTTTATAATTCGAAGTTTCATCACCCTTGACCAAAATCGCCATTGGTCAAAACAACAAAATAATAATAATAACTTTGATATTATAAAATTGTTGTTGAACTAATATTGCTAAATAAAACGTTCTCATAACTATATTAAATCTAAAACTCATGGTAAAAATAATTAAAGTAATCTCACAAGTTGAAAATATATACTTACTGTCTAAGTAAAGATTAAGTATGGACACTACATAGATACTTTTGTTTTACCATACAAAAGGCTAGTTCAAACTTTTGCGACTTTTATGAAAAGATACGCGGTAACTAAAACTGTTTTATCGTCCAAAACTAAATGTTATTGAGATTTTCAATTGTGACGTAGTTGACTAATATAGGAATTGTATTTTAAATACAGCCACAAGTGTTACAAGCTAGTTTGTAAAACATTACTGATACTCAAATGATGTTCAAGTTATGTTTTTGTTACTGTATATATAACTTATAATAATGTTATTTTGAAAGCAATTTTGAAAGAATTTAAAATAAAGCTGTTTATAATTGTTAAAAGTTAGGTGTTTAAAAAAGTTAATTACACTATTTACATTTTAGATGATTGTTTAAAAGTAGTTAAATTTACTTTATAGCATAACTAATAATTTATAATTTTATGATATTTTTTAATTCTAAAGACGTATTTTCTTTATTTAGTAGCTTAGAAATAATGTAAGGAAAGTGAACACAAAAGCTAGGGGGTAAAATATTCATTTTAAAATTTTATTTTAGGAAACATTTTTCTGACAGTAAATCTTGATTATAAATATTAAAATATTAAAACGTGTTTTTAATTTAGCTATATTTTAAACTTGATTATAAGATTATTGATATAAAACATATTTATACTTTTAATATAAATCACTTCAAAGTTTCCAAATTTTAATAAGCTTATGCTTGGATACAAATATATAAATTTAAGTTTCATCCAAAGAAACATCATGGAAAAGTTTGGTCGTTTAAAAATAATTAAAATCAATTTAGATGCGTTTTTAGTTTATTAAATTTTTGTTTAGTACTTAATTTTATTTACTTTCAAGACTTTATAGTACCTAGAAAAAAAATCAAACAGACATTCTAAAATTTGTTATTTAAGAATAAGTGATAAAAACTAATAAACTTAAGTAAGAACCATTTATTATCTTCTTAAAAAATAAAGTAGCTGATATATTACAGAACTAATATGTTTCATGATTAAGAAACATGCTATGTTTTAAATTTTAAATTAAAACTAAGATTATTAATAGGTTGTATTATATACCTATTATATATTAATAGGTCAACGTTTAAAAAAAAAAAGATAAACTTCAACGAAAAATTACGATTTTACTGTAATAAAAGTTTATCGCGTTACAACACTTTCCATGTGAGAATACTTACAAAAAATAAATACAACAAATTGAATTGGTTTTTGAATAGTTTTACAGATTAAGTCAAATAAACTAAACAAATTTTAGTTGAAGCACAAGTATTATTTAACATATATGGTTCCTTCAATAAATGTAATAATTTTCCTTGTTACTTATTTTTACTTGATAAAAAACTAGAAAAAAACTTTGATGGAACCTTGGTAAAATGCTAATAATACAATATAAACAACTAAAAAGTAACTTAAATAGTTTTCGTCACAAATAAACGCTTCAGTATTTACAATATTCTTTAAAACATTTGATAATTTAATATCTCAAATCGTGGAATATTATTTATTAAGCTAAAAAAAAAAGTTTAAAAAATCTTAACTTTTATATCAATAAAATAAAATATATAACGTAAAAGACTTGTACAAAAATGCACAAAACGTATGAAACAACACAGATTTTATATGTCATGTAAAACTTAAAGATAATAAAAAAAAACTACTTATCTACATTCAATAACAATTGTAAATTATTTAACAAAATGTTTTTATTTCTTATAGTAACTTATAGAAGGACTTTTAACTAAGTTTACTAAAAATACAGTAAAAACTTAATCTGTAAATTTACTAAAATACTTCATTTATTTTGTGATTGAGAGAACAATTTAACTTATTAAAAAAAACTATCATATTAGATAAGTATAAACATCGTCTGCTAATAAATTTACATTTAAATGTAGTATTATTGTTCAAGTTGACAACATTTTAAATAAATTCTTTAATTTATTAGGATTAATAGAATTAAAAAGATCAAGCTACATTATTTATTTATTATACCTAAGTCTTGAACAGTTAAATAAATGGAAACAAGTCAAAATAATTTTTAATTAGTTGAACATGAAACAGGTATAAATATCATATAAAAAGGGATGATATAATTTAAAGTTCTTAATCAAGTTTGTAACCTACAATGAACTTATTTTTTATTTATTGTATTCATATTGTTTATTGAACGATAAAAAAACGCTCAAAAAGTTTTGTCTAAGGACCTTGTGTCAACGAAACCTTTCAACAACTCGTAAAAATTATAAACCTTCTTATAAATATATGGTTTGTTACTTTAAGTTACAATTCATATAAAACAATATTTTGGTAAACAATAAAAATTTTGTAGTTTCAATAAGTTACAACTGGCGGTTGTAGATTTTTTTATGCTAATTAGCAGAGACTAATTATAAAAATTGAATTAAATTTGATTTAATATTAATATGTTTTATAAAGTTTTCAATGTCGAAGTATACCTTAAATAAAAATTCATAATTTTGATATTTATTTTCGTCTTGTAAATTATCATTATGTTTTCTTTAAACTATAATTCTATTTCATTCTATCCATTTTTAATTTAAAGTTACGTTATTCAACTGATATAAGTTTAATAACTACATTTCTGACATGACCAGTAGAAAATATGTAAAAAAAAATTCATAACTGCAGGAAATGTATGTAGTAAAGTTAAAAGTAATTGTAAAGCAAACTTTTTAAGTTTAATCAATGCAAAAAAAATTATCAAAAAAAGAAGTTATCAAAAGTTTATTTTGGGTAGCTTAATAGCAATGAACGCTTAATTTAGTTTTATATATTTATTAACATGTTAAGTTTGGTACAAAATTAAATATATTTATTACTAGCTTAATATATTTTTCTAAATAATAAAATTTTTCAGAACTTTAATCTAATCACTCTATTAAATAATAGGTATAGTTTTAAATGTTTGGTATACTGTTCTAACAGATTGATTTAAAAGTTAATTAAATATTTATTACCCTTAAAGTAAAAATATGCCAAAAGTTTTAGTTTGTGTCTGTATTTATTTTGTTTTTTGTTTATTCTCGTAATATATACTTGTTTGTTTATAACTTCAAACAGTTATATACTTTTTTTTTGCATTAAACAATACATAAATAAAATAACTCGTTTAAGTAATAACAATTAACCTTTATTTTTATATGTCTACTGTACAAACTTTTAAATAAGTAAAACAAAATAGTTTACAAATTGTGTATAAACTGAGTCTGGTTATTTTTTTTATACTTGAACTAAGTAAAAACATTTACTTCAATTAATAAAGAAGTGCTGCTCAATTGAAATAAAAATAAAACATTTAATTAAAAATCTAAAATTAGATAGTTGTATAAAGTATCATAAAACAAATGTATATACCTGTTTTATACGTCTAATATTAAAATGTATGAAAAATTTAGTGGTAGAACGAGATTTATATTGCCAGACATACGCTGGTTAAAATTCAATTGAAAAGGCTTCAGTTAAATTATAACATCCCTTAAAGATTATCTGCCTGCTTATGAATATATACTTTGTACCTACAACGTATAATACGTAATAAGAAAAACGTCTTGACTTATGTGATTATTTAAAGACTTTTTTTTCGTAGCAATTGGCAGTTGTAGGCTTTTTTAATCATATTAGCCCAAATTAGTAATATAAGTAAAACAATTAAAGATCATATTTATTAAGTATTCAATGATAATATAAACCTTTAAAATATTTTTTTGGACGTAGATATTAGTTTTCCAATTGTATAGATAATCTTTCTTTTAATTTAATAAAACAAAATCAATAATTTTTATCGATGAATCATGCAACTGCAGATACAAAAAGAAATGCTCACTAAAAGGTGACAATTGTAGAGCTGAAAAAGTAGTGTGCGAAGCATCAGTTAGTACAAAAAATGAAACTAAAACATACACTGCAGTTACTACAAACAAAATAAAGAAGAGAATTCTAGCACACAACACAACAATTGGATGCGAATCTAGTAATAGAAACCACAAGAACTATTTTAACTTAACAAAATTCATAAACTAAAACAAGAAGGAGCAGGTTACAATTTAAGTTGGAGGATTATGGAAAATTGTCTTTAACAATTTTACAAGCTGCTAAGAACTTTAAATATCAAATTGATTAACATGGTTTAAAAGTATATAGAAACGTGAGAAACATGTTTTGTTGGCGACGTCAGTATTAATGCTGAATATATAAAATAATACTTAATGTGATAACTCAAAAATTAGACTAGCATTTGAGATTAACTAAAAATTAAATAAATTATATTTGAAAAAAAAAGTACTTATTTTTTATTTTTTGGCAAACTAAATAAATTTAAAACAACCTTATTTACAACCCATATGCTCATTGAAAAGTTTGTATCTGACTAATATAAATATATTCTGTACCTGAAACTTACAGCAAAGTATTTGTAACAATCAGAAGTCTAGCAGATGTGAATTATTAAATACTTTAAGTTTAATTCTTAAAGTAAAAAGATAGTAGCTTTATTATTTTATATCTATATAAAACAATACAACATTTTTATTTTAGTTTTTAAATTTAACTATTGTTACTACTCTGTATTGAAACTTAATTGGTGTTATAAAAAAACATACTTTTGAAAATAAAATACCTTCTTTGAAATTTAGAAATTTATATTTAAAAACTTGTTTTTGATATAAATTTTATTTAAGTATTTTTAACATAAATTTGACTTATTCTCCCAAATATCATGATTTTAACTATTTACAACTTACTGATGTAACTGTTCTTTTATATACAAAAAAACAAGAACATTTGTTATTAAGTTAAACTTAAGAACAAACAGACTAATCACTAGACGTAAGTAAAGCTATTTAAGAAAAAAAAAGTATTTTTTTATATATAAGTTTTAAATTATAGTAGGAACATTACGTATTAAATTAACAAACAGTATTTTATATAAAATCAAAAAACCATAGTTAACTCGAAAATAGTCAAATAGTTATAAGTTAGTAACTGTTATAATAATTTTATTATAATTGCATTACAAAAAACAAAGTTCTTTAATCTATTGCAATATTTTAAAATTATTTAAACCACAATATATTTTAGTTTGATTAAAAATTTACTATAATATAAAGTACTAAGTTGAATTTTTTGAACTTGTTAATACTTCGAAAATATTTATAACTTTTGTAGCTACTGTAACTCAAAATTTTTTTGTTTAAACTTGGCCATATGATACAAAAACAAGTATTTAAATAATACAAAACAGCAAGTTTATTGCTTGCTTTTTATTTATTTTGAACAACTGTACAGATATACGAGAGTTTAAACTCAATATTTTTATATCTATCTTACGAAATTTATAAATTTAGGTTAGGATATCAATAAATAACACTTAAAGGATTTTTGTAGCTTCAATGTTCGTTTTTATTTTATATAATTATATCCTAATCAAATCAAATAAAACAAACTAATTGTTTTATTACTCGTGATTTTGTTTAAAAATATCAAATACAGTTTTTATACTCGATTGTTTTAGTTTTAAAATTTGTAGAAACATATTGATAGGCTTTATTTACTTTGTATACTTAAGAAAACTATTAATTTTGTTTACAAAATTTGTATTTTCTATTATTATTTTATCTTCCCTACAAAGAAATACGGTGTAAGAAAAATTTATTACGTAGTTTATTTGTAACGTTTTTAAAATTATATATCTATGTTTTATAAATTGTTTACTAAATGATACTGTTAAATTATTTATTATAGTTTTTTATTTGTAAAATAATAGTAATACCAAGCATGTGCTACTAAAAGTTCTTAAACTAGAGTAACTATTTTTCTTTTTAAAATTATTAGTGGTAGGATAGTTGAAGTCTAACATTCGATAACCTTTAGTTAATTTTATACTCATTACAACACAATACTACACATTCTAATAGAATCATTTAACTTATTCGAAAAATAAACTTAATTATGAACACAGACATAGATTAGCTGTTTTAAAAACACTTTCTAATTGAGAGTTTGGGTGTAAAAAAAAACTTTATACAATGAACAAGTTTCAGTTTTTTATATTTTAGATATATTAAATCTCAACAGCGGATTCTTGCAACTATGACTGCCATCCTGTAAGGACGAAACTTATTGTTGGTTGTCTCCTAGTTGTTCTTTTTGGTTGTTTGGTAACACTAATTATTTGTTTTTAGTTCTTTAAGATTTTTATGCTTAAGTGAAAACATTATTGTAATTAGTAAACATTCAAATAATAAAAACAGCTCATATATCACTGTAACTAATTTCTATACATGTTTATAACTATGATTTGATTTCCAGTTTTATTTTTAATTGAAAGATTGAGAATTATTACATAGAAAATATTATGCAAATTATTTAACAGTTTTGCTTACGTTATACTTTATACATAAAACTTTAAAACTAAGTTATGAATGATGAATAAACTTATTTAAGTTTTATATATAAATAGTTGTTAATAAGTTGTAATAGTCAAATACTATAACGAAACAATCCTAACTTAGTTTAGTTTAAAAATCTTTTCTTAGTTTTTTTTACATTTACAAGTGTTCGTTACTTCATATTTAAAAATTCGAAAGCCATCACTATTACAAAAATATTATTTATACATTTTAAAATATAGTGAAATTATTGGTATTTAAAAGAAACAAATTTCTGTTCCAAAATTACGTATTAAGTTTAAACAACTATAAAAATATTACCATGTACATTAGTACATAAACTAAACAACATAATGTTAAGTGTCTAGTGCCTTACCATTAAATTTAAACCGGCATTTGTCTGGCAATAATAATGTATTACTACTTTGACTGCTACTATTGCCTTTTATAATGTCAAATCGTAAAATGGTTTTATTACATACAACACAAGTTCAGTTATTTATGAAGCTTATGATTACAATTTGTTTATATTTTGTTATATTCCAATTTAATTTTGGCGTTATACTTTTTTGGGTGAAGCTATGTTCTTTTAAAATTCAGATTAATTTTCTAAACACTCTTTAAAAGAAATAAATTTTATATAATTTTTTTTTGATATTGTTAAGTAGTATATAAAAAAATCTTAGCAAATTTAAAGTACTCAAATTAAAATTATTTTATTAAAATTCAATAATAAAAATCAAATAAACGAATGAATACACATTAAGTACAATATTATTGAATTGTACTTGTTTAGTAAACAATATCTACTTTTTAGTTTGTGGGATTTTTATTACGCTAAAATGCAAAAATTTATATTTTATAAAACTTTGTTCTTAGTTGTATGTTTAAAATGCCTATTACAATTGTAAAATATAAGAAAATGATGATACCAAGCATATGCTTGTCAAGAATTGAAAAAAGCTAACGGTTGAAATTTTAAGTTGTCTGTATATCTGGTCATTAGTAGTTGTTTCGCGATCTAAAATTATTTCGTGGTCATTAAAGTAAAATTGGTTTTTGAATTAACTTTAAGCAACTTTATACTTATGACTTCTTAATACCGTGCATTTTATTAATATCATTAAACTTATAAAAAATTTGAAAGACCATACATAATATTAAACTGCTTTTAAATTATAACTTAAATGATAGTTCAAGATTAAAACAATTTGAGAACTCATAAAAATGAACAAAGTTCAGTAATTTGTAGCTTTGTTAGATCTCAACAAACTCAAACATTTCAATAAAAAAAAACAAGTTAAAAAAAAAGGTCTTATGTCGCTGCACTTAAAGTTTATAAGAAGTATGTAAACAAGACTAAATTATAAGTTTTAATATAATCACAATATGAGAAGATGCAACTTAAAACAAACAATGCTAATATTTGTTAGGTTTATTTTAGTTATACTTCATTTTGCTAAATTACTACAACCAAAGTAAATATAATAACTAAACTAATATAATAAACTAAATAGAACAAATAGTTTACAAAATGTCTTTATAAAATTAAAAAAAATATTTTTTTCCTTATAAGTAAACTATGTCCTACTTTACACCATATTTTTTAAATCTATCCCTGCTCCAAAAGCATTCTTAAAACTAACTATAGTCATAGTGTTTGTTTTATTAAAAAAGTATAAATTTAAGTATTTAATAAGTTTGAAACAAAATATAACTATCAATTAACATGTATTTACGTTATAATGTTATTGATAGTGATGTACCGTACAAAAAGTTTCGGGTCCTACCTCTTACCTCTAAAAGATTAACACAAACACAAAAACATTAATTATAAACTAAAATGTTTTATAGTGTATATAGAAAGTACAATTGTAAATCATTAAGTTTTTGAAAACTTTGTAAAAATACAAACTTTATAGAAACTTTATCTAACGTAGAATTAGTAATAATCTAGTTATTTTATTGCTTTTTAAATAAGATAGAAGTTTATAAGTTATCAATTTTTAATTTGGGTTTGCACTTTTGAAACTATAATTATCATACAAATTCTATAAATTTCTACAATAAAATATCAGGTATTTTTTTTAATATTAGGAAAGCTAGCTATTATATTTAATCAACTTAGTATTGTAAAAGTGTACATATGTTTTTTGAAATATCTCGCAACTATTCATTTTTTTTAGGTATTTAAACGGATTTTTTTGTAATTAATTAGAAAAAATTAGTATGCTTTATTATTTTAAGTGGTTTAAAACTAGTGAACAAAAATAAAAATTTTAAAATTATTTCTGTTTTTGTACTTATGTTCTTAATATTTTGAGCTAGAAAATAACTTTTTTAAACCAAAAATAATGAATAATTATAAATTTTCTTCTTATTCAAAATAATAAAAGAAGAATTTTCTTAATATTATGTCAAATTACGTTAAAATTAAAACTTGCTAAAGGTTACAACCTTGTAAAGAATAAAGTTTTTCATAAAAGTTATTATCTATATTTTCTATATCCCAAAAGTTTTAACCAGCTATTGTCTGGCAAATATTCCAAATTTGGTCATAAAATTTTTATTTTATATTAGAATTGTATAAAAACTAAATCTATTTTTTCTTTCTTTTTTTATATTTTATTAAAAAAAATCTACGATATACTTAAAAGTAAGTATTTTGTAATCTAATTCGAAAAAAAATTAGTGTTTCTTTTATTGTGTTAAATTGTTTTAAACTAGTGACAATAAATAAACTCTGTATACGTTTTTTTTTCGTTATTTTGTATTCACTATACTTTGCTACAAAAAAATTTTCTTAATTAAAAAATTGAACAATTATGAAATTTCTCTATTATTTAAAATAACAATTCAAATTACGTAAAAACTTACAAAAACTAAGCGCAAAACAATATAACACGCATGTGTATCAGTTTTCATAATAAGAAAAATTATTCTTTCCAACTTTATAAATTTAAACATGCACTAAGTTTGGTAAAGAAACAAAGCTATATCTTGTATCTATAAGAAAAATATGTTCTTAATTACGTATTAGTTTTTTATAACATGATTAATAAAAATCTTAGTTATAATTTCAACAACTCTTACTCTTCGTCTTCAAATGATAAACAGTAACTGCCTGAATACAAAAAATATATTTAAACTTAGTTTTTATAAACATGCATTTAATTTTCTTTTATCTTGAAATGGATAGTTTTATTTTTTTTTTTGTTTAAATTTTTTAATTTAATTTATTTTTATACCTTTGTAGTCGTTGGAACTTTATGCATGCTCTATTACAAAAACTGAAATATAATAAACAATTACGTTTATTATAATAAACAGTTTTTAATATTTTAAATTTTAAGCAGAGTTTTTCCGACTATTTTCGATATTAATTGTAAAGATTGTTATTTAACATCATTTTTTCTTTTAAATGTTAAAAGTAGTTCAGATACTCTAATTTAATTAATCAAATCAGAAAGGGTATAATATAGTTGATAAACAACTGTCATTTTTAATATATGAACAAAACTATCGTTTACAAAACTTTAATCAATCTATTGACATTTTCAATGCAATAAATAAACGGCTTATTAAATGCATTTGAACAAATATATTCAAATATATTGAATAAATCGTTTATTTAATTATAAAAATTACATAAAAGGAAACTATTTTCAAATAACAAATACAGCTTTAAATTTGAACTACTCTAATTTTACTGCTGATTCTTTGAAATCAATAATAAAAATTAAAAGTTTATTAATTAAATTAATGGTGAAAAATCTAGAAATAATGTTATTATGTAACCAAATATTCAAGTACCGTACCTTTTTAAAAACAAGTTAAATATCTGTTTTTAACACGCGTGTTTCTTATTTTAAAAATTCTATAATTAGATATAAATGATAAGCTTTGTAAGGTAACCAAATTAAATGTGTTTTATCAGGTTTTATGTATTTGAATTTTTTTTTTGAATATACGTTGTTCGTGACAACGTACTAAATCTTCATTTAAGAAATTGAATAACAGATAAATTATAAACGTTTGCCAAGCGTTTGTGTGTAAAAAAAATGTTAATGATCAATATAAAATAAGTTCATAAAAATACTTCATTGCACACTACTGAAAAACGTTTGTTTTGTTTATGAAAGTACAAAAAGAAGATCGTTAAAAAAACATTTGCTTTCAAAAAGCATTTATTAAGTTTAAACTGTAGTAAACTTATTTTTGGTTACGAAAAAATACAATAAATATATTACTTGTGGGTTCTAAAAATTAAAAAGTATAAAAAATACATATTTAATTAAAATTTTGTTTTTATTATTTTGTTAAAATTTTTTAATTAAAAAACAAACAAGTTATCTCTTAAGTTCATTATGTATAATATTATCAGTTTTTAATATCTAATAATACTTTTAATTTGTATAGTCGCGAAAAACAGCTTATAAGTAATTTTTAAGGATTCATAATTTTTAAGCAAAAGGTTTGTTTAAAAAAAAATTGTTTTAAACAGACTTATATGCATTAAAGTAAAAAAAAAAATGTTACCACTCTACATAATTACAAGACAAAATGCTTTTAAATCTAAAAGAGTTGATTATTTAAGCGCCCTAAACCGAATAAATTACTTAACAGTTTATTAGTAACTATATAAAAATGATAATTTAAATTTAGTTGTAAACAGAATTTAGTACTATATTTTTTGCTATTGATTTTGTTTTGAATCCTTAAACTTTATATAAAAACTAAAAAGCTTAAAAATTCGTTTCTGAAAACAAAACTTTTTCTAAAAAAATACCATTGTTTTCATACCTATTTTATATTTATTTGTTCTAAGTATTGACTTAAATTATTAAGTTTCTAATAAATGAAAACATATAAAAAACTGTCAAGTACAAAATAATAAGTCTATATTAAAACATTTTTATTTAATAATTATAAAAACACACAAAGTATAGTAATAAACTATACCATTTAAAATTTTTTAGCCTTTCTAACTGATTTTTTGTTTTTTGTTATGAAAAATGTAAGTCGTGACTTATAATTGATTTAAAAGTAGATATTAACTTATATAAAACAAGAACTAATAATTTAATAAAGACACCTCGTAAATAAACATTTTGAAAAAGTAATCAAGAAGTTCGAGCAAAATACTAGTACTAAAGTACTAACACGTTTACTTAGGATAAAAATTAAATAAACCTACTAAAAAATATGTAGTTATAATATGTTCGTTAAATTTTATGTCTAAACTAGCAAAAATGCTCTTCATAAGTGAAAGACTTTTTTTGCGTGTGGTTGTTATTATTACTACACCTATTTGCGAATTTAAATATACATATAGTCGAACTACTGGTATAAAATGTGTTTTTTAACGTCTACACTGAGCTCATTTTATTATATTTACATGTATTTACATTTATTTTTTAGCTGTTCTAAACAGCTATAAAAACTTTTTTAAATGTATATATGCACTGGGCAAAGTTTTGTCGAATAAATATAGATTAGTTTCATCTGCGTGTTTGTTGTTGACGTCAGTAAAATATATAAAAAAAGAAGAAAATTTACCTAAAATATATTTAGTTAACATAAAAGCTCTCTTTTATTTTCAAATAGTTGTTTTATGCTGATGTACAATTAAAACAAGATTTAAAAGTAAGTAATTATTAGCATAAAATTTCTATAGAAAGTAATAAAAGTTATCTGGTCTTGAAATATAATGTTATCTTACTGTATAGTAATCTTTTATTAGTGTTTTTTAGTAACTTAATCACTATTGTTAGTTTAATTCATTTAAGATTACAGTTATTATTTAATTAAATAACAAGTGTTTGTTTTAATAAAATTGTAGCTAAACTGACTAAAACAATGTTAAATAAAATTTAAATTAGATAGTTCAGCTTCAATGCTTTATTAAATTATACTTTACTCATAAAAAAATGTTTGCAATCGTTTCTATATACTTAGTAAAACTTGTTATTGGCTTCCATTTACTAATAAATAAACGTGTGTGTTTGTAGTACTACAATTTTTTATTATTGCTGTTATTTTAGATACTTCTACATTTTCTAAAACAATTTTAACAATTAGCAAAGCTGAATTAAACTTTGAAAATTGTTTAGTTTTAAAATTTTTAAATCCTTAACTTTATTTAGTTGTTATGCATTAGTATTTAAGGTTTGTTCTTTTGAAATTTCCATTGCTTCTTAAGTTAAATTTTTATTAAATCAAACTTGCAATACTAAAAATAATCAGCAAAAACAACATATTAGTTTTTTTTTACAGAAAATTTTGATCGCCTATGTTGAAAGTAAATGATATTTTGTATGTAAGTGTTTACTTAGCTAGAAGTATTTTATATTGATATAGTATCAAATTATTCACATACATAAACAACAAAATAAGTTAGAAATTACTTACTACTTACGAAGAAAGTATAATTCAGAGATATTTAATTTTTTATAAATCATAAAGTATTAATTTAAACTAACACAGTTACAACTCTTAAACTTAAATTTAAAAGAATTTTTTAAACCTACTTAGTACAAAAGTTTATGTAAGAAACTTAAAGAATGGAGAAAAGCTAAAGGTTTAACGTGTAGTTAGATAATAAAATGTTCACAGAAATACTTTAAAACGAGTTAACAACATTCTGATGACGTATAAAAAAACAATAACATAACTTGATAATAAATAGGAAAGTATAAATTGGCGTTATAACCTTAATTAGTGGCGTAATTCATGCAGTAAATTTTAACCGGCATAAGACTGGCATCAAAAATCAAAGTGTGATGTTTTTTATAAGTAAATTTTGCATAATTCTTTTGTTTTAGTATTAAAAATAAACAAAAAGTTATTTCTCGAAAATTAATTCATTGAATATAGTTAAACTGACTTGTTATTATATATAACTTAACTTTGTTACAAATTCATATGTTTAATTTTATAATTTGTTAAAATCATAACCTTTAAACTTTATTCTGAATTAAATATATTTTTTTACATTATAGTAGTTTTATTTTTAGATAAAAAGGCAGTTTTGTTCTACAATGATACTTATAAATAAATAACTTTTTTGTCGTTTTACCATAATTAAAAAAACGCAATTTTGTTTTCTTACGTAAAAAGTAAAACTTTCAAAGGTACTGTGATTTTCATGTTCTAAAAATTTAAACCACCACAACGTCAGATAATATAAGAAAATAGTTGAAACTCTATATAAAATAATAAACGTATCTTAGATTTTATTGTTTGTAATATGTAATTCAGTTTAACTCCACATTTTTTTTTACCACTAAAAGTATTATAGTTTAGTTGTTTGATACTATATGTTAGTATATAGATTACAATGTTTTTAAAATTCTTCAAATTAAACTTTATTTACTTTATATAAAAGCTAAATTTATTAATAACGTTAATATTATGCATGAATGTATTCTAAACCTTTCTAATAACTCTTACTACTTATCTTAATATTTTATAAATAACTCACTTCATTTTAGTACCAGTTAACATTAACACAGCCTAATTTACGAAGTTAGTAAAAAAACTAAGAATAAACACTTGGTATAAACACTAAAACTTAAATTTAATGTTTTCTTTTAATTATTTAAAATTAATAATCTGCTTGTATGTTTTTCCGACTTTTTAATTAAATTAATTTACTTATAAATTTTTTTAGCTAAGTTTTTTAACATTAGCAGTTTACAAAAAATGAAAAAACACTAAAAAAATTATAATTGTTTTCAAGTTTCTTGTGAAACAGAAAAAATTGATTATGTTTTTGTTTCTTATCTACTTTTTATAAGTTTTGTTGATTGTATTTTTAGTATTAACTTACTAACAATAGAACTAGTTTTATTTAAAAAAAAACCTTCTTTCTATAGTTAACAAATAAAAAGTTGTATTTGTTTTAGTTGTACTAAAAAAACTTATAAGTAAATAAAACATGATGTTTAAAATATTAAAAAAAAATTAAAGTAAGGTTAAGGTGAATATAATTAAAATATCGGTCAACATCGATTTTCAACGCATCTAAATTTTATATTTTTAAAGTGACGTTGTCCATGACAACGTTCTAAATAATTGCCTGTCTGAAAATATAAAGTGTGCCTAACGTTAACTAGAAATTAAGTTTATTATTATTTTAAACGTGTAAGACAGCGTTTGTGTGTAAAAAAATGACGTCACTAAGAAATTCAATTATTTTTATAACAGTATTTGCCTTAATATATAACAGTTCAAATTTTTAATTTGCTTACGAAAGTGCAACTAACAAAGTTAAGAGTTTTAATTGCTTTTTTAATTATTAGATACAACTAGTATAGTTTTTATCATAATGTATAATAAGCAAGTAAATGTTTGTTCTTTTATTTTTAAAAAAGAGTTCTTTAAAAAATTTTGAAGCTAACCATTTGTTTTTCGGTTTTTTGAACTTTAAAAAAAAATTAAACAGTTTACTGATATTTAAGAAAAAATTCTACATTTGTTACAAAAGTGTATCATTCAAAAAACGAATAAAGATTTCTTGTTGTTAGCATAACATAACGAGAATTTTTAAACTTGATTAATAAACAAATACAAACAGTATTTTCTGAACAATAAAATGACTTAAAAGTTTTGTTTATCTTTTTCATTAAAAAAAAATTATAATCTATAGTTTAAAGCCGAGTCTGTTTTATGCAAATTAAGCAAGTTTCATTTTTTGAAAAAGACATACTCTGCTACTTAATTTAGTAATTTTTAAGTTTAAAAAAACCTAATGTTATTGTTAATTTATAAAAGATTTATTATTTAACTGTGGACTCATTTTAAATTGAAATAATGTTTATCTGTTATAGCTTTTTTAAATAAATTATTTTCTGATTATTTTAAGTAAACTTTTAGGTAGAATAAAGACTTAAAGCTCTAGTGAAAAAATGTTCACGTAGTAGTAGAGTAAGTTATTTGTTGAAGTAAAATAAGTAACTTTGTAACTTAAAAAACTTTAAAGTTCTTCAGACCGCTGGGATATTTGTTCTTTATATGTATTAACTTTCTATTGTTTTATAGTTCCAATAAAAGAGCTCAACTAGAAAGGAGCAAATAATTCAGGCAATTTCAGATTGAGAGTTTCATTAAACACGGTGTTTCATGCAAAGCAATGATCACGATCGAAGTTGAATAAAACTCTCAATCTGAAATAGTTTAATTAATGTTCTTTATATGTCCCGACTAAAACATTACCAATACCTTGTTTAATATATATTTAATCATAAAATAGATGTTATTGCCAGATATTTGATGGTTGAAACTTTTTGAAAAGACGCCTAATATTTATTTGAAATTTCAAAAGCTTTTATACAAGGTTGTAAATACCTGTTTTGTTATTTCGGCTAATTAAATAATTACAACACAGTGATATCTATTTACAAGACTTAAAACTAACACGACAATCTTTAGAAATACTTTTGTGTTAGCAGTTTTCATGTAAGTTGTCGAAGTGGATCAACACTTAATTTGTTAAGTAACTAATCGTTTTGATAATTTTCTTTTAAACTTAATAAAACGATTTGAAAAATAAATATTGTTGAACTGAAATCAAGTTATAGCTTTTTTTTTCTGAAGTTTCATCACATAATGAAACTTATTTTTTTCTTTATCACTAAAAACAAATAAAATATTATAATCACTAGATTAAGTCTTTACCACAAAACTAAGTAAAAAATAGTTAAATTTATAATAAAAATAAAAGATTATTTTAATATATAGTTTACTTTGAAAACTTTTATTTATTGTTAAACTAATTTAAGTTTTGGAATTTTGTTTAGTTACACCAAATAAGCATATAGAATAATAATAAATTAAACGTTAAATCAAAAGTTATTTTTAAAGTTTTTAATAATTGTAACGAAACATTATTTAACTTTAATTTGTAAATGTGATCTAGTGATGCGCTTTTAAAATACAAAACAACCCTTAAAACACATTCTATATTTTTTTTTTACACGTACGACACATTTAACAAATACAAAATAAAAACCTACACAACTGTTCTAGCCAGTTCAAACGTATTATTATAACTAATTTTATGTATTAATAAAAATATTATGTTTCTCTAGCAAACTTGTGTTTTGATCTAAGTTTACTTGTTTGTTGTTTGATAATTGTTATGTAAGTTTCTTAAATATATACAGTAATATATTCTATGTAAAATTTTACTTATGTCTTCTGATGTCTTTTTTTTTTGTTTTTTTGTTTTTCATTACAATGCCCACAAACATTTGCTTAAACTATCTTAACATTTTTTGATTAAATTAAAATGTTCAAAGTTGAATGTAAAAAAATAAGTACTGATAAAAACAATTTAAAACCTTGTTCTTAATGAAGTAAAAAAAAAAATTAATAAAAGCGAAAATTTTAGTTAATATAGTATGTATTCTATCAATATTTTTTGTCAATTTTTATTCGAAAAAACCTTCTAAAATTTGAATATGAATATAAATAATTTTTAAAGTAATAAAAAATAACTGTTGTGTAAAATCCTTAAAATATATAAAATAATTGTTTATTACATTCTCTAGAAAGTTTTCCTTAAATTTAAATTACAAATTATATAGCAAAACTCTAAAACTATAAAGTTTGTATAATATAAAAACAGCTTATAGTAGAAAATTTATTTTAATTTTTGATAAAAAGCACAATTAATACGTATTTATTTTATTTAATTTCATTTAATCAAAAAACTCACTTGATATTTAAATTCCAGTTTTAAAACTAAGACTATTTGTAAGCACTTACTTTCAAGCTCTATTTAAAGATAGTAATCTTTTGTATACAATTAAACAAACTCGTGTACGAAATTATTTAAACTTTAGACAATATACATAAAATACATTACAACTCCCTTTATTAATACAAATATCGTTTTGTGTTTTACTCCAAAATTTAGCCAATAAATTTTTAAACCCCTCCTTATAGTTTCTAGAGAGCCTAGAAGTTACTTAGTGTTTCTTTTTCTTGTTAAAGTTTGTTGCACGATGGAGAATATAAAGTTACATTATTTAATTAATATTTACTTACTTTTTAATGCTTCTGTTGCAGTTTTAGATCGTCACATATTAAATCTTGTTTCTTAATTATAACAGCACAAAATAGTTTTATTTAATCAAATTTATTATTTTAAAATATTAGTTATACTTGTATTTTATTTAAATATTCAGTCAACCAGCTGGTTTATTTAGTTGTGTTATAATGCACTGTACTCTAATTATTATCTGAATATGAACATAGATTACAATTATTCTTTTTACAGACAACTGTCATGTTTTATTTTTGAAGGTAAGTTAAGTTAGCAATAAAATATTATAAGTATGTGTATTGTACTATTTAAAAATTAACAGGATTTTCAAATAATATTAGATTTTTCTAAGGGTCTGATTATAAAAGTTTATTTGTAAATATCCTGTAGTTACAAGTTAATATATTAAATTATAAATTTAAATTTGAAGAAAACGTTGATATGACAAAGTTGTACTTTCAAAAAGTTTATAACTAATAAAATCAAAAGTTTTTGAAACAGTAAAGTCTAATTTTGTTTTCATAATTAAGATAGAAACAATTCGGATTACTCACAAAAGATTTGAAAACCTTTAAATAAAAGAAAATAAGTTATTCTGTAATGGTTTGTAAAAATTAATTTAGTCTTTTAACTAACAGCTTGGTTTTTTTAATTAGCTGTTTTAAACAACTATACAAATTTTAGCAGAATGTATATTTATAATTTTTATAAATTTTAAAAGATATATATAAATAACTTTCAAATGCATGTTTGTTAGTGACGTCATTAAGTAATAATTTAAAAAAATGTAAAGAAAAAAAAAGAATGAGAAACAGTTTTTAAATTTTGAATTGTTTTCATTTAAATATTTCTACTCTTACTAAATAAAAAGTGCTCAAGTTAGATAAAAATGATTTAGATTGTATTTACATTATTTATACAACAGTGTTTAATAATAGATGAAGATTTAACCCTTTTAAATACATTTGCTAATTTGACTTTTTGTTTATTGTATTAATTTACATTTTGTTTGTAAAAGAACTTTAAAATAACTTTTTTTATTTGAAACAAGTCAATTTTATTTGTGATCTTAATTATTTTTTTTTTAATTTTTTATCTAAACAAGTTTAACGTTTTGATAAAATATAAGGTTTTATAAAGTATTAAGTATAAATTTAGTTAGAGTTTATCAAATAATCAAAATAAGCTCACTACTCACGTAATAAGTTCAAATTGCGAAACCGAACATTTACTTTAAATATAGATGCAATACATATAAAATGTAGTTTTTTGTTTATACCTCTTCAAAGACTTTTAACGAGCCTGGTATCATACTCTAATTTAAAAAACAACAAAATCTGAAATAAAATAAATGTATATACCTTAAAAAACTTAATAAGTTTACAAAACCATTAACTAATATTTTTTGTTACTTAATTAGTATAAATGTCTATTTAGTAATGCAAGTTAACCAAAGTATTAAATAAAGGTTAATAGTTGTTTATGAGTTGTCTTTCTTAGTTTATCAGTTTATCAAGATCACATAATAATGCAAAGAAATTATGAGTGATATAGACAAAAAACATAAAAAGTGTTTATGTGTTTTTAAATACTAAAACAATGTACAAAATTAAATGCTATATTTTAACAATAACTACTGACTAAATTTACGTTAAAATTTATATAAATTTGGATTTAAGTATTACTTTTCTTTCATATAACATAAGTTTTTTTTACGAAAACAATAAAAGCTTCTATACAAGACAAAAAGTAAAAACATATTCGGTTTAATATAAGTTATTTAAACAACATTAATAATTATAGTGGTTAATTTTGTGTGTATGTTACACTTATCTTAACTAGTAGTAAATTAAAGCATTAGAAAGTCATGTTAACAAAAAAAAAATTGAAAAGTTTCATTCTATCAATGGTTTAAATAATTATACAGTTTTCTGAAAATTTTTTGTTTTTGAAAAACTAATGGTATCACGATAATAAAAATTGTACAATAACCTCTACAAAAAATTATTATTTTTGTGTTTAAAATAACAGCTAACTCAAATTTAAAGTTTTTTTGGTAATACAATTCGTTTAACTTATCTTAGTATATTTCTATTTTAGTTTTTAGAATTATTTATAATTATTATATAATAAGTTTAGTTTTTACATCATATTTATTAGAAATAAAAATATTTAATCAATTTTAGACATATTAGATTTAGGGTGTGGAATTTTTTTTAATTTGTGGGCTGGATACGGATAACTTTTTTTTTTGACGAGCCGGAGCATGTTTAATTAGTGATTTACCGAACAACCAATTATTGAGATTGATTTGAAATTAAAGACTCTCGAAGTCTAAAATGTTATGCAAAGGTTTTTTTAAAGTTATCTATAGAAATTTGAAAAATATATATTAATTTTCAAAATCTGCTACCAGCAATAGTTTAAGAAATAAGTTTCTTGGTTTATATTATTTATATTATTACCTTAAATTTTTTTACAATATAAGATATGTTAAAGAAACTTCAAGTGTTGCTTAAAATCAATTTGTTGCTTTTTACACGATATGTTTTAGCCTAGTAGCAAAGCTAATTTTAATTATGTGGTATTAATTAAATCGGATAAGGTGTATTTTGTTAAATTAAGATACAGGAGAAATTATGTATTAACGTTTTTAAGTGGTAATTGTTATGATGTCAGTAAAATAATAAACATTAAATTCCATATTTAACAGTTTTTTACAATATAACTTTTAAACTTAATTAAGTGTAAAGTAAAATTTTAAGCATTTTCGTTTCGTATAAATTATTATGTATTTTGTAAAGTTTTTATACAAAATATTTTTAAATTTTGTTATAAAATTAAGCAAAAAATATATAAACTAAAACGACTTGAATACATATATAAATCTTTTTATGTTGCAAAAATATACTCAATATTATCTTTTTGGTAACTGAAAAAGTATATAATTTTAAACGAATATTATAACTTAATAAATTGGACTTTGTTTACTTAAAATAAAATTTCAAAGTAATTCAAACTTTGATTGCAATGAATACCCTAACCAAACTTTACAAAAAAACTTTAGAATTATAAAATCATTAGGATGATCAATAACATTTTGTCCAAATAATCTTTAATAGTTTTATCCCTACATTGTAAATAGGTGTAAATTTTGCTTCTTGTTTAGTTTTTAATAAATTTCATATTACCACCTTTGAGCATTATTTTAAGCTTCAAATCATTTATATTTAATTTGTAATAGCCTAAAAAGACTTATATATTATTGATGTTAGTTAAACTATTTAGTACAAAACGCACGTGTGTTTAAACAACTTTAAATACTAGATACTTAAATTATTATGTTCTTATTACTTTTATTAACTCGATGGTACAAAGCAGTGGCGTAGCGTGGTATTTTGGTCAGGAGGTGCGCAAATTTTTTCTCAAAAACCTCTAAATTAAAACTTTTGTAACTAGATATAATAAAACTTTTTATAAGTAATATAATTGAAAAAAATCTATTAAGTAAAATAAGTTCGTTAACTGTTTTAAAAAATATTTATATAACAAAATTAAACAATTAAATAAAAGTATAAATTTCATTAGATTTACTTATACTTGCAAAAATGTAAATTTTGTGGACCGCCAACATGTAAATGTGGCCCGCTGAGCAAAATTAATTTTCTAGTTAAATTTTTTCAATAATTCGACTTAATTTGATTACTTTGATTTTAAGTCTCTCTATAATATTTAAAATAATTTTAAGAAATACTGCTTTAGTTTAAAAATGAGAAAAAGACAGATTAGCGTTCTAACAGGATATGTTTCTCCGTTTCATAATTACTTCTTTTTTACAACAGTAAGTAATTATCAGAAAAAAAAATGTCAAGAGTGCTTGGATTTAATAAGTTGGTTATGTAATACCTATTTATTAAAAAAACTAAATGCAAATGTTTTCCATTTTGTTCAAAAGTAATGTACAGCTATTAACTAAAGTGTCATATCTTTATGGCTTAGATATTATTTTTCAATATTTATTATACATCAGTTTTTTTATAATTTTTTTATTTGTAAATGTTATATTTTATTGTGAAAACATTTAAAATGACATAGTAATAAAAAATAGGGTTCATTTGATTTTTTATAAGTTTTCTATGCACATCGACTTAAAAAAATGCTCATATTTTAAACGACTTTTTATTTAATACTTTAGTTAGTTTAAGTTTATTTTATGCATACTTTTCTAACATTGTTATTTATACATGTCATATCTAAATTTGTACAGACACATTTAAAAAAATATATATGACATAAGTTAATATAGTTTTTGTTAGGTATACATTCCATTTTTCAAACATTGTTTTTTTCAAGCTAAGTTAATTTTTATGCCTTACATATCAATACACACAATTGCTGTTTTTTGGAGCTACCTATGTAATATAAACTAGATATACGGATGGTAAATTTATAAAGTTTGTACATTGTTAATAAAAACAGTTCAAATTCAGGCAATCAAACAAATAAACATTACTACACACATAGACTATCACTATTTGAAGACTTAAAATCTCAGGCCAACTAAGCCATTTTTTAAGTTTTTGGCTAGAATTGCTTTTTGTATTTAAAAATATTTGGAATGTTTTTGTTGACTCAGGCTTGCTTTTTTGCTTGAAAGAGTGGCAATTTAAACTTGTATGTTTTGCTCAATATACAGTGTTAGTTTGAGTTTTACTGTATGTTAAATTTTAAGTCTTGCAGCTGATATAATTTTAGATATTATTTATATTATTGTGTACATTAAACAATGAACAATCAGTGTTGCCAAAAAAGTTGAAACCCGGAAAAGCTTTGAATTTGTGAATTTACGGTTAAAAATTCTAGAAAAAAACTTAAATTTGAAAGTTTTTTGAAAAACCTGAATTTTAAACAACTTTTACATTTAAAGTAATGAAATTTCGATTTGACTCAAAAAAAATTACCGAATAAATGTTTTTTTATTAAAAAATATATTATAGTAGCTTAACAGTATTTTTAAATATTGATAAATGTTTTAAGACATTTTTTAAACTTTAATTAGACTTTATACTGAAAATAAAAGAAGGAATTGTACTTCCAAAAACTCCGTATTTATACATTGCACCTTAACTTGAAAAATTTCACCGATTGTTGTGCTTCGCGTTGGAAATAAACCAAGAAAATCTACTAAAATGTCAAAGTTAGTAAAAACACCTCTAATTAAAATTCTCAGATGAGCAATAAATTTTCTTTCAGTGCTCTCATGTTAACAGTTTGATTAAAGTCCTAATTTGATTTATGCGACTTTATAACCTTAATGCATTTCCTAAACACGACTTCATTTTGTCATTGAAGAAATAAACAAAAGTTTTTCATTACCGCCAACATCAATTCTTTAAAAAAGTTTTCAATTATAAACGCTATCTTATTTTAGGTAATAAATTTTGCTACTTTATTACTTGCCTTAACAATTATTTCTGATTATTCTGTAGTTACTGAAGATAATAATGTGCTTTGTCGGAAATGACTTTGGTTATTTTTTTTATTGTTTCTCGCAATAACTCCTAACTAACGCTTTTTTTATTCTTGTAGCTCGTCTTATATTTTACAATTAATGTTTTTAAATGCAATACTCTCATTGCAAATAAAGAATTGCTATCATGCTTAATAAAAAAAAATTCTACTTCGCTAATGACTCAATAAAATTTTATACTTTTGTTAAACTTGTTTAAGAAACTTGATTGTCCATTCCAGCTGACTTATATATTTTCTGCATGTAATTTATTTACTTTTAATAACCTTTGTTATTTCTTCATGTTGTGAACTTTATATTAACTGGGTTGCTACACAAACAGGCTATTTTAAAAGCTTGAAAACTCAGGTGGGTGTGAAGCTTTTATTTCAAACACTTTAAAGAAATCTTCTAATTCTCAGAATAGTTTTTATGACTGTTGTGTAGTTTACTAATTGCATTTTTTTCTTGTTTTCTTACACTTTGTGTACTTTTTGATAATGATAATATTTTAACTAGGTATTTAAGCTTGATTAACAACTATTTATTAGCTTATTCAAATTCTAATAAATTTAAGCTGGTTTAATACATCTCAGACATTTTTGCTTTTTAAATGGCAACCATGTAAAAGTCTAATTACTAATAAAATATTTTATTAAAGTATTTGAGAATTAATAATGTTAAATCATTTGTTTTAGCTATCTGGAATACAAACAGGTATTAATTTTATTATGTTAACTAATTACTAAATTTCTAAATGAGTTTAAATTATTTAACTCGCAAAAAATTTTTATGAAAAAGTGTTGATGATATAACAAATGTATAAAAGTAACCTATAAGTTGTCTTTTTTTTAGTTATTTTTTATAGAGAGTTAGGTTGTAAGTAAAATTAAAAAAGTATTAAGTTTAACTTATTAAGTGCTTATGAAAGTACATATTTTATTAACAATATTAGTACATATTTATTAAAGTATATTAGTCAATGTAAATCACAATCTAATGAATATTAATTTGAATAGGCATTCTATGTATAGCTAAAAGTCATTTTAAATAATAAGGTGAATAAAAGTAAAACTTTTCTCTAGTGTGACTAAAACTAAAACCATAAGTATATTCAAATGTCACTAAAACTAAAACTGCGGCCCGCGAAGACTTTGGAAACTTGAAATTTGGCCCGCGACCACCAACTGCCTGCCGACCCCTGTTTTAGGCAAAAACTTGTGTATTTAAATACTGACAGTATGTTCATTGCAATGCAGTAACAAAATTATAATACTTAAGTTCTCTAAAGTATAGTAACTTTTATATATAGTAGCATTGCAATAAACAAATGATTGCTGAAAAACATGACAGCTAGGTTTCTTGTTATGTTATCTAAGTAGAGCATTAAAATTGTATACGAGCTTTGTCAATTTCAATGCAGAAATTTTACAAATAACGAAAAAAGTTGCTAAAGAACCATCCAGAACACCTTATACAAACTAAACTAAATAACTTTATTGAAACACATCAAAAAAAAATTTAGCTTTAACTAAGAAAATTTTATCTCAACAGTTTAAAGTTGCAAATGGTTTTTGATTATAAATATTATTACCAAAAAAAAAGTTTAACATAAAATTAATGTAAATAAATTGATTAAAGAAATTTTAATTTTGTACATGTAGCAGTGATCTATGGAATTTAAAAGTTATGATTCGACAGGAACCAGATTGATTTTAAAGTTATGTATTGGAAATTATGCTCCATGATTTAGTAATGTCTTTTAGAGTAACTTTTTTTTATCGATTTAGTGTGACTATTTATATTATTACATATCGGTTTCTATGAAAACATTGACTCTTACAGTTTGAAATTAATTGAATCCGAAATCAAATCAAGTATTTTAAGCCAGAATGATTAGTATGTTAGCTAAAATTTTCGAGCCGGATAATAACTTATCTTTAGTCACTTACACTTATATCATTTTAATAGCGAGCTGGTTTAATTTAAGTGATTTAGAAGTTAAAAAATTGAGCTGCAACCAGGAATTAATACTGATTTTATTTGTAGTCTAATGGATTATTATATATGGAACATAACAACTATTAGAACTATAGTTTTTTTTTGCAGAAACAAATATCTATATACTCTAAAATAAAATTAGGCCAAACTTGTAACAAAAAGCTCGTGAAAAAACTCAAGTATTAGTATTATTATTTAAACGACAGTTTATTCTATGGACCTTGTGTACAAAACAAAAACCAGTTACCGACTCGTACACCAAAGATACAGTTTAATGTTTTGTCCAGGACAGTAAACCATCAAACTATAACTTATCCAACTAGGGTTTTCAAAGCTATTACTAGGTCTTCTACGCTATAATGCAACACCACCGAATTAAAAACCATTATATAGTCACAATTAACCATTATATAGTCACATCTTTGTTCATTTACCTTCGTTCGTTACATAATATCATAAAAAACTTTTTTTTTATCCCACTTTTTGTCAAGCTTTAGTGAATACCTTTTGAAGTGCGTACCTTATTAATCTACCTACACGAAGTTATCAGAATTTTAGTATGGCGTAGGTCTAGGTTGTCAAGCGTCTATTCTTAAAAAATAAATGTCAAAAATTTAAAATATTAAAATTTTTAGTCTTAATTGAGCTTTTTTTAAAACAGTTCTGCGTTAAAGAAGTAAAAAAAATAGCGGAAAACTCCCTAACAAAAAGAAAATACTTTATTTTGGCAAGTTTTTTTACTTCCTGTATTTAAATTTTTTTAAATGCCAATAAATAAATTTTTTGTTTTAAATTTTATTTGAATTACTTTGAAAAAAAAATCAAAAATCAAAATAAAACAAACAATTAAAATATTAAAATGAACAGCAGATTTAAAACATTTCATTACTTTTTCAATTTGTTTCATATTAATTTAGTTTAAAAACAATTTTAAACACAAAAAATTTCACAATCGAATGATACTTAGTAAATAAAGTTGGTTTTTAAACATTTTTTTGTTGTTGTGTTGTTTATTTTATAACAGTATTATATATAAATTCAAACTACAAGTAATAAAATTTGCACCAATAGTTGTGATATTGCTTTAAAAAAGCAGAGTTTTGCAAAATTCCACTTAAGGCTTTATATAAAATAAATTTTAATTAGCTTTAATTTTTTTATTGGCATCATTACTAAAAAATTAAGTTCATTTTGTGGCTTTTAGTGTAGTAGGTATGTAAGCTGCTATCGAAAGTGAGACATGTCAAATGTCTTTAATTAATGAAAATAGCAGTTTAATGCTAAATACAATTTAAAAAGTGAATAAAAGTAGTTTTGTTTAGATTAATGTTTTAATAAAAATTAGAAATTAAACAAAGAACTAAGGAAAGTTTTAAGCACAAGTTTTCCTAAAATTAAATTAAAAAAAGTTAAAATAAGAAGCATTAAGGCATTACTAGCTTCTTTGTTTAACTAAATAAAAACTCAAATAAATTTAAAGATTTTTTTTAATGATTTTCATTAACTTGGAAAAGTTTTGAATGAAACAAAAAAAAACATATAATTGGAGTCTCATTTATTTAAAAAATTAAAGTTATTATTGTTCAACCTCTTTTATACTTTAGCTTTTTTTAAGTTCTACTATTTTGACTTTTGTACATTTGTTTAAGTTTGAACATCAAAAAATAACCAAAACATTTCAAACTAACACACTGAACTTATAAGGAAGTATGCTTGAACATATCATAACACATGTAAGTAGAATAAAATAAAAGTTGAAATGGCTATTACATTTTGCTTAATTTTGTTAATACCAATAAACTAGAATTTGTTAATGGTTTATCTATAGAAAAAATCTGCATGTTTATTTGTGCAAATCCCTTAATAGAAATTTGTAGATTATTTTTTATAATAAACTCACTGTCACTATTGTACAAAAAACTTTTATAATGAACTTTACATTAGTTGTTTATCAGAGTGCTAAATTATTGGCAACTAAGTCAGTAAACAGTCATTAATTTTTGTTTTATAAGAGTCATCAAGGGCATAAGGGGGGGGGGAGGGGGCCTTACTAATTTAAAAAATTCAAAATCATTTTTGAGATATAGCAGTCAAAGTTGGAGGCAACAATAGGTTCCTTATGGGAGGCACAAACTAAAACAGCAAAAAAAGACTATTTCACTAAAATCTATCTCCTATGTTTTTTGAAATAAATACGTCAAACTTTTAGGAAATGTTCTTTGCAATATTTTAAAAATTCTTTCATAAGGAATTTTTTTAAATTATAAAAAAGTAAACAAAAAAACTTTTGTTTTCATAAAACTTGTATTTTAACTTTTTTTGTAACAGGATATCAAGTTGCACTTGATTACTGATTAGATTTTGTATAAGCTGATGGGATGTTTTATATAAGCTGATACAACAGACAGGAGATTTTAGCCACAGCCTGCTGCAGTAAACGTGATAATGAAGAATAGACATTGTTTTATAAAGTGTTTTTTATTAGTGTTATTTTTATAAGTATTTCTTATTTACATTCTAAGTAATTAAATCTTATTTTGTTTTATACATTCTTGAAGTGTATTCTTGCTAGATTAAATCTTGTGTAAAGTTTTTGACCACATTTAAAGTGTTTTCTAAATTTGATGTTCTTTACATATTTGTTAGTTTTTGCAATTGTTCTT
Source organism: Thalia democratica (assembly GCF_965202585.1). NCBI lineage: Eukaryota > Metazoa > Chordata > Thaliacea > Salpida > Salpidae > Thalia > Thalia democratica. Next base: position 80,541,699 of record NC_139168.1, read on the forward strand.
TATATAAAATATGTTAACTGATTTTATGCCTAGTTTTATATAGACTAGCCCTAATAATTGAAAATTGTTTATTGAACAAAAAAAAAAGCGCTCAAATATTTGGTCCCAGGACCTGGTGTACAAAAAAAAACATTTTGGTCATCAAGTCATACATCAGGATACAGTTTAAAGTCATGTCCAGGACAAAGTGCCCTAAGTATTATTTTATTTGTTATTTAAATTTATATAATAGATAAGTATATAAAATATTAATTTGCAAGCTTTCTCTTAACTGCTTGAATTAACTTTTAGCTCAAAGCTTTAAACCAAATCTAAACAGTAATCAAGTGCAACTTGATATCCTGTTACATTTTTAATTTCTGTTTTAACAGAAATATTTTTAATATTGCAAGGAACATTTCATTAAAGTTTGAGGTAGTTATCTCAAAAAACAGAGGAGAAGATAGATTTTTAAAGATTTCTAGTTATTTGCTGTTTTAGCTTGCGCATCCCACGAGAAACCTATTGTAGTCTCCGACTTTGACTGGCTATATCTCAAAAATTGTTTTAAGTTTTAAAATCTGTAAAAAGAAACTTGTAGCTTTATTAAAGCTCAATAAAATAAGACTAAATTGTGAAAAAGTGTACTATTGCTTGAGTTGAAAATATTTTTTTAATTTCAAGATCATCCATTCATAACAACAAAAAGTTGCTGGTTAAAGCAAATATAAAATTAATAATTATTTTGTGCTTTGGCAATGTGATAACTCCTAGATTGAATATGAAATGATTGTAGAAAGGTTATTCAATTATCAGTATACAAATTTTCATAACTATATATGCAGTAGCTTAGCCAAATAGTGTTCTTATTTAGAAATGTACTCTAAACATTATTTAAAAAGTAGTTTATTTGACAAAATATGTTTTAAACTGAAAAGTGATTTTTTACTACAAAAATTTATACAAATATAATAGTTTTTAATTGATTTTTACCATATATAAAAGGATTGCCACACACTCAGGATGTTTTTAAACCTATGAAATTTGAGGTATTATGAATTAAATACAAATCAGGATGACACAGACTAGTTAAGTTTTTTTTTTTAAAAACTCAGAAGTCTAAGATTTCTGAAAATCTTGTGCTAGTATTTTTCTAGATTTTCAATAAAATTTGTTTTATTTACTTTCTACATTTTCTTATTTTCTGACCAGTTTTGTTAAATAATTTGGTTTTTATTGATTTTATAAAAGTTTTAAGATTTGTAAAAGTCCAGGATGACTCAGAGCAGTTCAAGTTTAATCAGGATAGCTTTTTGACTCAAAGAGTGACAACCCTGTTGTAATATTCATAACAGCTTAAATTTAAGTAAATTGCCTACAGACATTAGTAATGTTATTAAAGTTATGTTTTAATATGTTGTATATTATTTTATAGTTGGATTAGTGATCTTGTTTTTAGTATAATTAAATTTTTTATACTGAACAAAATTGGTTAACTACACAATTAAATTATTTTATATTATTTAATTTAGGTAATCAAATTAAATTATTTTATTACACCAATTTTATCATAATCTTTATTAAAAGTTTTATACAATCTATCATATGTTTTAGTAAAAATTTTCAGCAGTAATGTTGTATTGTAATTAAACTATTTCAACTAAATTAAGTTAAACTAACTCAATTATTTTTCTTTGCTTTATCCTCCTCATTTAATTGCACTTACTTGTATTCACATAGCTTGTGTTTCTCAAAACTATGAAAATAAGTTTGTTGAATAGATTAGTGATTTAAATGTTAGTATTTATACAATCACGGAAATATCTGATATGATTTTGGAAATGCATGAAATTTATCATACATTTGACCAGAAAGCAGAAATAGAAGTTCTTTTAAAGAAAATACCTAAGCCAATGCTTTCTCTTGATAAAAAGAAAGTTCACCTAAATGAATATTAATAAACTTATAGTCAATTAACTAAATTAAATTTACAGTAAATATGCTTATATTTACACAAAGTCTTACTTGAGTGTAAAGTTAAAATACAATAATATTTTTTAAAATATATTCCATCTTTTATAATATTTCTCATATAGTTTCGAATCTTCAAGCAAATTTTGTTAGATATAAGTTTCTGAAGTTTTTTAAGTTTTTTAAATAAAATACTTTTAATTGAATCTTCTACTGTTCATTAAGTAAATAATTTTTAATAGCTAGTATACTATCAAATTTTATATTGTTGTGTTTTGTTTTTAAGTTGATATTTGAACTATGTAAAAAGTCTATGCAGCTATTTTCAAGTAATTGTAATAATTAGTTTTTCTTATTGAGTAAAAAAAGTTATTTGTTTAACAAATACTGAAAAAAAAAACTCTAACTATAAATAATTTAAGGTCACCTTAGCATTCAGTATTAAGAATTTATATAACTGTTTTAGTACGTTTGTACAACATGTGATTTATATTTTTAGTATAAAACTATTTGTTGTTTATATTTTAAATATAGTTTTTCTTAGCTATGGTAGTAATGTATAATAGCATATAATTTAAACTATATGTGACTGTGTACTTTAATGTCAAGGTATATCATTTACTTCTATTCCTGGTTGTTTTTGAATTTTTGTATAAAACTAATATATACGATTACATTCTTACAAACAATTTTGTCTTTACAGATATATAACGTGACATCAACTCATTTCAGTTACAATGCAGGTAATTTAAATTTTTATTAATTTGATTTTATTGAAATCCAGACTCTTTTAATATTTTAGAGTGTTACTATAAACAAACTTATATAGTTATTTTTCTTAACTAAAATAAATTGCTCAATTTATTGAAATATAAAGAGCTTATTTAGATAAAGAAATGCAAATTAAGTGTTTAATTTGCATATCATTATTTATATAAACAAACTTTTAAACAAAACAAGTTGAACTCTTTATTTTAGTTAAAAATAAACTGCAAATATTCCAACTAATTTTGTATTAAATCTTTAAAGCTAATGATATATCAAACAAGAGATTTTCATTATTTTCTTCATAAAATAAATCTATTAAGTATTCATTTAAGTTTTAATTAGTTGTTAAAATAAGGCATTTTTTCTTCGACATAGTATCAAAAAGTTTTAAGAAAATAATGAAAATTTTATCTTAGTTTAAGTACTTTTTAATTAGATTCCTAATGCTTTATATTCTATTTTATACAACGTACACTCAGACTAGTTTAAACTTCTTGGTTACTTTTGAAAGCTTAGCAAGTTTGAATATTTTTCCTAAATTTTAGGCTAGTTTTTATGACAATAATAAATTTTAAAATTTGTACTTTTTAAATATTCAATCATTATGGTTTATTCACATATTTAAGTTAGATTGTAAGTTTTTCTTTTTATTTTTTGATCCGTACTAATTTTTTTTGCAAATGTTCCTCATACCTCAGTCAAATTTATATAATGTCATCATTTGTAATGTTATTAAAATTATTTTTTATTGCTTTTTGAGACTTATTACTTGATTTTTTCTAATGGTAATTTTGTTAATTAAAGTTTCCTAAAAAAATTCAGTGTTTACGATTAAAAGATACAACTTTAAAGTTCATGTAACTTACTAAACGTTAATTTTTAGTTAGAAGAAAAATAAATATATTGTCATTATCTAAACTCCATCAACTCCAGCTATTTTGAAATGTATTAGTTTAATATATTTAATAATAATAACGGATAATTCATGCTGATTAGAAATACTATTTTGTAAAAATCATTAGTTATGTCCAGGTTAGCTTTTTCTCAGTTAATAATCAAGGTTTTAAAATAAGGTGGATTCTATTTAAACAATTTTAAACCTTTGTTAGAATACTTAAATTATATTTCTTTATATAATTAAAAAAAAAATCAAAATAGTTATCTATTTAAAGATACAGATAGTTTTTACCATTTAAGAATATTTAAAGTAAGTTCACAAACGCCTACAATCTGTAACTAGCACCTGCAAGTAATATGACAATACACAAATTGATACTAAATTCAAACACCTTTAAATCTTTAAAACAAGTTTGCAGTCAGAACTTATTACTTTTGATACGAGTACAATTCTTTTAAATTAAGGTTGTTCTGAGAAATTTTTGTTTATAGGATCCTAATGAAGACACAGAGTGGAACGACATCTTGAGAAAGCACAAAATTCTCCCGCCAAAACCGAAGCCGCCACCGGTTGATGATGAAATTAATATGACTGAGCCAGGTTTTAACTTCAATATAGTTTGCTAGTCGTATATAATTTCTTCCCTAGACAGTACAATAGATTTATAAACTTAAGATGTAATTATGAAATAATATAACAAATCAGTCTTCTTAATATGGTTAGATATGATAAATTTATCCCTACTGATTACTCTAAGATTAGTTTTTTAATTATAGACTATGATAAGAAGACAGACGAAGAGCTGAAAGAGTTAGAAGATGATTTGGACGAAGAATTTATGACTGAGTTAAGGTTTGTTTAATGATCCAAATGTTAAATTTTTTCATGTCAATAGTACCTTTTATAACACTTACTTTTTTATAATTTTTTTTTGTTAAATAAACTTAAAAGTATTTTTACATTAAATTATAAATAATTTGTCTAGAAACAGAAGAATTGCTGAATTGCGGCGAATTCAGGAGAAAGCAAAGTTTGGTGAAGTTATTGAAATAACTGCCCAAAGCTGGAAAAAACAAGTCAATGAAGCAGGAGAAGATATAGTTGTAATTGTCCATCTTTATAGTCATTCGTATGTTTTTAACAAAAAATTTGTAAGCCTAAAATATTTGTATCAACAACCTTTGTTGAAGATAGGTATTATATAGTTAAGGCTAAGTATATACTTGATAATACAAAAGTACTACTTAATATTCGAAAAATGTTATTTGACTCAAATGGTTGCCTATTTATAGTTTTTTAAGATCTTCTTTTCTTAAAATTTAATTCTCAAGTTACTATTTTGTTACAGCTTAAATTTAGAAACTAAAGTTGTAATGTCATTTTAATAATGTTGTGGAAACAATATTTTTCAAACACTTTTTGTCTTGTATTTCCTTTTAAATAAGTTTGAAAAAGTTGTTTCAAGGTTTATATTTGAAATGTATAAAATTAAAACTTGCTGAGTATGAAATATGACATTTCTGTTTAACTTTATTTACTTCAGTTTATTAAATACTACTTGCTAATGCAAAAAAAAACTTAGATTATTTGTAAACGCCTTTAAAAGTATCGTGCGCAAAAAATTGTAGCTAATTTAAATTTCTTGTTTGTTGAAAGATTTTTTGAAAGTCTGACTTTTTTTAATTTTCTTAACAGAATCCCTCTATGTAAGTTACTTAACCAGCATTTCAATGCACTCGCAAAAAAGTTTCCCGAAATTAAGTTTGTCAAAGGAATATCCACAACTTGCGTCCCAAATATGAAAGATCATCATCTACCTGTTGTATTTGTGTACAAAAACGACAAACTTATAAAACAATTTTTTGGTGCTGTAGAATTTAGTGGAATGTCAATTACGTGTGACGGTAATATTTTTTTAGGCTAAAAGTGAAGAAATTAGAAAAAAGTTATAACAACTTATATTTGAAAATTATTAACGCTAATTTTAGTATGTATTGATTTATTTATTTTTAAAGCAGTTTACACACTGTTTAGAATACTTTACTACTAGTTATAAGTTTCACCTGTTTTTATTAGTATTTTATAGCTTTGTAAGTAACTAAATTTTCAAAGCTTAGTTTGCTGAAAAAAGTCTCGTGCTATTCACATAATATGCTGTAAGTATTTTGATAATAAATCTTAATTTTATCTCATAAATGAAATAAATACTAGATTTTTAGTAGTTTTAAGAAAATTAAATATACCATCATTTTAAAAAAGTGTTGATCAATAAAAACTTTTTAATTAAGAAGTATTTGTTGTTTTACCTCATATTTTTAATATTAAATTGTGAAGATAAATAGATATTTTTTACTAAAGTTTAATTAGTTATAAGTTCATCTCAAAATAACTTTATCAAATTGTTGTTGAAGTATATAAACTCAATGTGTTAAATAGTTGAGTTCAATAAGTAATACACGTTGTATTTTCACTCCTAATGACTCAACAATAATTTTTTACTTCAGAACTAGAATGGAAGTTTTCCCAGCATGACATTTTAAAAAGCAATTTAAAAGAAAACCCAAAAAAAAAAGTTGAAGATTATATGATGAGCTCTATAAGGTCATCTTATGTCGGCAAGTCAAACAAGTATAATGATTCTAGCGATGAAGACTATTGATTATTTCACAAGTTTTCTGAAAAACATTAGTACAGCTATACCTTATTACTTTTTTAATTATGAAACCTAATGATTCTACAAAAACTTGTTCTAAATTTATTTAAATATGATGTTTGCATATGCAGTTTGAAAATTTATCATACGTTACTTGATTTTTTTTTGTAATCGAGTAACTTATATTTACTACGTATGTCAACTTAAAAATATTATTTAAACGGGTAAAGTCAAGTTTTTTTAAAGATTTTTCTTTTTAATAACATTTCTTTAGTTGTACTTAATAATTAGCATTATTTAGAACAAATAAATTTTAAGTGAAGAAACTTCTTTCACGTCGAAAATAAATAAAAAATGTTTCAAACACTTATAGTGCCTTTTAGAATCGAATTGAAACGAAAAGTTTTTTTTAATAATATGTCTTTCGGGTAAAGCCGGTATTATAATAAATTCTAAAAAAATAGTCTTGTTGTTTTTTCAAATCTAGGTATTGTCTTCTTTTCTAGCGTATATTTGCAATACAACTCAAGTAACTTTTATTTGATATGAAATAACCGTTATTGAAAAATTAACTGTCGTTGGACAATCATGTTATCAGATTTTTTGGATAAAACTAGTAAAATTTTAATTAAACAAATTAAGCTTCAGCGTAAATAAAGTTTAGACCAGTATTGGACCTATTAGTTTTAATTTCACTCGAAAAATTGAGATTTACAGTTTTTTGTTTAAAAAGTACTTTTTCTCCTATAAATATTTGAAAGCCAAATTTTTTTTAAGTATTTTCAATACTTGATCATAGTATCGAAGTTAAGGATTTTCAGTATTTTCTATATTAACTTCAGTTTCAAGCTGAAAAGACGATGATCTCTTGAAAGTTATCTGTGTATGTCAGGATAACCCTAGGGAAAAATTTTTGCCAATATGGGGCGAAAAAATTATGGTTTAACAATTATTATGGGCTTTTATAATCTCTTCCAAGTGGGCGATTGTGAAATTTAGTTCGGGAAACCTTGATGAAGACGGATTAATAATTAAAAAGTAGCTAGAATGGTTTTTCACATCATTTTGTATTTAAATTGTCAAATTAACTTTCATAAAGTCAAGTTATTTTTTATAATTAAAAATAAGCTTTTAACTGAACCCCACAGCCAAGTCTAGTGCTTGTTGTATGATAGCGAAGACATTTCTGCTTTATTGCTGCATGAAAAAGTACTAGTGCTCTTACCAGACAAGTATAGTTTTAAATTTTATAGGATTTTTACTTGATTAATAATGTTAGTGCAACTTAATATCATGTTTACTACCAGGATTCGGTGGCAAAAAAAGTGTATGACCTTGTCAAGTAAAACAAAACTTCTTATATATTGTTTTAAAGTTAAATGGCTGAAGACAAGTAATTCTTTATTCCTAAATAATTTGCGAGTCAGCATAAACATTCATATCTTTTGTTTACAGCAAAATATTTATAGACTTATGATGGTTCAAAATCGTTATCATTTATGACTTAACTTCCTTTTCAAGTTATAATTTTAAAATTCATTTAAATCGCTTTACTTTTTTATTTAGGTATATAATTTATACGATTGATTATTATTTCAATTACATACTTGAATTTTTTTAAAGTTTCAGTTATCAAAGTTTCACAAGCAAATTTATAATAAATTAGTTACCCATTATTTAAATAATAAATTAAGCATTGAACAATAACTAACCTTTAGCTAGTAATGTTTTTTTTAAATAACCTGTTTAATGTGGGCGTATGTCAAAAATGCACACACTGTTTATTTTTTTGCACTTTAGTTTAATCAGAAAAGTTCAGGGTTGCAAAAAAAACTTGGAGTATTCGAAAAAGTTTCAATTTGTGCCTAAAAACCTGAGATCGAGAAATTTTGAATGAGAAACTTATGAGTTGCTAACATTTTATTCGTTTTTACATTAATCAGAAAATTTCAAATTAAGAGTTTTTATTCAACACAGTATTTCATGCAAATGCAATGTTAATAAATTAGAAACTGTTTTTTAATGAATTACGATGAATGATATTTTAAGTCAACTAACTGAAATAGCCGTACAAACTTACAAAAATAGATAAAGAACAGTAATTGAAAAAATAAAATCGATAAATGATAACAAAATCAAATAGATAATAATATTTAATAACTAGCGTCAGAATGTATGAATATTCATTGTTTAATCTTAATAATTTTTTTTTTGCTATTATGTTTAATAACATTTTTAGTAGTTAAGTGATTCTTTTATATTGCACTTTTTAATTGACTTAATAATCTAAATTTTGTTAGATATTTCTATGGAACTGTCTGTTGTCATAGTTAAAAGCTTTATTCAAAATAGTTAAAACGTTTAAAAGAAACGTTTTGAATTAAATTTGAAATAAAACTATTTCTGTTTCGTCAATTAGCAATATTTAATTAATAACTCTCAAAGCAAAACACAAAACTTACTAAAGCTCTACTATAATTGTTAAACAACCAGTTTAACAATAAAATTAAATTCTTTAACTTGAAATAAATACATTTAGTAGGGATTTATTAACTTAAACAATTGTTACCAGACGTATGTCGGTCAAAACTATTTGCTTGAAGTTACTAAGTTAAGTTGGTCAAAACTATTCGATTAATATAAGTTTTGTAATATTTTATACCTATTTTGTTATAATTCAGTTTTAATAAAAATGTATTACGTAAGGAATAACATAATTTATTCCTTTTACAATTAAAAATAGTATACCACTTTCTAAAATATATTCAATAATACTTATTATCTGGTGTCAGTTTTTATTTATATATTGTTAAATAATAGTAATAAGTTACTGTTTCTCTTTAGCTTTCATTAAATGTTTTTTAATAGATGTGATTGGATGGATCTATACATAACAATTTAGCGTTAACAAATATCTGTTCAATCAAATTTTAGACAGTTGATAGTTTCTTTACAGTTAAAAACTTTTTTTTTTAATCGTTAGAAAACTTTAATTTCAAAACTTTTTAAGACAGAAACCACTTATGATTATTTTAATTAAAATTAACTTACTAAAATAGCTATACAAATTTGACTTTATTTTTAACACTTTCGTTCTTTTAGATGTTGTACTTTAGTTAAATTTAAAATAACAAGAACTAAATTTTGTTAATGTTCGTTAGAATAATAATAATTAGAATAAAATATTTGTGAAATATTTTTTTCCATTAAATAAATTGTAACTTCAGTTTTTTACTAATTACTAGTAATAAGTTGTATATCAATGTCTGGTTTGAACATTAGTTACCATCTAGTTAACTTAGAATTTTATTTAGTAGACTAGAACTATATTAACCAATTTCGAAAAAGCTTAAAAAAATTCTAAAAAGTTGTTTATATTAGTACTTTTTAAGTTATAAACAATTTTTTGTTGTTTCAAATTAACTTAACGTAATATAGTTAAAATATATTTTTGTTAAAACAAGAATTATATAAGTTTGATTTATTGTTTTTAAAACAACTAAATGATTTTCTAACTGTCGGCAATTTAGTTTCGAATTCTTCGTCTCTATTTTATTTATAGTATTAATACACGAAATTAAGACAAATGATGCACTTTAAATTGTTGCTTTGGTGTCAGTACTGGTATGTTTTTGCAATTAAATTGTTGTAACACAGTTTTGTATATTTGGTAACTATGTTTTTATCCTTTAATTAATGTTTAAATATATGTTGTTATGTTTTGTATAAGTTAAAGTCAATAAGGCAACCAATTTTAAAGGTTTTTTTTAACTTAAATAAAATAGATCATTTACATGTGTCATGTAAGTTATAGACTAGGTTAAATGTTTTTATTAGTTTTATATAGAACAATATCAAAAGTTGTTATAATGTGTTGAAAACTTTGTTGAATAAAATTTGTTTGTATTAAAGATTATTTAGTTATCCCATGACAAACCTACATGTGTGTCTTTTTACAATATACAATAAAGTAGGATTTTTTTTAGAAAAAGTTTAATTAATACATTAACATGATCAGTTTATAAAAAATATTTTCAAGCTTTAAAGTTTTATAATTGTAAAACTCAGTATATTTTTTACAACACTTTGTTTTCTTAACATAGAACTTCCACTTACTATTTACGTAATACATTAAAACAACAAAAGAAGTATTCTGCAACGTCTATATAATATATTTAATTTCACCTGACTTACTCTGTCTTATCCACAAATATTTTGACCAGCATATGTCTGGTGTAAAACATTGTTTTATACTAAAAGCAGTAAAAACTTTATTGTAAATTTTAGTCGTACAGAGAAAACAACATTTAGAACATTTATATTTAAATACATAGTAAACATTATAAAAAGCGATTACATGTATAATTTTTATAGCCAGAATGAACTAGTTAAATTTTTTATCTTAAAACCTAAGTAACTTATAAAAAACTGTATAGCTTAAGTGTATGCTTATCGATAGTTATGTTTTGTTATTAAACTTTTTAAGTATACAGAATTACAACTTTAATTTTTTAAAAAACAAACACTTTGGAATACTTATATTTAAGTTTTTTTTTACTTTGTAGCAGGGGGACTTTGAAACTTTTATGTAATGTATGACATAGTTTTACTTGTTAGTTAAAAAAGTTTTAGAGTTAAGTGAGTTATTATAAAAAATAGATTTTGAAAACGAAATATGTTTATAAAATTTTATTATTTAGTTTATCTGTTACTATATAAGCGAAATTAGATCAGTACAAAAATGTAACTACTTTAGTAATCATATTTACCATGGTTATAATATCTTAATATAACAAATTATATAATCTTAATATAACAAAATAAAACTACTAAAATATTTGGTGCTGTTTCTTTTAAATGTACTAAATATTTGGTATTGTCTTCTCACTCTTGTTATTAATTAACAACTGTTAATGTTAACTTTTGTACACACAATAGCTAGAGTGACATTAAACTTGGTTTCTTTTAGTTAAAACCTTTAAGTCTGTTGAGGTCTAATAAAGGCGACTACAAATTACTGAAGTTTGTTCATTGTATCAAGTTATCAAAATTTTTTAAACTTGAACTCTAAAATAAGATATATTTAAAAAAAAGCTTTAAATATGTGCGATCTTAACCAATTTTTAATAAATTTAATAAATCTTGATAAATGTACGGTTTTAAATAGTTATAAATTTAAAGTTATTTAAAGTTCATTAAACAACTAACTTTGACTAACTAACCACGTAATTATTTAAAATCGCAAAACAAAATACTTAACAAATTTATAAAACAACTTTAAATTTTTATCCATTGCCTGTTTAAAAATTATAACGAGTATATGCTTGGTATCATAATTAATTATATCTAAATATTATTATATTTAATTTAACAAACAACTTAGAAAAACATTTTATAAATTATTAAATTCTACCTGAAAAACTTAAAAATATTACAAATCAACTAAAAAAAGATATTGTTTACTAAAAAATGTACAGTTCAATAATATTCTAAAAATATTTATTAACTTTTTTATTTAAAAGATATACATAACACAAATTTTTACAACTAAATAATTTGTACTAAATTTTTCAGTTGTTTATTAAGCAATATATGTAAGCCTTGTTACATACAAACGATATTAATTTAACAAATGATACAAACATCAGTCAATTTCAATTTTATGGAAATATAAAAAAAACACTCATATGCTATTTTCAAACGCTTTAATATACTTTCACTGCATATCCGTTAAAACGTTACTGCAGAGTATAAAGGTTTAAAACACAGTTTTTCTTGAAAAACAACAAAAGAAAGTCTTGATTCTACTTAGTCATATACGAAAGTAACAAAAGCATAAAAATAATCAACGCAAAAGCATTTATCAGACTAACTACTATGCATACAAAACAACACAAAGTAGTTAGTTACTTTAAGAAATAAAGAAACTTTATAATCAAAATTTTTTTGTTGACATAATTCCTTTTTCTATTAATAATAACAAAGTATTTAGTCTCACTAGGTCAATTACAATATTGCAATGGTTTACAACTCTAAATCTCGATAGCCGATAGTTATTTGCATAAATTGTGTTATTAATTATTTGTTTTTCTCTTTATGTTAGTTAAATTTAATTATTGAATCCTCAAAATAAAATTTTATAATAGTTTTTATAAGCTGTGTTTCACAGCTTTACAAACTAAAATGTTATATATACTAGTAATATTTATAAAAAAGTTATAGTGTTATTTACAATGAAGGCGGCATGTGTTTGTGTGTTTAAAATTACGTACAAAACATTTTCAAAAGTTTTGTTTTTTATTTTATGTAGCTATTTTATTAACCATTATTCATAAAATATATACTACAAAATTAAGAAAATAACAAGAAACACTTTAAACAATACTTTGTTCTATGGTTATTTTGTTTTTGTTATTTTCTCACTGCTAAATCAGATAACCAAGTAAAATTAAATTTAAAATAACACAAAATTTTATTATTACTGCTTCCTGTAATGTGTTTAAATGCTTTTAAACTAGCTATAAATTGAGTTTGATTTTTAATTGTTGTTTGTTTTTTCTCTTTTTTTTATTATGATTTTCATGAAAAAGTAGCATGATACCTGTTTTTAAACACTATAACGTCATCAACAAATGCTCCCAATAACTAAAGAGTAAATAATATTTTTTTTTTTGGAAATGAACTTTGCTTATTTAGTTAGCTTGAAGGCTATTAAAGTACCTTAAAACATCGAACAATTATCATTTAACCAAAATCTCTAAATAGTTTAGTTAGTTTAAGATTTTTGTTACTAAAGTGTAAAAAAATAAAAATGTCAAACTTTGCTAAAAATTTTAAATACTTTTTAATAATCAATTGAATTTTAATAAACAATGTCACGTCATCAACTAAAAAATTGCTCATTTAAAACTTAAAACATAAATATTTTTGAGTTAAATTATTTTATCTATGTTAACCCAATACAACACTTTTATAAATATTTCAAACAAGTTAAAAATCTATCTGAAAAACTGTTAAAAAGCAAATTATGCAACTAGAAGTCTTAACAATAGATGTTGACGAAAGCAAGGAAATCAAATTATAATGTTTTAACATTTGATATTTGTAAAAAAAAAAAAGTTTTTTATTGAGGGAATTATTTTAGCATCCGATTCACAGTCATTTAATTTTATACTTAATTATGCATCTAATAGCTGTTCTTAATTGCAACTGTAATGTTATGTTTCTAAATATCATTTAACTATTTTAAAGTGAATGTCAGTTGTTGACATCACTAAATTAACTTAAAGTTTAGTTTGTTTGTAATTCTTTATTACAACTTTAAACAGTTTTATTTTAATGCAATAAGTTATATACATTAATTTTTTAACTATACCTTTTTGTTTGCTTTTTTAATCTTTATGTAATCTTGTAATAAAATTTAAAAATTTTTTATAAAAATTCCAAAAGAAAATAATATCAGATTTTTCTGTTTTTTTATTGTTTATTTATACAAGATTGTTTCTATAAAAGTAATACAAATATGATCCCTCCATCTTGTATATATTTTTGGGATTTATATACCATTTGCAACTTAATATCAATAGATTATTCATTTAGTTTTTTATACTTTATAACACTAAGCTTTTCAAAACCATACGAGTTTCTTTGTCTAGTAATAAATTTTAAATGAAATTTAAATTTTTTTTGTTAAGTGAATAGCTTAAAAAATAACTTTAAATTATGACGTATGAATTAATTTAAATAAAAAGAAAAATTAGAGATTCATTAATTAAAACTAAAGCTATGTTTATTAATAGATTGTTAATAACTTTGTTTTCCCATTTAATGCTACTTGCGTATTTAAATTAGGTCGCTCTCTCTCAATCAATATTGATTCCAGGCTGTAAAGTTCGCTTTTCTTACATCGTTTTAAGATTTTGAAGTTTTGAACTATGTCAGAGTTTTGACAGCATGTGCAATTAAAAAGATGTTTAAATATTGCGCTGATTTTATCTATTCCGCAGTGGTCTGTAATTCGTCGGAATATTTGCCGTGATTTTTCTCAAATGTCAGAGATGCTCTGATCCGTAGAGCAGGTATATTTATAAATAATATTTGCATCGAATACTTCCGAGCATTTACTTTTGTTGCTGAAGTAGTCAGAAACTTTTTTGCTGGTGTAGGCCGGTTTAATATTAATGTTGTGTTTTTGAAATATGCATGCTATTCGTTTTTGGAATCTTATTGAACAACTACCTAAGTAAACTGTTGTGAAATTGTGTATATAGTAGTTTTCAGTTATTGTTTTCTTTTCATTTTTTGTGTTAATATTTTCATTTTGTTTAAATCAGGGGTCGGCAGGTAGTTGGTGCTCGCGGGCCAAATTTCAAATTTCCAAAGTCTTTGCGGGCCGCAGTTTTAGTTTTAGTGACATTTGAATAATACTTTGGTTTTAGTAAAACTAGAGAAAGTTTTACTTCAAATCACTTTATTATTCCAAATAACTTTTTGCTAAACATAAATGCCTATTTAAATTATAATAAATTATTAGACTCACGTTGACTCACGTTGACTAACATACCTAAGTCTTAATAAACTATGTACTTTTTTAAGGACTTTTTAAGTTAAACTTAATATTTTTGTAATTTAACTTACAACCTAGCTCTCTATAGAAACCGAGCTTGAAAAACATTTATGGTTACTTTTATACAACTTTTATATTTTTAACCCTTTTTTCATATTTCTAAATTTTTTTTTACATATATTTTTGGTCTTAAATAGCTTACGCTCTTTAAAAAACTCATTTATTAGCTAACTAAAAAAAATAATACTTATTTGTATTGTAGAAAGCTAAAACAAGTATATTAACATAACTAATTCTCGAATACTTTAATAAAACGCCTTGTTAGTAATAAACTAGTATGTTATATGGATGTCACTTTAAAAGCGAAAATATTTAAGTTATATTAAACAATCATAAGTTTATCAAAAGACCAAAAAGCTAAAAACTTGCTGTTTATCAAGCTTTAATACCTAATTAAATTATCATCATTATAATAAAGTACATAAATATTAAAGATGATAAAAAAAAATTATAATTAGTATCTTACATTACAATCAGAAAAACTACTCTGATAATTTGAAGACTTATTCACAGTTTTTAAAATAAAAGTATGACACAAAACTGAGTTTTGAAAAAAATCCTTAAACAGATTAAGCCTATCCTGAGTTTTTCAAATTTTTAAACATGCCTGTTTGTTTTGCAATCTTATTTAAAATAAAAAAATAACGAACTTATTAACAGTGACTAATATATATAGCAAATAATATTATAATTTAGTTTGAATAGACAAATAGGTTTATAAAAAATTTTTAACAAAAGTATAAAGGTTTATAAAGCCATTTATGAAATAGAAAAACTTATTTTCATTGAGCATTATAGCAATTATTCTGTGATAAAAATATTGCATTTTAAAACCGTACATGATAAATATAAGACAAACTATAAGAATTAAAAGACGGTAGTTAGGAGTTATTGCGAGAAACCAAAAAAAAATCGCTAAAGTCAGTTCCAACAAAACACATGATTATCTTCAGCAAGAACTATTGATCGAAGAAACTGTTAAGGCAAGCTATGAGGCAGCAAAACTTCTTACTAAAAAGAATATACCATATAAAACTTTATTTTTTAAAGAACTTATGTTGATGGTAATGAAATATTTTGTTTTTTATCAATAAAAACAAGAAGTCGTGTTTAGAAAAAGTCTGAAGATTTTAAAGCCGCATAAATCAAATTAGGACTTTAATTAGTCTCTTAAGATGAAAGCACTGATACAACAAATATTGCTATCTGAGAAATTTATATAGAGGTGTTTATACTAACTTTGACATTTTAGAAGAATCTCTAGGTTTAACTCCAATGCAAACCACAACAATACATTTTAAAGGCAAAGGTGCAACGTACGAATATAAAGATTTAAAAGTACAATTTTTTTATACTGCTTTTAATAAAAAATAAAATTAAAAGTAAAAATAACTGCTTTTTATAATATATCAGTATCAAAAAGATAAAGTTAAGCTAATTAAGTGTGTTTTTTAATAAAAAAACATTATTATGGTAATTTTTTTTGTTTCATATCGAGATTTCATTACTTTACATGTAAAAAGTGTTTAAAAATCCAGGTTTTTTCAAAAATTCTCAAATTCAAGCTTTTTCCATATTTTTTAAGCATAACTTTTCAAATTTCAAGCTTTTCTGGGACTTAAGTTTTACTTATATGTATTTAATAATGCTAATAATATTTCAAATTATATAAGCTTCAAAATTTTAAATTTAACATATATTATAATTCAAGCCATACAGTGAATTGAACAAAACATAAATCATAAGTTTAATTTGTAACTCTTTAAAGCAAAAAATCCAGCCTGATTGAGAAAAAAACTACTCTGGTATTTTCGTATACAAAAATTAATTCGAGCCAAACTCTAAAAAAAAGACTAAATTGGTCTGAGATTTGAAATCTTCAAACAGTTTTGAATGTCTATTTTTTTATTAACAATGTACAAACTTAATAAAATTACCATCCCTAAAACTAGTTTTTATTAAACAGCTAGTTCCAAAAATCAGCAATTGTATATATTAGTATGCATATGCAACACAAACAAATTAACTTAATTTGCCATTAAACATTGTTTGAAAAATAAAAATGCATGCCTAACAAAAACTTTTTTAATTTATGTCATACACATTGTTTTAAATGTGTCTGTACACACTTAGCCACTACATGTAGAAACAATAATGTTAGAAAGTTATGCATAAACTAAACTTACAATTAATACAAAAGTTATATTGAGTTTATTACTTAACAAATATTTCACGCTAAAGCGATGATCACAATTAAACAAACTTATATACTAGATTTAATCTAACTTAGGTATAAACATGAGCATGTTTGTTCATTGGTGTACATAGAAATTTATTTAAAGGGCAAATAAAACTTTTTAAAGATTAAAATTTATCAAGACTACAATAAAATAAACCTTATTTCTTATAATTTTGTCATTTTAAATGTTTTTATGTTAACTCAAGATTAACTAATAGTGATAAGATATCTATAAAAGAAACTTAGTTATAAAATAAATGTTTAACAAAATACATTAATTGTAAAGAAATAACATTTTTGTTAATTACTGTGCATCAATTATGTCAAATAAAACTTTTTAAAGATTAAAATGTATCAAGACTACAATAAAATAAACCTTATTTCTTATAATTTTGTCATTTTAAATGTTTTTATGTTAACTCAAGATTAACTAATAGTGATAAGATATCTATAAAAGAAACTTAGTTATAAAATAAATGTTTAACAAAATACATTAATTGTAAAGAAATAACATTTTTGTTAATTACTGTGCATCAATTATGTCAAATAAAACTTTTTAAAGATTAAAATGTATCAAGACTACAATAAAATAAACCTTATTTCTTATAATTTTGTCATTTTAAATGTTTTTATGTTAACTCAAGATTAACTAATAGTGATAAGATATCTATAAAAGAAACTTAGTTATAAAATAAATGTTTAACAAAATACCTTAATTTTAAAGAAATAACATTTTTGTTAATTACTGTGCATCAATTATGTCAAAATGGAAACCATTTGT
Source organism: Thalia democratica (assembly GCF_965202585.1). Taxonomy (NCBI): domain Eukaryota; kingdom Metazoa; phylum Chordata; class Thaliacea; order Salpida; family Salpidae; genus Thalia; species Thalia democratica. Next base: position 80,559,614 of record NC_139168.1, read on the forward strand.
ATTTAATTTATTTACTAAATAGGTTTTATATAAATAACTTACTAAAACGAAGCACTCTTCAAACTTTTTTTTCAGATAACTACTTGCTGTTGTAAGAAAAAAATATATTGTGAAACTGAGAATTAAATCTTGTTAGACTGCTAATTTGTCTTTGTCACATATTAAGCTATAGCAGTAAAGTCTATTAACATTTTAAAATTTTTTACAGGAACTTAAAACGAAATTTATCAAATTAAACCAGATTCCAAAAAAATTAAATTGAAATACACTTTTGCTCAGTGGGCCACATTTACATGCTCGCGGGCCAAAAAACTTTCTTTTGCGGGACGCATTCCATTCAAAAAATAAACCTGCTCGCGGCCCGCAGATTTACCCTTTGCAGGCCGCATTTGTAATGTATAACTTTGGTTTTAAGCAATTAGAGTCCTAAACCAGTGTTGAGGACGATCATTTTTTTAAACATTTTTCTTAACAAAACATAACAAAAAAATCTTTTTAAGAATAGTATTTTATTCAGAATTGAATTGAAAAATAAGATCTGTAATCAATTTCTAACATAACAATTAAATAAAAATTAAACCTTAAAAAAGTTAAATCGGAATGTTACTTAATATGTTTTAAACCAATAATTATAAACATTTATATTCTTATGTTTACCAACGAATAACTTTACAAAGAATATCATACTAGGTAATAAAACATTTTAAAAATGGTTTTGTGAAAGCAATTTTACAAAAATATAAACATGTATGGTGTAAACTTTAAAATAAAGGCAAGCATGTGTATAGTTTATCATAGAAACTTACGCTTAATTTTATTTTACTTACAGTAGACGCAATAAAGATCCAAAACATTTTTCTCATAAATTAAAAAAAAAACTCTCCAAGTTTTTACATTTTACTAAAAAAATACTATAAAATGTTTAAATTTTGAAATTTTCATTACTTTAAAATATAAGAATAACTCTACTGTATTAAATTTATCTAAATTTAATCAGTTGTCTTTAATTCTATATCTTGTTGCCATACTTTGGGTATGCAGGATATAAAGCAGTTGTAAAATTTCTTAAATTCAGGTCCTAAAGCGGAGTTGCTAAAAATCATTTCGTTTTATCAGTTTATTCAAACTTTTTTTGGTGGAAACTGTGATGCAAAAAACAATAAGTTAAATAAATCACGCAAACTTCAAAAAAATTCTTGTCATTTTAGACAAACTTAACAATATTTAAAAGTAGTTTAGTAATTAATTTCTTAATTTTTAAATTTTTACCAGCTAATGTTTAGCAACGAAAATTAGTTGACATGTTCGATAAATATATGTCTCAAAATTATGTCTTTCAAAATAATTGGTTCTATTTTTCAAAACCTAAAGGACTAGATACAAAACTGAGTAAGTTTTTACAATTTTTAGTCTTTTGTTGTCATGAAATTGATTTATTGTTAAGTTCAAAGAGTTATTAGTATTTAATCATTTAGTTGACAGTTAGTTTAAAGAATAAAAAACAAGGAAAAACATTAATTTTAACAATATGTTAGTAAAAATATTTTGTACACTAACGATTATCTGTAAGTTAAAAGAAAAAGTTTGTTATGACGTATTTAACTCATATTACTGCTATATTAAAAAGAATAAGGTATATTACATTTCTAAACTATTACCATCTACTCTATACTTGTTCCAAAAATTTTAACCAGTATATTTCTGGCCACAAATATACAAATTATACTTAGCTTCATGAAAATAAAGATCAAAATCTACATTTGTTTAAAATGACTTATTTTTAGTCTGTTTAACGATTTCTTTAAATATATACAGCTTAGCAACTTTCTTTTTAAAATTTTGAAAGTGAAAAACATTTAACATTCTGTTTCACAACGATATAACATTATAAAATGAAAGCTTGAACTAATTTCGTTCTATAGGATTAAGAAAAAGCTGTTTTAAAACTATGGACAATAAAACGTTAGAATTTTTAAAATCATATTTAAAAAATGACAGATTTTCTCATAGAAATAAAATATTTTTAATATGTATTTTTTAGTAACTAACTAAATTAAAACAGTGTTTTTGACTAGGACAGTAATTACTTGTTGCTAAACGTTTTCATGAACAAATTAACTTTTATAACATTTTGTTATGCTGTATAACTTTGGCTAGTATAGAATGGGTGTAGGGATGTCTATACAGTTTCAAGAATTCAGGAAATCTAATCCTTCTAAGCACTAATTTTTAGGTAAAATTGTGGATATAAGCCATTCTAATTAGTTATGACATACTAAAAAGTTATAATTACAATATCTCAAAAAAAAAGTAATTAACTATGTATATTATTGATGCCTACCAAAATATTAAGTTAAATATTAATATTGTGAAACAAAAAAATAAACTCCAGCAAAGATTTTCAATAAGGATTAAGTTTATTTAGAATAATTTAAGTAGAAAAAATTAACAGTAAAATCATTATTTATTTTAAACAAGGTTTAAGTTAGATGTTATTTTTAATTGTTATATTAGTTTATATTTTCTGCTTATTCTAGCAATCTGTAATGTAACTAACCAAATTTACACTTTTGTTGTTACAATTTTAATAAATAAGACTATAAGTTACTAAGACTTATAATTAATTTATAAAACAATTAGATAACAGATGTTGTTAAAAATCTTACAAAACTTTTTGAAACTTAAAAATTTTAAAACTTCTCACTTAAAGCAAAGGTCTTAGTATACAAATTTGAGTTTTTTTATATGCTAATCTAAAAATAATAGATCTTAATATTGACTTAAGATAGTTAGACCAGTATTTTGAATGTTAACAAAAGTAACTGTCTACAAAAATTAAAAGCTTAATTTTGAAAATTTGAGTTTTGATTTGTTAGTTTGCAAGTGAAATCTTACTAGTGTTTGTTGTATATATTATCAATGTTTATAAGGTTCAGTTTTGTTATTACTATGGTTTAACTTACAAAACTCAAAAAGCTTAGCAGCTAATTGATATGTAAAATGCATTAAACCTTATATATAACTACAAATATAATAAACTAATTTGAAACAAAGAATATCAAACTAAAAGTTCATTTTTTAAAACCAATTTTTAAATTAATTTATTTTTCTTTTTTTAATTAACTATTTGAAATTTTCTACCTTAAATATTTAAACTAATGTATTCTAGCAAACAAGCATCAGAGAGTGATCTGTTAGTGTTAACAAGGAGTTATAAACGAGTTATTTTATAATTTATACTTTAAATTATAATATAAATTTATTTTTAAAAACTACAAATTTTTTTTTTAAGCATAAGTTAAGTTTACCAGCATACAAGAACTAATTCTAAGTTTATTTACAAGTTTATCGTAGCTTAGATAAGTAGTTTAAAAAAAAAACATAATAGTAGCTTTTTCGTTTTTTTAATTACTAGGAATCTGATTAGGTACTAAAATACAGTATTTATGCTTTACTGTTTATGTTATCTGACTTTAGTACTAAAATACTAATAACCCTTTAAACTTATACTAATATAATATTAACTTGTATTACAAATTATTACTGTATCTTCTTATGCAAGTTTATACAGTTTATTCTAGTTAGCTGAGTAATTGTTTTATTAGCCATGATACAATTTAAAAAAGAAATATCAATTAATTACGAAAAAAACCTGTAAGTTTATTAGTATTACTAAAAAAAATAATGTTTAAGTACTAGTTAACATACATTAAAATGTGTTGTTCAACAATGGAAAAAAAAAAATTATTTGCACTTTACATTTCATCTAAGACGTCTTATATATTTTATCCTATCTTGTCTAAAGCTAGTTTCTTATAAAAACTATTTTATTTCTAAATAAAAATTAAGCCAGTTTGATCTTTACTTTCAAGAAATAGTCTAGTAATTTAATAATTAATTTTATAATTTAATTACAACTATGCTGAATTTTATTGGTATAAAACTTAACATGTGTGCATTAAATTCCAATTAAACAAAATTAAGAGCTTTGTATTTAATAATTACAAAACAACCGTTAAAGTAAAAGTTAATGAAAGTTCGAAAAAAATATTTAAATTCGCGTTAAAATAGAAAACAGGTTAGAGTTGTTAACTTGAAGTAAAAAAAGTATTTACTTTGAGTAAAAAAAAAACATATGTAAAACAGTAAAGCACAATGATAAAAACACTTGAAGTTAAAATCTTATGATATATTTTTCACGTGTTGTAAAATAATACCGACTAAACATCTAAATCTAAAATAAATAGTGCAGGCAGTATAGTGTTTGTTGACAGACGTATGCTGGTTAAAATTATGAGAATACTGCCTGCAATAATTAATAATAACTCTTATAGATAATGTGGCCGTTTGTAAAAGTTTTGTTTGTTATATAAATGTTTAATACGTAGACAGAAATAAAATTTGAATTGAACGATATTTTTTAATACGTTTTTCGGAACATATTTTTTTGTCACGTTTTACATTTCGAAACATTTTACAAGTAATTTTGAATTTAAAAAAAAAAATTAATTAATTAAATTAATAATATTAATTTTTAAATTTTAAGTAGTTGTTGAAAAAGTATTAATATTACTTTAATGTTCAAAATTATAATCGTTTGACGAGTAAATTATTTTTATATAACCTTAAAGTTTCTTAAAATAAATATAAACTTTTTTTACTGCTGACAATTCAAGTATATATACAAATCATCTGATTTATTAATTTTTTGTATAAGCAATAAAGTTTTAAAAGTAACATTTAAAAAAACTAAATTTTTGAACTTTAAATAAGATTATTCATCCTTCTTTAAAATGATTGTAAATTTATATTTTTGTTGCCAGACATATGCAGGTTAAAATTTTCTTGATGGTAGCGAATTGATTTCTTTTAGTTAGGCAATTTAATTTAAAATTTTTTATGTTAAAGTTAAAATAAATATGTAAAACGTAAGAAGAACAATATTTTTTTTTTTAACTTACAATCTAGGTTAGTTTTTAGAGCATTCTTAGAAATTTTTCTTTAGTAATTTAAACTAATTAAATGAAAAAAGTTTTTTTTTAAATTAAATTTAAGTAAATTAACACTCTAAAGCTTATAAACTAGATATTATTTAATATGATAGACTAGCATTTTTTCTTTACACTTTGCATCGCACAAGGTATCTATACAAAGATACAATAGACAATTTAAACTAACAAACTAAAAAATAAGGTTTAAAAAACTGTTTGTTTAAAAATATTTGAGACAAAAACTACTTTTAAAATTTTATTGTTTTTAAACTAAATTAATCTTATTTAAAAACCTGTAACAACATAATCTCTTTTGATAACATTTTATTTAAAATATGAGTTAATTATGTATTTTACACAAAATTTAAGTAATGATGTAAATTAATACTCTTCAACCTATAACTTTAACATATTTTATCGATAATGATTAGTTTTAATTTCATACAAAAATACCTTGCAGCAAAAAAAATATCTCAAAGTTTCATAATGTCATAAAAGTTTTTATTACTTCTCATATCGAAATACAGTATAATGCCTTTGAAATGTCTCTGATAGATTTAAAGCATATATAATTGATTAGTCAAAATTAATGTAAACAGGTAAATAGCTTAATGCATGATAAAGTGTTTGGACGAAATTTAAATTGTTTTGATGTTAATAAATTTCGATAAACAAAGTGTTTAACATTCTTGTAGATACATTATTTCAAAAATTTATATTAAAGTTTTTTTTTATAAGGGTTATAAAATATATTGCGCTTTGTAGCTTGTATTTGTATTGGAATAGTAATTATTATTTATAACCGTTTTTTTATAACATTTCTAAAACAAATAAACCTGTATCGATTAGTTCGATCAATTTGATTTAAAGTCAGAAACTAAATATTTATAATTAGACACAGAAGCTATTGCTAATAAAATACTTATTAGTTAAAACTACTTTTTTAGAAATTATAACCAGCATATATCTGGGGAGTATTAAATCGTCTAAAAAGAATTTATTTTGTTTTAATACATAAAACTGGTAAATATGTTTATAAATTTTATGCTTTGAATTCAAAGATTTTATTGATTCAGCATCATTCATTTATAAAATAAAACCCATGCTTTAAAAATTAATAAAAACCTTCTTATAATATTTTAAAACTGAGATGTTTTAGGACAATTCGATTACTTTTGGGATGTCGTTTAATAAAAATAATAAATTTTAAAAAGTATTAAGAAATGTTTAAACTTAAAAACAATAGTTCAAAGTTTAAACTAAGGCTAAAACTTTTATAAGTATAAAAAACATTTTTAAATAAAATAACTACAGCAGTAAAGATCGACAAATTTTTAGTAAATTAAGAAGAATTTATTTAAAAAAAATTTTAAATGTTAGTAAAGTTTGATTCTTAATATATAGAACTATTTCGCGTTTTCTTGTTATGCGTAAATTTAATAAGACTTTAGGTAAAAGAAGTGTAAATTATTAAAAGTTTGTGACAAAAAAGTACTTTATATCATTTAAAAGATAATTAACCTTTAAAAGATTATAGAGTCTTTTTTAGTATAACTTGATTATTAATTTCAATTTGTATACAAGTTCAAAATTATTTACAAGTTTGCCGTCAATGAGTAAATAAATTTAAGTAATTAGCATTAAACACTTTTATAAGTAAATTTTAGTTACAAGATAAAATAAGCTGTTTAATGGGTTTTAACTTTCAACTACTTAATAGTTAGGGACATTTGTTAAACTTTCTTAGATTTTTTTTAAGTTTCTTAAAAACTTACATAGCCTTCTACTTATAGTAAATCTTATGAATTAATTTTTAAATGGATCGAAGGTGCTCTAGTTAATTACAGTATAGTAAAATATTGACCAATTAGTTTCTAATATGAAATGATAACAAAAATTACAATAAAAAACTAAAATTAAAGAAAACTGATTAATCTACAAACCAGCTAACAGTATTATAGTTTTTTATCTTTGAAATTGAATTTTGTAAAGTTAACTATGGTTGATATCTAGCTTGCGAAACATTAGCCTGGTGAAAATACTCCGAAAAGAGCTTATACATTATTTTAAGTTATCAATCGAATATATATTTTTATTTTTTGAAAACATAACTAGTTGTTTATATCGATAACGTAATTATCAACTATTCTTTACACTTAATTATTCTTTTTTTTATTGTTTATTTAAAAAGATATACATTGTGCATTAAAATCATTAAGTTAAAACATAAAATTTGTAAAATTCTCTAATATACTTTGTGACACTAAAAGTTTTAGAGATGTCTAAATTTTAAAAACAAATCTTATGTTTTGAAATAGTTTATGGTTAATGTACAACATTTTGAATGTAATATAATAACATACTTTAAAAAATAAACAGTATAGATTAAAATTTGTTTTAAACTCAAAATATATTTGCTGTTTGTATAATAGTTCATTGTATTAACTTTTTTTAGAAATAAACTCTCATATAAGTTAATATCTTTAAAACAGTTTAATTTTTTGGTGATCTTATTAAAGTTTTATAAACTTTTCATTCAAACAAGTTTAATAAGTTTAGAAAGTAAGGTTTTATAGGTAATAAAAAAAATGTGATTTGAATTTTATTAGACAATCAACTATAACCTATTAATGACGCAAAAAAATAAAATAACAACAAGTTCATTTATTAGTAAAAATATAAAATATTTAAACTTTCAACAATCGTCCATTCCTCTTCCGAGAATTTTTACCAGCCAATGTCTGGTAACATAAATGTTTTGCTACAACTGTTTACGAATTTTAACAATATTAGTTCAAACATGAGTTTAGAGAGTACAGATTAATATTTTTAAAAATGAATAGTTCTAGAAACCACCTTATTATTAATTAGTGTTTACTCAATTATTATAACTCACTAAATGTTTAACTTTTGTACTATTTTACTTTTAACGAATATTAAAAGTTTTTCTTCTTTAATAAATAACGATGTTTATATAATTTGTACTGGACAAAACGTAAATGGTATTCATGTGGAGTGTGCCTCAATAACCCAAATATTTTTTTTGAGCACAAGGTCCTAGAAATTAAACAATTTTAGCTCTATTCAATAAATAATAATACTAATTCATTTTAAAAAAGTTTGGTGTTGTTAACCCACTTTTAAAATTGTTTATATTTTTACTAACAGCTTTGCTATTCACAAATCAAAAGTCTATTAAAGAAAATTATAGTAAAAACTGCATAGACTTTAAAATTTAATTAAATAACTAAGCACAAGTAGTTAGAATAAACAAAAATTTAAAAAAACTTGATACCCTAATACAATTATAATTTTTATATTTGTTTAATTATATTAAATGTAATAATTATTACCGAAGTAGTACGTATTTTAATTTACAATCATTATTTACAAATACAGATATATTTTACAACTAAAATTTATAAGAATTATGTCAATTCATTACGAGAGAAATATTCCTAAACTGAATTTGCATAATAGTTAGGCTTTCATATAAATTCATCTTGAAAATTAGTTATTACACATACGTAGATTAATTATTGGTCTATTTGAGTTGAAAGATGTAAATCTAAAAACAGCTGGTTGAGTAGCTAAAAGTTATTCTAAGTTAAAAAAGTATTGCAGTTAAATACAGTACTGTTTTTTTATTTTGTTCTTTAAAATATTTTTTCTTATCTAAAAGTTTTCATTAACATTGTTACAAAACTAACACAGTCACACGATTCAAAGTTTTTCTATAAATTTTTATATCATTAAGTTAATTGTTCTTCCAAAATTTTAAAACAGTTTGTAAAGTTGACTATAACAAAAGAAAAATAGAATCATAGTTGTTTCAAAATGTTGACTCAGAAAGTTTTTTTTATACCTTTCAGCCTTCCAGGTAAGCTTAGTATGTTTATTTGATAATCAAAAGTATATGACTTAAATAATCGAAATAACAGTTGTGCAGCTATATGTGCAACTAGTCTTTCTACACACTTGATCCTTTGACTAAAAGTTTGAGCGTTGACTATTTATATTTAATAACTTTACCACTACTATTTATACTAAACTACTGTTGAATTTGATGTATGTCAACCACTACTTAAGTTACTTGTAGATTGTGATTTATTTTCTGTATTTACTATATTTGTTTATTAACAAAAACATTTATGCATGTAACAAAAACATGCAAACCTTTTACATTGATAGATTTTCTATTTTTTCATTCGTATGTTGAATAGTATAATGTTAATCAGCTAACTGAAATATGAACCTGCACGCTAAAATTGAATACTATTAAAAAACATAACTAATATGAATGTGTATATGAGTTAAAAGAAATGACTGTATTTAAAACTAATAACAACTAGTACAGTGCTTCTGAACCTTTTTCTAGTGGCGGAACCCTTTTCCAAAGTTCAACTTTTCCGTGGAACCCCTAATTTAATTTTACATAAAATGTTTAATATAATATTTCCTGCAAAAGCAAAAGAATTTCAGTGAAAAACGAATTTTTTAACAAAACTATATCATTGTTAGAAATCATACCAATTGTAATAGTATTAAGCCGAGTCAAACTCAAAGTGCGCCAGAGGCAATAGGTATTTTATGAATCTATAATAAATAAACGAAAACAAACATGATTAATCGCAACGTCATAAAAATCTTTCCTTGCATAATAAAAACAAAATGAGAGCTACAAACAACAACGAAATAAACATAAACCTAATCAAGTTCACAGATTACCGTAATAAACGGGTAAGATGCTTAACGAAAAATAAATAAAAAACATTTAGTGCGAAACTTGAACTTGTCTCTTAGCAACAAGCATGACAATGCGCTGCTGGATTTTGGATAGACTGAGACGGAGACAGGCAGATAAAGTTGGAGTCAGCATACAGTTTCTTTGCTTCGCTTTAATGTTTCTTACATGCGAAAAGCCGGACTCGCAAAGATGAATGATAAAAGAAATTTTATTGCACGCTTTGCTAAGACGGGGTACTCTGAAATAGCACATATCCAAAAATCTCAAAGCTCCTTCCCTTTGAAACTCAATTTTAAATTTCTATCTTCAGATAGTTTCAGCAATTCGTTTTCTGTATCTGTAGGAATATTCACTTCTTCTGAATCAACATCACACATAAAAGAATTCAAAATCCATAAATTTCCGATGCGAACATCTTCAGGAAAATAATGTTGAAACCTTATAGACAAAAGATCAAGGTGGTTGTATATTTCGTCAGAGAAGTTGAATTCTATGCATTTTTCTAGGGCCTCATCAAACCGGTGAAACATCGCAAAATTACCATTGCTAACCATTTTCTTCCAAAAATTATTTCTATTTTTTAACGCCTCATTCTTGTTTGTCATGGCAAAAATGGAATTTTGCTTCCCTTGCATGCTTAAGTTCAAAGCGTTCAATTCTTCGAAAATATCGGTGAGATAAGCTAGCCTGGCCAAAAAAACATCATCTTCAAAGAACTTCACTAATTCTGAGCCTTAATTTTTAAGAAAGATGAACACCTGCTTCTTTAATTCAACGAGACGAACCAGTGTCCGCCTCTTCGACAGCCAGCGATCTTCGTTGTGATAAAGAAGTCGCAGATGGTCAGCATCTAAACTTTCTTATAGGTGTTTGAGACATCTGGCCTTTGTGTTACTTTTCTTTATAAAACTAACAGTTTTAATCGACGCTGAGAGAACTTCTTGTAAACAAGAAGGAAGATGTTTTGTTGCCAAATTTTCTATATGTAAAAAACAATGTATTTATTTAGCTTCAACTGCTTTATCCTTCATTTTCCTCACTACACCATTTTTGGACCCAGTCATAGACGCTGCACCGTCAGTACAAATGCCGACACATTTATTCCACTCTAAACCTTTGCTGATGAAATAATTTTCGATACATTTTATTACTTCAACAGAAGTTTTTTTATAAATGATAATCAAAAAAAATATCATCGAGTTATAATAATTAAACAGAAAAAGCAATTACTTAAATAACGAACTTTAAAACTTTGCTAACACACATACATTAAAATATTTTTATCATGTAAATTTAAAAAATTGTTTCAAATTCAATTTCTGTTAAAATTTTAAAGACCTGGCCACAACTTTTAAAAATTAGAGTATCATTTTTTATCATGTAAGTTTAAAAAAACTATTTAAAATTCAATTTCTGTTAAAATTTTATAGGCCTGGCCAGATTTTTTTTAAAATTATAGTAGCATTTTTTTAAATAAAATGTAAGCTTTTATACATATTAAATTTTAAATCAAGCTAATAGACATCTTTTTAAACATTTTTACAGCATTTGGAACAATATAATATACCAGAAGTAAAAATGATTTGTTATTTAGTTTTGTTGTGTAAACATTTAGAAATTGTTTTGATTGCTCCTACATTGTTTGCTTTAGTGATAATACCAGTATTTTCATGACTTCACTAAAAATAGAAATTCAAAAAATTTGGGCAACCAGGACACCTATTAATAATGAATACCCATTAAAAGTCCCACCGCTAGATAGACACTAAGCAGATCAATAAATGCTATAATTATATATGTTTTCCATTTTATGTGTTCCATTATTTTTGAAGTTTTATGATTTATATTTTTTTTCTTTCAATTTTTTTTTTTTAATTTCGAAAGGCTTAAGGCTTTGCGGAACCCCTGAGAGGCGTCGCGGAACCCTAGGGTTCCGCGGAACCCCATTTCAGAAGCACTGAACTAGTACATCTATTCAATCTCGATGTTCTTTTTTTTTGTAATTTTATTTCAAATAATAGCCTAAACTAATTTATACTTTTATATTTTAAAGATAACAATCATAATTCTTTACTTTCAAAAAATTGAGGAGAATAGTATAACTCAGTTTCTTTTATTTTATTATCAAAACATAATGGTACTCAAAGGAGATCTACATTTGTTAATAAAATTTTATTCAGGTAGAAGTTCTTAGACCTCTTTGGTTTGGGAAGTTGGCTGATATTATTGAACATTTAAATCAACGGGAAAAATTGAACTTAAAAAAAATGTTTTACAATTCACACAACAGAAAATTTTCTCTTTCGGATATCCATTACTAAAAATGAAATAAAGCCACAAAAACAATTTTTTTTAATTTTGATTATGATTTTTGTATAAACTAGGAAAGATCTTTTTCTATTACCTTGCAAGACAAGTTTGGTCTGAGGTGGGCAAGAAATAAGTTAACTAAAATAACAATACATTTTGAGTTAAAATGAAAGTTTATGCCATAAGTATTGTGAAAATTTTCAAAATCAAATCAACTAATGAAGCGCATAATCTCAAAAAAACATTACTAAAATAAAGTGTAGTGTTCTTTTTATATACAGAGCTTGTATTGACAAATTGCTAAAACTTATTTTAAATCTTTAAAAGAACTGAATTTAATTGATTTTGTCTGGTTATTATTAAAGTATTAAAGGTTTTTAGTTAACAATACTTATTTGTTTTAAAGTTCTTAAAGTACTTTATATTTGTCACAATAGTTATAGGTTTTCAAGTACTTTTTTTCTAAACTTAATTTGTTCTTTAGTTCTATTGATTTACATGTGGTTTATAAAAGTAACTATCATTTTTAAATTAAAGGTTGCTTGTAGTTCTTTTTTATAATATTTACATTGTTTAATTTATGTTGTCTGATTTATAGAAAATAGCATTTAGTTTCTATAACATAATAATTAGATAAAGTAAATAATTAGTTACAAGTACACCACCACAAATATCCTACACATTTGCTATCTAATTTAAAGTTATAAAAAGGTGATAAGACATCTAATTTTAATAATACACCGGAAATACTTTTCTGAGCACTTTATTATATTTTGGTGTTGTAAGAACTTTACTGTAAGTCAGTGCTATAACTGAAGTTACATAATTAAACTTATGGTAAGTTGAGGCACAGTTAATTATTCATCAATTAGTAAAGGAAAATAGTTTTACATAGTCCAAAGATATATAGAGATGAGTTAGCATTAAGAACTTCGTGTAAATAAATGAAGTATAATGTAAATTAAATAAACATAACTAGCTTAATTTGCGCAGTATTAAGGACTTTTGTTGTCTATTTGTTTTTTTTTAATCTTAAAGTGCATAACTAAACGATAGTGCGTAACCAAACGAGTTCGTAATCTGCAAAAAGTGACAGTAATTTTTTGTCTCAGTGTTTTTTAATTGCTTATTTTAATAAAATACAGTGTCCTAAAAAATCACTAAAAACAAGACTTAAAATCCAAATAAACTGTTTATTATAATTTTCTAAAGTTTTAAATTTTTAAACAATTAAAATTAACATAATTTTTTTCATTACTTATAAGTAAAAAGAAAAAAAAAAGAAAAAGGATAAAAACTTGATAATATTTTAATATTTGATAAGTTTTATATTATCTTTGCTAAACTGTTTAGTTACTCGAAACTTTAAATTATTTTAAATTTAGTACACATTACATAAAAAATAATATATGTTTAAAAAATGAATAATTTTATCTGTGTATTTATTATATTTTAACTTAATCGTAGCCGAAGAAATGAAAAATTTTAGTACAATTTATTATGAAGTATTGAATAAAAAATTAGTTAAAGTTTATTTAATACCCAATCTTAACTGACTTTTCCTTTACTTAAGTACATAACAATGTGCGATTATGCAGTTGTCACGATATAATAATTTAGTATAATTGATGAGTTCATACACTAAGTCTCAAAACAAGATAATGAGCTAGATGATCATAGAAGCAACAGTTGCAACCAAGATAATTTTTTTTATTTGAAAGCTCATTTGTCTAAATCTAGACTGGTCAAAAACTGTTATTGGCTATTTTTTTTGGAAAAAATAATATCACTGTGCTGAAACAGAATGTTATCAAAATTTTTGCAAGATATTATGTTCTTAGACCTTCAGAATAACGTTACGCTGTAGTAGAGGAACAGCGTGCTGCATTTGTACTTAAGCAATAAATGTAGTTTACACAAAGAGGTGATAACTTGTAGGTTATGACTTATCAAAAATATTATTTCGAAAGCCTTAGATGAAAACGCAGTTCTCCGCTATTTCCAGTTGAAAGTTATTCATAAAAATTAAAATTAAACTTTATTACTTGAAACGCATTTCCAAAGTTAATTCTAATGCTAATGTTTCAAAAACTATAACTAGTTCGGCTTCAAAAACTATTTATTTTAATTTTATTGGATAACTACTTAAAATCTATAAAGTATTAAATATATTTACTTACTAACATTATTTATGGAAAAATTTACCAAGTTTAGGATAGTCTTGATAGTTTGAATCAGCAAAAAGCTGGAAATTTTCACTTTACTTATAAAAAAATCAAAAGAAATAATTATGCTTATATTTTTAAAACACTTGTACGATTAATAAAGAAATTTAAAGTTAAACACGTACAGTATGTTTTGATAAACTTAAATAAACTAGTCTTTAAAAAATTCCTTTAGTTTAATCTTTTTAAGTTTTCTTAATTCAAATTAAGATTTATTTAAAGTATTCAAATAAATTCATTTGCTTATTATATTCATATTTTTTGCTTTGTTTTTTTTTATATTTTACTAGGTTTCTTAAATCAAGAATAAATTAGTTTTAAATATTTTATTATCAACCTAGTGACGTTATTTTTAAAAGCACTTATTATGTTTAGGAAGGAAATAGTTTGTAAATTTTTTATATATTAGATCACATATATAAAAGAATTCTAAGTTCTAAAACTATCATAGCAAAGAACTTTTACTCATAATTACGTAACATATTAGAACCACAAAACAAGTATTCTCGAACAACTATACGGCCTTTCTAAATTCTAATTATTTTCTTTGTTGATGCAAAAGTGTTTTGACCAGCAAACGCCTGGTGTAAAGATTTTCTTAGATTACATTAAAAAACATATGGTTATCTTAAAAACTTTATATTTTTAAAGTATTCAAGTATAATTTGATGTTCACTCAAGTATTCAGTATACATTATCTTAATTAATATTAATATAAATAGTAATACTATCTTACCTAAATACAGTAAGATAATATATTTAATGCAATAGAAAATAACATTTTTTTAGTTTTAAAGAGCTCGATTTTAAAGCTTTGTAAGATTACAATTGTATTTATATTTAATTTCAAAAATTATCAGTAT
Organism: Thalia democratica; assembly: GCF_965202585.1. Taxonomy (NCBI): domain Eukaryota; kingdom Metazoa; phylum Chordata; class Thaliacea; order Salpida; family Salpidae; genus Thalia; species Thalia democratica. The sequence goes on from NC_139168.1 coordinate 80,574,750, forward strand.
TTTCTATAACTAAAGAACAAAAAGCTCGTGAGATTTTGAGAACTTTGACAAAAATAATCAAAGTATACGCGTAGTTTTTAAATAGATAGTATTTTTACTTATCTTACAAACATTAATTATTTGATAATTAACATAAAAAAAAAGAATAAATATTTTTCATTAATTTTCAGTTTTAAACAGATTTTTCTAAAATAAATTTTAAGAATACTTATAAAGCTACTTAACATAAAACTAAAATAAAAAACCTTATCGTTAGTTCACAAATAGATTTTTTTTAACCTTTACTTATCTTTTAAAGACTAGTAAAATAGAGCCTTTAATTTTTTTATATTAATAATTCGCATAATATTCAGTAAAATAGTATTTTAAATCTTCAATTTAAACTAAATTCGACGAATAACTATTTCTTTAGTTTTTGTACTTTTTAAATAGTACATATTTATCTTTATCAACCGTCACTTTTGCAGATATTTTTAACTTCGAAAATAATCAACAGTATATCAAACTTTTAGACTTTTATTTGAACGAGTTTCATAAGTATTAAAGATAATAAATGATGCAACCATAAAAATTATATAAATCTTGACACTTAATTTTTTTATGCAACTGTTTTATAACGTTGAAATAAAGTCTTTGGCTAAGTCAATAAAAAGATAATAAAATTTATTTGCTTAATAATTTACACAAGGTTTCAAATGTACTACTTTTAAGATGTGTATAAACACAAACTGGTACTAAAAACTTGATAAATCTAAAGTTTTATCTAGTATTAATATTTAAAAACTTACGTTTAAAACAAACGTTGGATGTTTATTTAACGCAAAATTGCTTAAAATACAAGAAACTCATCTACAATTTCTTATGAGGTCATTTATATACCCACAAAAATACGTTTAAATTAATTTTATAAATATTTTTTGCTAATTTAAAAACTGTTTAATTATAAAGTTTAAAGTGTTTTATAACTTGTTTAAATGTTACTTTGGCACAATTAAACTCTTTATTTCGATGTAAACCAACCTAAATTGAGCATGTAATTAAAAAAGTTCGAAACCCTTTTTTGGTATCAGAAAATAAAAGAATACTTTTATAATTTTAAAGTAGAAGAAAAAAAAAATAAGTAAGGATCTTAAAAAATTTTTAGTTAATCCACTATTAAAACGACCTACTTGAAGGGTATTTTTTGTAAAAGTAATTTGAGATTTTTCGTAAAATTAGTATGTATACATAAAAATACTAACTTATCAAATAATGATGACAGAAAGTTATTTGTTTTTTTTTTCTTCTGAATTTGTTCGTAATATAAACTTATCACTAATTATTATAAAAGTGTGTATTACAAAACTCTAATTTACTTAAATCCACTAGAATGTAACTAAAAAACATTTGTCTGTTTTATGTTTTTCAAAACAAACCTGGTACAAAAAAAACTTTATACAAGACAAAATGAGATATTAAAAAGAAAATTATAACAAATTACTTTATTTTAAAAGTGGTGAAAATTTTTTACTGAAGTAAATGCAAAACTTACCTTGAGAAATATATAAATAATACTGAGTTGAAAACTTACAAAATGCAGAAATACAAATGTTAGAATAACAAAAGAATGAGTTAATGAATTAGTTAAGTAAGTTAAGTAATTAAGTGTTGAAAATTAAAAAAATTCATATATATGGCATTACGATAACTATTTCTGGTATACTTTTCTCAGGCACACATGTGCTGGTTAACCATTGATCATCAAGTCAAATTATCTTGTATATAGTTTATTGTAATAGTTATGCTGTTTTTTAACGTTTTACGTATTTATAAATACAATTTTGTTTGTTTATAAAACTAATATTATCATGGTAGTTACTTTTCAATTTTTTATCTGCAGCAGGGGTGGTTTTAAAGTTTTTTGTGTGAAGTGAAAATTATCTAGCTTGACAATTGAAAAAAACACTTAGTCTAATTTTTATAAGACTTTTAAAATTATATATGTATATACTGTTTTGTTATAAAATTTATTTATTACTGTATAGGCATAATTATATATCTATAACTTTTTTAATTTATTTATTTATTATACTTACTGTGGTTGTAACATTAAAAAAAAAAGTTTAGCTTAAACATACCTAACAAAATATTTAGTATTACTTCTTTTAAATTGTAACTTTTCATCTTTTAATTCATTTAAAAATAATAGTTTTATCTTAAATACAACAAACTTGTAGAAATTAAGTATATTGATATTAGAACTATTTTTAAATTTGAATGTTTCCTCATCAAAACAACCCTTATATTAATATTTAAAACAATAAAATAATTAGAAATAGTTTAATAATGAAACAATGTAGAAATATTTATAAATCAAAGTTTACCACCAAAAAAATTTCTTAAGTAAGACTCAATTTTAAAATACTGTGTATTTTAGTGACAAGGAATAAAAGTTTACTGCTCTTAGTTTGCTTTTCATAGCTGTAACTATAGTAATTAGGTTTATTAAAAGTCAAATTGTCATTTTGAAACAAATATTTTTTTTACTTTTAAATGGCTTATATTTGGATGCTTGTTGCCAGACATTTGCTGGTTAAAATTATATTGACACAGAGTACATAACTGACTGTAGTGTAACAGTAATCTATATCTACGTTTATTTGTACAATTTGTGATATTAGATTAATCCGTAATTGAAATTTTTGTCTGAAAAAGCTATTAATAAAAATCACCAAATAAAAAAAATTAGTAGTTAGAAATATGTTATGTAAACGATTAATTTTATATTTTTTGTTTTTTTTTATTCTTATAATGTTAAGTTTTTTTTTTATTAAAAAAAAAATTAATCTAAAATAAAGTTATTTAAAACCTATACGTTTTTGATACAATTTTTGCTGTGTAGGAAGTTAATACCTTTAAAAATTCTCTAAAATATAAACTAACAGTATTTAGCTTCTAAATTATTTATCATTTAATTTTTGTGATTATGTTTACTTTAAGTCTTAGATTCACCTTAAGACTTTTTATTTTACAGTTATATATTATACCAACAAGTTACTGAATCAAAACATAAAATCTTAGCTATTTGTTTAGTAAAATATTTATTCTTTAGGTTGTTATAATCATATAGTTGGCTTTGTTTTGGCTTTATTAGTAAGGTAGAACAGTTCAAGGTCACTCATATTTTGAAAATTATTTAAAATTTTATACTACTTTTGCTTACCCGTTTGATCATTCAATATAAACATTTATCTTATACTTTTTTTATATAAACTAACAAACAGAACTATTGAATAACATAATTTAAAAATAATCTTAACTTTATTTGTCGTAATTATTAAGTTTTTCTATTAGTTTTTTGTAACTAAAAAGTGTTAAAATAATTTAATACAACTTAAGATACTATGAGTTATTAAATAAAAAGTTCTTTAAAGTTCACTAAACAACTGACTCTACCTCAATAATCACGTGATAAATTAAAGTCGGAAAACAACTGTTGACTAATATGTATAAAACATAAACAAAATTTAATCAATCGTCGAGTTTTATTCCAATAGTTTTCAGTAGCAAATACCTGATATCATAACTAATTTATGTTTTTAAAAATATTAATAAATTAAAAGAATGAGTTAGACTAATTGTTAACAAAATATAGAAATATACATTAAAAAGTTGTAATAGATTCAAAAATCCACTAACTAATATTCATTAGCCACTAAAATCAAAGAGGTAGCAAAAATTTACGACGAATTCACTAAAAAAAGTATTTACTCTATTGAAGCTGTCTTTAACAGCATTACAAATCAAAGTACTTCTCAAAAATTTTTTAAAATGTTAACTATATATAGAAAAAAGTTTAAATCAGTGTTTGTCATGAAATGATCTTAAAATTTTTTTCTTAATTGTAATGCCACTTTTAAGTTTAGCTCTTGTTGTCAAATTGTAAAATTCTATTAAACTTTTCATGTTTTTGCCTAGAAATTTTTTTAGTTAGAAAAGGAATATTTTTGTATAAGTTGTTGTAATTTTAAAATGAATAGCTTAACTGATTGAAATGCTTTATAGAAATAGTGTTTTTTTTTTATTTTGTTGATTTATCATTTAAACCATAATCTAAAGGTTCTATTAAAGATGTAGTGCTCTAGTGTTTTATATATTAAAATCAAATTTAAGTTATTAAGACTAATAACAAGTTTTAAAAGTCATGCAAAAATTCTAGTAAACAATGATGAAAATTAACCAAAAACATTTCTTATGTTAAAACTAACAAACTGTTGTTTAATATAGCTACAGTTTATACGTACTTTAAGTTTTAAGTATAAATTTAACAGAAAGTTGGATGAAAGGTTTTGTTTTGAAGCCACATTTTATAAATTTTGCAACACAAAAATATAAAAAGAAATTTTCATAATCAGAAAAATACCGGCTAAAGTTAATAGGAAGAAGCTTTGATAATTAAAATGAAGTTATACAGGTTATGTACCTCTTAAAGAATATTTGTGTTGTATTTAACTGTACATTATTTGTGGATTATTTAAATATATTGAATCATAGTCAATAATTTAGTTTGGTTTGTAAACAAAAACTAAAACTATTATTTTAGTTAATCGTTTAAATACTTTTGTTAGGTCAGTTTCATTACTTGTTTTCTTTATATTAGTAAGCTTTCTTTTGGTTTGATAAACAAAAAGACTAGTTACATAAACAACAATAGATTATTATTTTTTTAATGTATTAACTTATTATTATTAGTTTTCAATAAAAAATTACAACTTTGTAATTATATGATACAAACTTTGATATTGTTTAAATGAACTGCAACTTTTTTTTACTTAATAAAAAATAATTGTCTAATTTTATTTGTAAAGAATTTAGAGACATTAGATATATCGACATTTGATTTTTTTATAAACTTTAAGTTTGTCTACAATCAGACATGTTTATTTAAATAAGTTTGTTAGTACTCATAATCTAACTAATTCAGTAAAAATTGAAACGTAAATACAATAAAACAAATTTAAATTTAAAAAAAAATTGTTGTAAGATATATCCAGGTTAAAATTTTGTTGCATTGGATAGCACAGTTAATAGCGGTATAAGAATAATATATATTAAAATTTATTTATATAATTTGTAATATAAGTTATTTACGTCATTAGGAACATAAGTTTACACCTTATAACAATTTTATGTTTATATCAGTGTATAATAAACTAAAGCAGATGCCACTTAAGTATTGAAACAAGTCATGAACTAAGAGTTGATCGATCTGTTAATCGCAAAACAAAATTTTCAACAGTATTATTTATGTTACTATTTCTAAATACAAACACATAGAAAATTTCAATACATGCACCGGCGTAAAGTTATTTTCGGAAAGTTGTTGGATTTACTTCTACTTGCACGTTTCTTTTAAAAAAATTAAAGTTAGGAGATTTTACGCCTTAATAAGTTTCATAATAATTGTAAACTGTTAGAACTGTATAAATATTTCTAAACATAAAGTTTTATAAGTTTTCTTCATTCTTAAAAAAATAAATATAACATAAAACATCAATTGCTTTATTTTCTTGTTTTAAAGCTAAATTTTCATTGTCATAGTTATTCATAGATAAAATGCAGCTAAGTTCTCAAAAACATTTATCAAAAAACAAAACAAAAGCTAGGAAATCTCATACTTATTTTATTTTTAAATAGTTATTTTAGTTGAGCATTTTTTCCATTTGTATATTGTTTAGCAAAAAGTAAAAATAAAAGTGTCCATTTGTTTAACTTCTAATTTAAAACTTAAAAAAAAAACCTTGCATTCTTGTAAGCTTCCTAAAAAAAATGTTCAACTTATAGTTAACTAATGTATATTTTAACTTAAAAGTGGTAGGAAAGTAATAATATAATATATAATCTTATAATTCATACTTTATATCTCCAGAGTAGCTTATGATTATAAAGTTTAATCTTCTTATCAATTTATAAATAATAAATTTTAAATTTTTTATTAATTAGATAAACTTTAATTATATAGTTAATGAAGTGTTCTAGCTGTAAACACTTAAAATCTTTTAACAAAGCAGTAGTTTATGTTTTCTATTATTTAAAGGTTTTAAGCTGATCATTTGACGTTTTAGAGTAGTTTTTACCAATAAAAATTTAGAATGAACAAGAGTTTTTAAGTTGAAACTATTTTTAATAGCTTAAAGTTAGTATGTTTTGTCTAACTGTTAATGTAACAATTTTAAAATTTATGTCAAATTATTGTAGTTTACATTAGATGTTTTATTTGTTTATATATTTTCTTGCTTAAAACTTTTTTGTCCGGTTTCTCATGTTACGCTAATAAATTACATTTTCGTTAATAAGAGTAATTCATTTATCGATTAAAAAGCAGTTTATTATTACAATTTATTATAATGAAAAAAAAATATCTGTAGATAAGATAATTATCTTTATAAACTTAACCAATTAAACTGAGGTTTTGAACTAGTTGTTAAAATAAGTTTAGTATCAAATCTTAATCAAGTTACTATAAACATTAAAAAGAAGTAAGTTTTACTCAATTATATGATCAAAAAGTTACGATGCATAGGAATTTACAATTAAAATTAACACATCTGTTCTGATGAACATCAAACTTTCTTAATTAATTTGTTTAGAAGTTAAATTTCTTAAAATGTTTCAAAATATATTTTTAAAATTTTTCGGGTTGAGAAACGGTTTACACTAAAAAGCTTTAATTTATGTAATAATTTACTTTAATTGCTTTGTGTATTAAGAATATAGTTAGTTTATTAAATTAACAATCTACTCTAACTCACTTTCCACGTAATAAATAAAAGTCGTAAAACAATTATTCATAAACAGATATAAAAAGTATTTAAATTTTATCTACATGTAGAAAGGTAGATCCGTAATTTTGACCAGCATGTGTTGGTACCATAATTGTTGAATGAGTAAGTTAAATAATAACAAACTATTTATACTAAATTTAACAAAGTTTTTACAACAACATTATATAAAATGGAGATCTAAACATTCAAAATACGTAACAGTTTATACAAGTCAACTAATCAATCGTTAGTATTTACACAATAAAAACAATTCACTAAAGCTAAAATGAGTTGAATAAAGTAGTAAAAAGAAATTGTTTGATATTTGTAAGCTGTCCTTCTTTGCTTTACAAATCAAAGTACATAAGCAACAGATTATTTAAAACATATTTTTATACTTGCACATGTTTTAACATTACTCATGCAACTATAAGAAATTTTAACTGTCTTTCTATTAAAAATTTTGTTATAAAAGTGGCTATCGGGGAAGTGTTTATCGACTAGCTTTAAAAATTCTTTACCTAAGTTTATATTAACTGAAGAGCAATATGGAGGATTATACCACATTATATGTCGGTTACGCGGTTTTTTGCGTTTTTTATCTACATCTAATTTTTCATACTTTAATTTACATTTAAAACCTCGATTTTTTAATTCATTTTCGTACGGTGCTTTTATTTCGTTAAATATCTTTTCATTCGAAGAGATGGTACTTAGACGTTTTTGTGTCATTACCGGGAGGCATTTTTTTACATGGTAAGGGTGGTCAGAATTAATATTGATAAAGTTTAATAAAGAATTCGGTTTACGGTACGGACGGTAAGTATTATTAGATAAATTTAAAGTAACATCTAAAAAATTCGTTATTTGCGCTCCTATTTCTAAAGTTATTTTGAAACCGATATCAGACATCAATCTAAACGTTGACTTTTTAATTTTTTCGTAAACAAGAGGTTTTGAAAAATCAATAACACCGAGTCCATCATCTCTATACAACCCACAATTATCAAAAATACTTTTGAGTTTATCTAGGATGTATAAGCCTACAAGATCGCATACCTCCGCTCCATGAAAACTACCCATTGGTATATCAAAAAAACTATCGGTATCATTTTTCTTCCATACATCATCACCCGAAAAAAGCAAAGAGTCGCACGAATGGAATATAATGTCTGTATCTGATTTATTAAAACTAGAAAATTGGGATGCATAATCTAGTGCGTTAATTAAGTGCGCTTTTGTAATAGACGGGTAAAATTCGACGATATCAAAGCTAATAAAACGCTTACTACTTTTATTGTTAATATTATTAAACCATTGTAATAGTTCACCAGTGTTTTTCCATTGGATTAGACTAGTGGCTGTTCTTACGTCTTTAATTATACTAGTTAAAATTTGTTTAGATATTTTACCAATATGCGTTTTACTTTTACTTATTAGTCTGCACTTGACTGTTGCAGGAAAATTATCTTTATGATCCTTTACTGTTATATATGCTTGCGATCTTTCTAACTTAGGTATACGTTTACCAGTAATATTATTTTCATTTAAAAGTTCTTGTGCACGGGAGTCTATCGTATCAGTCGGATTATTGGTACATTTTTTATAGTTTTTTGTGATATTATCTAAAAGTAACTTATCATAATTTTTTGGACTGATTTTATACAAATTATTAGTTTTGTCTGCAAAAATAACAAGTTTATTAGACTTTTTTATAGAATTAATCTTGTTACGTAAATTATATTGAAAGTTATTAGTTTTACCGGGTTTAAGTTCAATTTTATTAATTAAATCAATTAATTCAGATTCAAAAGGTATTAATTTTACACAGATTGGTGCCGACTTTTTAGTCGGGAAAGGCAAAGATTTACTTATTGTACTTAATTTACTTGTGTTCAAATGAGCATCAGAATTATCGGTAACATGGTTTGTTTTTATACACAACTTTTGTTCGTAATAAAATGCACGCCATCTCATCTTTTGGATGAGGGCGTTTGTGTAATGAAACAATCTAACCTGATAAGTGTGCTTGTTCGCCAAAGGGATGTTTTTAAGGGAACCATCGAACTCAAGTACTTCAAATATGCTTTTTTTCTTAGGATAGAAATAATTTCTTAGAATAATAATAATTTTAATAACAGTAATAATAATGATAATCCTAATAGTAAAAATTTTAATTATGGTAACAATAATGTAAAACATATTAAAACTTTAAACATTAAAGATATAAGCTATAATGATAACTTTAATATTAATGATAATGAAAATATCCATATCAATAGTACTAACAATAGTGTAGATTATAATAATCAACGTATAACTAGAAGTATTCCAAAATGATAAAAGAAAACTTAGAACAAGTAAGTGATAATAGCGCTAAAAGTATAAGCAAAATGCATAACAATAAAACTATAAATAAATATTCAAAACCAACTAACCCTAATAGTAATAAGTTAAGTAATATGCCTAAAACATGTAATTGCCGTAAATTAAACAAAGATAACTGCCCATTAAAAGGTAATTGTTTAATTAAAAATGTAATTTATAAAGTTAAAGTTGAAAGTAAGGGCCCAGATAAAATTTATATCGGAAGTACAGCAGGTAGTTTCAAGGATAGATATGCTAATCATAAACATACTTTTAAAAATATAAATAAAAAACAAAGCACGCGTTTATCGGATTATGTCTGGAGCTTTTTTCACAGGTACGGTAAAAGGCCAAACATGGAGTGGAGTATTGTTTCAAAGATAAAACATGCATCCAACGGAGTAAGTAAAATTGGCCCAACTTGCAATACAGAAAGAGCAGTAATTGCAGCAGAAGATAAAGACCTACTTCTGAATAAGCGGCAAGATTTATCGAATATCTGTCCCCATAACCGACGATTCTACTTTAAATAACTCTGCCTATTTATGTACTAATTTATTTCACAAAACTTACATATACTTGCAAGTTTAATACTTCATGTTTTTAAGCTGTATAAATTATTGAACAATTTGTTAAAATTATTATGACGTAACATTTCTGCACAACTCAATTTAATTTTCATTTTTAAAACCTGTCTATTCTTAGAGCTTTTTGAGGTTAGTGCCTACTTTTATTAAATTTGTTTTTTTTGTAGACGATTTTATAATTTTATGCTTTTATCCCAAACTTTGTTTTTAAACCATAAAGTCCATTTATAGTTACTACCTAGATAAACACTATACATAATTATACATGCTTTTTTCTGCTTTTTTTCTAATGTGTGTTAACATTTTATAGACTCCGTAGATCTGTTCTTAAATTAATTTGTGAGCAGTGAAACGCCGTTAGTTGAAATAAAGTTTTAGCACAAGAACATCTGTGATATAGATTAAATATTGTTTAATATTTTTAAATAATAAAATTAATACCAGACTATCTGAATGTATTGACTGACAAAAATAACTAAAAAATAAGTAGTATAAAAAGCGACTTTTTCGGTTTCAAAAATTTATTTAATTTTAAAATAGCTTAAAGTATTTTACCAAAGTTTATTGTCTAAAATCAGCACATTGGTAAAAGTTCTAGCTGGCAAATACTCATCATAAAACTGCTTGTTACTTTTAATAAATTTCGATTTTCTTTACGAAAGTCCAGGATTCGATTATCAATCTGTTCAACAAAGTTGCTGATAAACTTTTTTTTTAAAGTTGTAGACGTTTGTTTTCTTTTTAATTACTTTAATTTCCATATTTAACTTTCTTTTAATACTCTCTATCAGCTTTAGATTTTTAATACTTACCTCTGGAGAGTACGCACAACTCTTAACCCAACTAATTCCTTTTTATCTTTCAACTCGTTCAAATTGAGAAGACGTTTGATTGTCTGTAAAAACTAAATAGAATTATTTTAGTTTCAAATTTTAATTTTTAATATAGTTTCAAAGTATTATATTAGTTAAAATTAAAAATCAAGTAAATTTGTTTTAAAAATAGTATATAATAAAAACTTTATTAAATTGTGTTTAATAAGTAAATTGTTTATTAAAAAACCAAAGTTATAAGCGAAAAACAGTTTAGTCTAAGCAACAGGTTTATGAAAAAAAAATGTTTTTCATACATCGCAGATGCAGTTTAATGTTTGGTTTAGTACACTACAAATACATATTGTGTAAAAGATATAATTTTATTTTCATACACTTCAAGAATAGAAAAACATATATAAAAAGTTTCAATATTAATTGCTTTTGAGTTAGAGTTATAGTATTTATTTATTTTTCCAAGCACTTCAACATTTTCCTTTAATTGTACTTTTGACTATTAAAAAAAATTATGAAATCAAATCATGCAAGTTTTTTTAAATTTAAGCTATTAATTTTTTTTCTATTTATTTTTTTCTGCAGTTTCATTAACTTTTATTTGTTAAGGAATTTTGTATAGCATTAAAGCTAATAGTCGATGCAATTAAATATGTTTGTACTTTTTGAACAATAGTCTTGAATTATATTTATTTGCACTTAGATTAAACAAAAAAATGTTTATTTATAAACCATTAATAACTTTTTTGTCGTGCAAATATTTTTTGTTAATATTTTTTATTTATCTCGAGAAAGTTCTTTCTTCTTCTTTTTGCCAAACTTATGGTATTGGGACTATAAAAATTGTAGAAATAAATTTAATTTAGTTTAAAAAAAAGACGATACTATAAAGTCATCATTTATTGATCTAAAATGAAACTAAAGCTATTCTAACATTAGTATTAATATTAGTTTCTATAAAAAGTTTGTTGGATTTTTTAAAAACTACTTGATAATAAAATTTATTGCTTATAGAATAAAAGTTAAAAAGCTCAAAAAGTAAAAAGTTTGGTCTAAAGACCTGGTTTACAAAAAATAAATAAATAGTACGTAAAATCTATAATTATATTTTTTTTATACGACTAAAAAAATTAAAAAGTAAATTTAAGAAACAAATACTAACAGCTATCGAGTTTTAATTAAGTTTTGCGATTCGTTCGCCAAGCTCTTAAATATTTGTCTTTGTTTTTGGTTCTGACTATATAAAAAATGCAAGTTAATTTCAATGGCTTTTTAAGTATATAAACCTTAACTATTCGCTTAATGTTTGCCTGCAGTATTTGCTCTTTATCAACTGATGAATTCGATATAAATTTGATATTTTTTTTGTAGTTTAATTTTTATTAATGCTTTGTGTCAAAAGTCAGGTTCATTAAATACGTAAAAAGTATTAATCTTACTTAATATGTTATGTCTTTATACGCTTATTGGAGTAATATCAAATTGATAATATAACTGTTAAACAACGCAGAAATTGTTAATGTAATCTGCTATGTTTAGTCAATATTTCACATTTGATTTTCTTATTTTTAAATAAAAAAAAGGAACATGACTATTTAACTTCTAAAGCTGTTGCCTACACTATACTATTTTAAGATTATTAGGATGTTTATCAGAAGTTTTTTTAAGTATAAATACTTCCTTTTTATCACTTATAAATTTTATAAGATTATTAAAAATTCATTTTTTTTAATATAGTAACTTAAAGTTTAATGCATAATATATTTTTGATACAACTGAATTATTTCATTAGTCGAAAACCAACATGCTTTTTAACTTTAAAATTTCTAGGTAGCTTTAAAATATATTGTACTTTTTGATTAATTTTGTGAATGTGAAAACTGTGGTTTATTTCTTAAATTTACAAGGAATATAATTTTTTCTTGATGAAAAAAGTATGTGTGTTAGCATTGAGAAAATAATTAATACAATTATCATATTGTTGTATTTGAATAATATCAATGGTTTTTTTTTCCTAAAATCAACATAAAAAAACTAGTTGTAATTATAAGGTTACTTATACAAGCTGTTTGGCAAGTTTAATTTCCTTATTTTTGAGAATACTTTTGCATAGTTTGATACTTTTAGTAAACTTTTATTGTGTTATAAGTTTACGAAAAAAAGAGAACTAATTTTGAGGTACTAAAATTTCATATTATAAGTTAAAACTAAAAAGATAGACCTTAGTTCTTTAAAAAGTACAATATAAAGTTTTCAAATTATCTAAGTTTTAGTTTGCCTTATCCATTAGTTTTCTTATATTTTTTTAAGTAAAACAAAAATTAGCAGCGAGCTGTATACAATATTATATGAGTACCAATGTTTTAGTATTTATAAGTTAGTCTTTGGTTTAACAGCTGTATTAGTTTGCTAAAATTGCTAAATATTTGTTTTGAAAAACTAGTTGCTTGAAGAGCTACCAATTAATATAAGTTTTGTAATACTATATATCTATTTTGTTATAACTCAGTTTAAATAAAAATGTATTACGTAAGGAATAACATAGTTTATTCCTTTTACAATTAAAAATCATATACCACTTTCTAAAATATATTTATTAATACTTATTTTCTGGTGTCAATTTTTATTTATATACTGTTAAATAACAGTAATAAGTTACTATTTCTCTTTAGCTTTCATTAAATGTTTTTAATTATGTGTATGGATGGATCTATACATAATGATTTAGCGTTAACAAAAATTTGTTCAATCAAATTTTAGACGGTTGATAATTTCTTTACAATTAATTTTTTTTTTTTAAATCTTTATAAAACTTTGTATTTCAAAAATTTTCAGTCAGTAACCACTTATGATTATTTTAATTAAAATTAGCTTAGTAATATAGCTGTACAAATTTGACTTAATTTTAACACTTTTGTTCTTTTAATTGATGTACTTTAGTTACATTCAAAACAACAAGAATTAAATTTTGTTAATGTTCATTAGAATAATGGTTTTGTAAAATATATTTACATTAAATAAATTGTTAAATTCAGTTTTTTACTAATTAATAGTAATAAGTTGTATATTAATTTCTGGTTTGAACATAAGTTATCATCTAGTTAACTTAGAATTTTTCTTAGTAGACTAGAACTATATTAACCAATTCCGAGAAAGCTTTAAAAGATTCTAAAGAGTTATTTTTATATAGTTAGATTTATTTTTTAAGTTGTAAACAAATTGTTCCTGTTTCAAATTAACTTAACCTAATATAGTTAAAATATATTACTGATAAAATAAAAATTATATAAGTTTGATTTATTGTTTTTGAAACAATTAAATGATTTTCAAACTGTAGGCAATTTGGTTTCGAATTCCTTGTCTCTATTTTATTTATAGTATTAATACACGAAATAAGACAAATGATGCACTTTATATTGTTGCTTTGGTGTCAGTACTGATATGTTTTTGCAATTAAATTGTTGTAACACAGTTTTGTATATTTGGTAACTATGTTTTTATCGTTTAATTAATGTTTAAATATCGTTTGTATAGGTTAGAGTCAATAAGGCAACCAATTTTAAATGTTTTTTTTTAACTTAGGTAAAATAGATCATTTACATTTGTCATGTAAGTTATACACTAGGTCAGTGCTTCTGAACCTTTTTCTAGTGGCGGAACCCTTTTCAAAAATTCAACTTTTCCGCGGAACCCCTTATTTAATTTTACATAAAATGTTTAATATAATATTTCCTGCAAAAAACAAAAGAATTTCAGTAAAATACGAATTTTTTAACAAAACTGTATCATTGTTAGAAATCATACCAATTGTAATAGTATTAAGTCGAGTAAAACTCAAAGTGCGCCAGTGCCAATAGGTAATTTATGATTCTATGATAAATAAATAAAAACAAACATGTTTAATCGCAACGTCATGAAAATCTTTCCTTGCATAATAAAAACAAAATAAGAGCTACAAACAATAACGAAAAGAACATGAACCTAATCGAATTCACAGATTACTGTAATAAACGAGTAAAATGCCTAACAAAAAAAAAACAATTAGTGCGAAACTTGAACTTGTCTCTTAGCAACAATCATGTCAATACGCGGCTGGATTTTGGATAGACTGAAACGGAGACAGGCAGATAAGGTTGAAGTCAGCATACAGTTCCTTTACTTCGTTTTAATGTTTGTTACATGCGAAAAGCCGGACTCGCAAAGATAAGTGATGGTGAATGGTAAAAGAAATTTTACTGCACGCTTTGCTAAGACGAGGTACTCTTAATTTTGCACATATCCAAAAATCTAAAAGCTCCTTCCGTTTGAAACTCAATTTTAAATTGCTATCTTCATATAATTGCAGCAATTCGTTTTCTGTATCTGTAGGAAGATTCACTTCTTCTAAAGCAATATCACACATAAAAGGATTCAAAATCCATAAATTTCCGATGCGAACATCTTTAGAAAAATAATTTTAAAAATTTTGTAGAAAAAGGATCAAGGTGGTTGTATATTTCGTCAGAAAAGTTGAATTCTATGCATTTTTCATGGGCCTCATCAAACCGGTGAAATATCGCAAAATTACCATCCTTTTTCTTCAAAAATTTAATACTTTTTTTTAACGCCTCAATCTTGTTTGTCATGACAAAAATGGAATTTTGCTTCCCTTGCATGCTTAAGTTAAAAGCGCTCAATTCTTCGAAAATATCGGTGAGATAAGCTAGCCTAGCCAAAAAAACATCATCTTCAAAGAACTTCACTAATTTTGAGCCTTCATCTTTAAGAAAGGTGAACACCTGCTTCTTAAGTTCAACGAGACGAACCAGTGTCCGCCCCTTCGACAGCCAGCTAACTTCGTTGTGATAAAAATGTCGCAGATTTTTAGGTCTGCTTGCCTTTTTTTTTTAATTATAGTAGCATTTTTTAAGTAAAAAATAAGCTTTTTACATATTAAATTTTAAATCAAGCTAATAGACATGTTTTAAAACATTTTTACAGCAATTGAAACAATAGAATATACCAGAAATAAGTTTCTGATAAAGATTTTTTATTTAATTTTATTGTGTAAACATTTAAAATTTGTTTTGATTGCTCCTACATTGTTTGCTTTAGTGATAAAACCAGTATTTTCATGACTTCACTAAAAATAGAAATTCAATAAATTTGCAAAAATTTGCGCAACCAGGACACCTATATATAATGAATACCCATTTAAAGTCCTACCGCTAGATTCACACTAAGCAGATCAATAAATGCTATAATTATATATGTTTTACATTTTATGTGTTCCATTATTTTTGAAGTTTTATGATTTATGTTTTTTATTCTTTCAAATTTCTTTTTTAAATTTCGAAAGGCTTTGCGGAACCCCTGGGAGGCGTTGCGGAACCCTAGGGTTCCGCGGAACTCCATTTCAGAAGCACTGCACTAGGTTTTTTTAGTTTTATATAGAACAATATCAAAAGTTGTTATAATGTGTTGAAAACTTTGTTGAATAAAATTTGTTTGTATTAAAGATTATTTAGTTATCCCATGACAAACATACATGTGTGTCTTTTTACAATATTTAATAAAGAAGATTTTTTTTAGAAATAGTTGTATTAATACATTAACATGATCAGTTTAAGAAAGTCTTTCAAGCTTTAAAGTTTTATAATTGTAAAACTCAGTATATTTTTTACAACACTTTTTTTTTTTAAACATAGAACTTCCACTTACTATTTACGTAATACATTAAAACCACAAAAGAAGTATTCTGCAACGTCTATATAATATATTTAATTTCACCTGACTTACTCTGTCTTATCCACAAATATTTTGACCAGCATATGCCTGGTGTAAAACATTGTTTTATGCTAAAAGCAGTAAAAACTTTATTGTAAAGTTTAGTCGAACAGAGAAAACAACATTTAGAACATTTATATTTAAATACATAGTAAACATTATAAAAAGCGATTACTTGTATAATTTTTATAGCCAGAATGTGCTAGTTAAATTTTTATCTTAAAACCTAAGTAACTTATAAAAAAATGTATAGCTTAAGTGTATGCTTATCGATAGTTATGTTTTGTTATTAAACTTTTTAAGTATACAGAATTACAACTTTAATTTTCTAAAAAACAAACACTTTGAGAATAATTAATTTAAGATTTTTTTTCTTTGTAGCAGGGGGGCTTTGAAACTTTTATGTAATGTATGACATAGTTTTACTTGTTAGTTAAAAAAGTTTTCGAGTAAAGTAAGTTATTATAAAAAATAGATTTTGAAAACGAAATATATTTATACAATTTTATTATTTAGTTTATCTGTTACTATATAAGCGAAATTAGACCAGTACAAAAATGTAACTACTTTAGTAATCATATTTATAATGGTTATAATATCTTAATATAACAAATTATAAGTTAAATAAAACTACTAAAATATTTGGTACTGTTTCTTTAAATTGCGTCTTATCACTTCTATTATTAATTAAAAACTGTAAATATTAACTTTTGTACACACAATAGCTAGAGTGACAAATTATTTTTTTAACTTGGTTTCTTTTAGTTAAAACCTTTAAGTCTATTGAGGTCTAATAAAAGCGACTACAAAGTACTGAAGTTTGTTCATTTTACCAAATTATCAAAGTTTTTCAAACTTGAACTCTAAAATATGATATATTTCAAAAAAAGCTTAAAATATGAGTGATATTAACCAACTTTTAACAAATTTAATAAATCTCGATAAATGTACGGTTTTAAATAGTTATAAATATAAAGTTATTTAAAGTTCATTTAACAACTAACTTTGACTAAATAACCACGTAATTATTTAAAATCACTAAACAACATACTTAACAAATTTATATAACAACTTTAATTTTTTATCATTAGCCTGTAAAAAAGTTATAACGAGTACATGCTTGGTATCATAATTATTTATATCTGAAAGTTGTCATATTTAATTTAACAAAATAACTTAGAAAAACATTTTATAAATGATAAAATTCTACCTAAAAAACTTAAAAAGAATAAAAAACAACTAAAAAATAGATATTGTTTACTAAAAAAGTACAGTTCAATAATATTTTTAAAAATTTAATAACTTTTTTATTTAAAAGATATACATAACTCAAATTTTCACAACTAAATAATTTGTACTAAATTTTTCAGTTGTTTACTTAGCAATAAAAGTAAGTCTTGTTATACATAAACGTAATTAATTTAACAAATGATACAAACATCAGTCAATATCAATTTTATGGAAATATAAAAAAAACACTCATATGCTTTTTTCAAACGCTTTACTATATTTTCACTGCATATCCATTAAAACGTTACTGCAGAGTATAAGGGTTTAAAACACAGTTTTTCTTTAAAAACAACAAAAGAAGGTCTTAATCCTACGTAGTCATATATGTAATTAAAAAAAAAATAAAAATAATCAACGCAAAAGCATTTATCAGACTATATACTATGCATACAAAACAACACAAAGTAGTCAGTTACTTTAACAAATAAAGAAACTTTATAATCCAAATCTTTTTGTTAACATAATTCCGTTTTTTTTATATTAACAAAGCATTAGTCTCACTAGGTCAATTACAATATTGCAATGGCTTACAACTCTTAATCTCTATAGCCGATAGTTATTTGCATAAATTGTGCTATTAATTATTTGTTATTGTCTTTATTTAGTTAAATATAATTATTGAACTCTTAAAAGAAAATTTTATAATACTTTTTATAAGCTAGGTTTCACAGCTTTACAAACTAAAATGTTATATATACAAGTAATATATACAAAAACAATTTTATTAGTATATACAATGAAGGCGGCATGTGTTTATGTGTTTAAAAATACATACAAAACGTTTTCAAAAGTTTTGTTTTTTATTTTATGTAGCTATTTTATTAACTGATATTCATAAAATATATCCCTTAAACTTAAGAAAATAACAAAAACACTATAAACAATACTTTGCTCAATGGTTATTTTGTTTTTGTTATTTTTCTCACAACTAAATCAGATAACCAAGTACAACTAAATTTAATTTAACACAATATTTTATTATTACTGCTTCCTGTATTGTGTTTGAATGCTTTTAAACTTGCTTTAAATTGAGTTTGATTTTTAATTATTATTTGTTTTTTATCTTTATGTTATTATGACTTTCATGAAAAAGTAGCATGATACCTGTATTAAATATTATAACTTCATCAACAAATGCTTCCAATAACCCAAGAGAAAAGAATTATCTTGTTTTTCTAAATGAACTTTGCTAATTTATTTAGCTTGTATAGGTATTAAAATACAACTAAAAATTAAATAATTATCAATTAATTAGAAACTCTAAATTGAATAGCTAGTTTAAGATTTTTTTTACTAAATTGTAAAAAAAAAAAATATCTAATTTTTCTGAAAATTTTAATTACTTTTTGATAAGAAATTGAATTTTAATTGTCGATGTCAAGTCATCAACTAAAAAAATGCTCATTAAAACTTAAAACATAAATATTTTTGAGTTGAATGATTTTATCTATGTTAACCCAATACAAAACTTTTAAAAATATTTCAAACAAGTTAAAAGTCTATCTCAAAAACTGTTAAAAAGCAAATAATACAACTAGAAGTCTTTACAATAGATTTTGACGAAAGCATAAAAATTAAATTTTAATGCTTTAACATTTGAAGTTGTAAAAAAAAGTAAATTGTTTATTGAGCGAATTGTTTTAGCATCCGATTCGTTTAAATTTTATACTTAACATAGCATCTAAAAGCTGTTCTAATTTGCAACTGTAATGTTATGTTTTTAAGTATTAGTTAACTATTTTGAAATAAGTATTTGTTGTTGACATCACTAAATTAACTTAAAGTTTAGTTTGTTTGTAATTCTTTATTAAACCTTAAAACAGTTTTATTTTAATGCAATAAGTTATATACATTATTTTTTCAACTATACCTTTTTGTTTGCTTATTAAATCTTTATGAAATCTTTTTTTTAAATTTAAAAGATTTTTACAAAAATTCAAACAGAAAATAATATCAGATTTTTTTTTATTGTTTATTTATACAAGATTGCATCTATAAAAGTAATACAAATATGATCCCTTCCAACTTGTATATCTTTTTGGGATTATTTATAAACCTACAAAATAAGATTATTTTTTTCACAAAAAGAATAGAAAACAGAATTATTTAAACAAAAATTAGAAGTAAAAAAACTTATAGTAAACCAAAACTAGTCTCAGCGTAATAACTCAGGAGTTTTAGAAAGAGAGATTAGTCAATTAGTAGTAAGACTTATCATTCGGCAAGCCGATTGTTATTTTCGTATTTAAACCAATGTTCAGACCTGGAGGAAAAGATCCGATAGCAGAATTCACACAAAGTATGGTAGTTTACCAGTTTAACTGCTTATGTGAAGCTAGTTATGTCGAAATGACCTCAAGACAATTTGGCAAAAGAATAAAGGAAGATATTCCAAAAAATATCGATGAATTTTGAAAGAGTAATAAGAAAACTAAATCTATTAGAGTAATACATGCTTCAAAAAGATCTGCTATTGCTGAACACTTAGTAAAAAACCTTGATTGTGCTAGTTATTATAATTTAAAAAGATTTAAAATTGTTAAAAATTGTTTTCACATTTCGGACTTAATTAAATTTGAAGCTATTTATACTTTTTTAAGAAAACCTAAGCTGTGTGAACATAAAGATTTTGATTATACTGTTTCGTTGTTTTCTTAAATTGTTTTATAAATTGTTGCTCTCTTTTATTATTTCTATAGGTGCATTGTAATTATAAGTACTTTTGTATTGTTAATTACTCTTTGCTTTATTATTTATTATGTTGATTGCATTTTCACTATATAAGTTAGATTTAAAATTTTATTTTTAATGCTTAGTATACAACTGACGAAAGAAGCACGAAATATATTTTAATGTCAAATTTTGTTTAGTTACCATTTTTGTTATTCAAATAAGCAGTTTTTTAAAGCCCCATCGCATAATGAACTTACTTATTTTTAAATTGGCTATTAATTAAGTACTTGATAAGTAAAGTAATCTTTATGTAAATTAAATAAGTTTATTTTTATGCTTAATAAGATAATGATAAAATGTATAGTTTTCGAATTTGAAATTAAAATTGTTTAGAGAATTTAATTTCGCCGTTTAAAATCAAATAGCCATACTTTTGTATTAATTATCACTATTTTTCAGTGTTTAACAATTTAACAACTACAACTCGTAATTTATGTTTTATTATAACTGATAACATTAACATATATGTATTATGTTATTATTATTATTATTAAACATTTTTCTTTAAAATGAGAAATTGTTTATTAAAAATGATAATTTTAGATATTTTTAAAATTGTACTGAAACTTGTTTTACTGTTAAAGCAAATAAAAAACATTGAGTTAAAATTAACAACTTGAAAGTTAAATTATCTCAGTAGATTTATTAAGATAAATAAGTATGTAATTTTATAATCATCTAATTACTTTTAATGTCTCTAAAGAATTGATTAAAATAAATGCACAATTTTAAAATGGTTTAAAATTAAATGTTTAATAAGCCGTTAAGCTTTATAAAATTTAACTTTCTTGTAATAGTATTAAAGTTTACTATTATATTTGTTTATTACATCAGATTATAGAGAAAATTTGTGTTTTTTTTTACGACGTTATTAATAGTTAAATGAGTATTGTTCTCAATAACTATTTCTTTTGGTTTATAACTCTAAGTAAAAAAGTTATAGTAAAAGTTGTTTATTCAATACTTTTCACTAAGTAAATCACTAAGTTAAACAAAAAATTAAAACTTTTGATAGAAAATTAAATAAAAAAAAATATTAACAACAAAGTTCAAGAGACGACCGGGTTTCAATCTAGAACAAAACCATACTCAGTTAATCGAAAGCAAGCTTGTGGATGATCGAACACAGTTTGTTATTTAATGTTAAAATTAAAACCCACAAAACCGTCTTATGAATAAAAACATATTTATTTAATAACAAATGCGAAGTTAATACTTTTTATATCCCAAAAATTTTAACCAGCACAATGTCTGGAAGCAAAAAAAAAAAAATATTCTAAAGTTTTTCTAAAACTAAACTTCTTATATATATGTTTTATTTTTTAATTAAAAAATGTTATTTTTATATATAAGTCTAATATGATGATAACTGTTCAATTTATTGATAAGGAAATTTTAGATAATCAAAAAAAGCAAAAAACATTCAATCTAGCCTTTACATTACCATAATGTAGTTCTCTAATTTTAAGAAAAAAAATATATTTTTTTTTACGCTGTACATACAAAATCATCATAACAATCAGCTTAATCAGCTTAAATTAAATTTAAATGCTTTGGGAATGAATTGATAGATAATTTATAACTTTAAACTTAAAAGACAGGATAATGTAATTTATAATGCTTTTTGTTAAACATCTTATCAACTTTAGCTTAATTTTTAATACAAAAAAGTGTACAAACGATACTTTACTTAATTTTAGGTTTATTAAAATACAAATAAAATTTGAAATTAGAAAACACTTGCTTTAAAATTTTATATATAATTTTTACTTATATTGTCTAATAACGTCATTTTTAATCGATAGCTTTCTCATTACTAATGATAGTAAAGAATTTATATATAATATAGATATTTAATAACAATTTTATTCTAAAAGTTTCCACATGCAACGAAGCTTTTAATATTATTTTAACTTGACTTTTAATGTTTTTTGCACATTGCAAACGTGGTAAAATTTTTTAGTTTAAAACTAAACCGGCGGTAGGCTCATAAATATTATTTTATCAATTTAAATCCTAATGCTTAGTTTTTTAACGCTATACACATTGATTTTTACCGTCTGGTTAAAACATCTTTCTAGCTTTCTGCTTAATTTTACTAGTAATCTTTTCAAAATAAAATTAAGGCTTTTTAAAATTTTGGTATTTAAACCTTAATTAATTTTATTGCATATTTTTTAATCTACTTATACTTTAGTTATTTAAAATTGTTATTAAGAATTCACAGCTTGTTTTATATCGAAGAATAACTGCAACTTAAATAATTTAAGTTATTAAAAACAGAGTAAAAAAATTGTGTGAAGAAATTCAATATAAACTAACTTTAATTAAGTAAACAAAAGTAAAAAAAAACATATAGCATAAAATAAACTATTAAAAAAATAACATATTTATAAACATAAAACTATGTGATTAAATGGATGAATAAAACTTAACTTTTAATTATACACTTACGATTGCAAATTTTTATTTCATTTATCAATTATGTAAAATAAAAGCTTTAAAGTATATCATCAACAAAACCACATAAATTAAAGTTCCTTGTAACTAACCATATTTCAAGAACAAAAATTAAAATCTTTCTGAACCTTATACACATTTCTAGTAATCTGTAAAATTGGTAGTGTACTCAGAATACTTAAATAGTTTCATTACTTGTTTAATGTTTGCAAATAAACTAGAAACAATCGGAAAATATAAATTAAGAATTTTGTTTTACTTTGTGCATAACAAGTCAGCTGATTAACAAAAAATTGCCTTAAATGCAAAAAAAAAACTATATTTATAACTACTTTCACTTAAGTCTAGAAATTAAAAATAAAAATCTTAACTAATAGTAATTGTTTTTACATGTTTCTTTAGTACTAATCATAATATTACGATTTAATTTTTAACTCTAATTGAAAACAATTGTACGTGTTTGAGCATAATTTGTAAAAAATCAGTCATAAGAACAATTTTACAAGCAAACTAAAATACAGTCTTTTTTTCATTTATTTTATTTAGTAGTTAAATATTATTTTTGTTAAATATATATAAATAACTTTTAATTTATAGTTATAACCAAAAATTTATTTTAAGATGGTTGTTTCGATTGTAATATGTAAAAAATGCAGCAATAAAATACTACATTTTAAATTTTTATTTTATTTTACATAAACAACTCTTTTTTTTTTCCACATTAGTGATAGTTTCGAGCTGTTTTAATCAGGGACGCGCCAATATTGCACGAGGGGACTAAATTGTACACAGACAAAATTGCAAGAAGAAATTCTTGCACCAAAGGTAAATTTTGCACGAGTTACAATTCCGCATGGAAGGTCATTTATGCCGGAGAGTAAAAATAAACAGAAAAAAGCATATAAAAAAATTAAAAGGTTAATTAATTAATAAAAAAAGAATTATCGACCGGGGGTAAGGGTTACGGGTAGCAGTAATAGCAAATAAATAAGAGAAAATTTTAAAAAAAATGAAAGTATTAGAAAAAATAAAATAAAATAAAATTCAACTTGTGCATAAATATCTAGGTGCAAATTTGACAGCTACCCGTTTTTATCAGTTCTACAAAATGCCAATCTTTACCATAGTTAAATATGCTTAAAATCTGTACAGTTTAAGCGTATAATTGTTGGCATTATAGTTACGTTATAAAATTAAGTTCGTTTTCTTTTGTTTTTAAACAATCTCATATAGAAAATCTTTTGAATCAGGAGTCGACAAGTATGCTATATTTGCGGACCGAACTTCAAAACTACTCTCGTCGGAGATTTAGTTACAACATGACTCTTTTCTACTAATTGTCTAATTTTTACAAAAAAATAACTTTTTTTATGCATCGATTTTGTTTTATAGTGAATAAGGTAGTGTTGACGATTGAAACTTTAAACAATTAACAAAGAAATCAAACATTAAAAAAAAATTATATCTTAATTAATTCGTATGTTAATCATTTGTTATAACACACAGATTAAATGTTACTTAAAGTTTAGAATGTTAAACAATAAGAAAAATTGTTTTTCAGTAGAAAAAACACAACTTATAACAAACTTTAGTTAAATGTTAAAAAAAAACTAATCATCTCTAACGTACGTATAAATAGTTTTTAAACAGCTCTGATTTTTATAGCTGCAAAAAACAGCTCATAAAAATTTAACTGCCGTTTACTCATTTATACCTTATGGAAACAAAAAGTTTGACTGTTTTAAACAAAGTTTCAAAACACATTCCTGGAAACAAAACGCCCACTAACGATATTGAATTTATTGTCCAACTAGTTTTAGTACCAACTTAAATTTATAAGATTCGTATTTTTATTTTAAAATTAAAGATCTTTAAAAAAATTATTGTATTATTGATTGTTTTTTTTTAATAGTTACACTTCTATAAATTAGTTTTTAAGCTGTGAAAGACGGCTCATAAACACATAAGCAGACAAGGTAGTAAAAGCTTAATAAAAAGACTACAACGAAACAACATTTACTTAATAATTACAATGCTGTAAACTTTTTTATGTTGAAAACTGAACTCAATAAAATTAATTTAAATAATTTTCAACTTGCCAGACATTTAATTTGTATAAGTACTCTCCGGCAAATGATGCAAATAAGTTAACTTTTAAGTCAAAAACCTGTTTGTTAATACATTAGAAATTGGTATTATTTATCACATATTTATCAATAAGAAAGCACACTTGTTTTTCGCAAATTTTTATTGTTCATTCTAAATGTTTTTTAGATTTCCAACAAATAACATGAATTAAAAGCAGAAATACTAGTAAAACATTATAAGAAACTGTATTTTTTTTAGTTTTTTAAATTAAAAAAAGTAACCCATGTTAATTATTTACTATTAATTTGAATTAAATGGTGTGACAACGTTTTAGTCGGCGGAATCAGGTGTAACTTATTTAATCCGTGGTAGTCTGGAGCATTTAAAGTTTATTTATTCATAGTTATTGTATTAATAAAAAACAAACAACTTTTATGAACTTTTGTTGCTATAGTTTAAAATCTCCGGCTAAATTTATCAGATATATTTTTTTCGTTGTTTTAATTTCCAATCCAAAATGTGTTGTGTGAGTTTCAAAATTTTGGTTTTGTGGGCCAGACTTACATGCTGCGATTTTAATATTCTCTGGCTGGATTCAACTCAAAATCTGAAAAAATCTGCGGGCCGTATGGTGGCCACTGATCAGATATAAGTTTATTTAGATTTATTGATTACGTTACAAGAATATTAGAACACTTAAAAGAAAACTAAAAAAATAAAATGTTTATAATGATTTAGTATTTAACAAATGAAAGTATTGAGAAAGTGTTCATACAATCGTATAAGTTATGGTTGACTTATGGTAATAAGCTATATACTCATACTTTTTTCAAAAAATTTAAAAACAATATAATGTTTTTTTTTTTTATTTAGTAATTAAAAAGAAAGTTGACACAAAGTTATATTGATAAAAAAATGAATATTAATGACTTAACAAAATTCCATTTTGTAAAAAAAATTATTAGATTAAATCTTATAACTAGTTTAATTACCTTTTCTAACTTTCGTATCAAAATATCATGAAATTCAAAATTAGGTAAATGATAAACTATTGGTTATACGTAATTATCATCTAGAACAGCCTAGGACAAATTTATAATAAAATGATAAATAAATGATAAAATAACCTAGGATATATTTATTTATGTTAGTGAGTAACTTTCTTTTATCACAAACTTTGAAAATTAATGTTTATTGATTGTCTTTTAAAATTTTAAGTTAATATTTAACTGTTTTTTTTTGATGTCAAATAAATTTTTCAAGTGTTACTACTTTCTATGTTCAAAATTCTTAAAGTTCAAAACAATCTTCTTTTTTTTTTCTTAAAATTAAATACTGTTTTGTATATTTAGTAAAATTTTGTTAATACTTTTAAAAAAGAGGCAAAAAAAAATAAAAACGAAGTTAATAATTGCTATTCTAAGACGTTAACTTTTTAGATTTTAATAAGTATTAATTATAATAAGTATTTTAATTATAATTCAAATTAAAGAAAATTTTAGATGCGTCAAAACAGTAAGTTATAAAAAAATAAAACCGCACTTAGACAAATTTACTTGTTTTAGTTTTATTTAATTAGAGTTTGCGACATAATTAAATTTTACTAATGTGCGTTAAACCTTCTAACCTCAAAATATAACTAATTACTTTTTCTTACTTACATTAATGATAAACAAACAAGTAAAACTAAATTTATTTTTTTGTTGAAGAAGTACTGCGAGCATTTTTGATTGTTCTTAAAATTAAAAATTTTATCAAAAACAATGTTATAATAACAATACATTTTGTATTTAAAAGAATACAAAAACTATTTATCAAAAGTTTGATATATTTTCTAAAGTTTGAGATGGTTTTGTTTTTAAATTATACTTTTGTAAAAATTATAATTTTAAAACGAAAACCATTTATTTGTAGTTAAACGTTTTACTAAATTTAAAAGATATTTAGATATTTTACTAAAGTTAAAAGATATTTACATATTTTACTCAAAATACATATATTTCGTTCTAAAATGAGTATATACATCAAAATTATTTTTTAAAATTAATTTAAATGAAAATATTTTTGTACTTTCGTGAATAAGTTAAAGATTTAAATAATAGAATTTAAAGCAATATCAAAAACATCGAATTTTTTTTAAAGTGTTCAGTGACGTCACTTTTCTACACAAAAACGTTCATTTATTTAAAAAATTTATTCCGTTAGCAGTTAGGTAGATGATGTTGATGATAAACATGACTAATATTTTGAACGTTGTCACGAACAACGTCGCTTTAATACATGAAGAATTTAACAAAAATAAGTTGAAATAAAAATTTATATCTTTTTTATTTTTAACAGCATAGAATAGAAAATAATTAAAATTTACAAGTTTGTTTCACATTCTCATAATGCTTCAAAAAGTTAGAGCTGTGAGTAAACATCTTTCTCATCCATAAAATAGTTTTATCAAATATATTTTTTAAATTTGTTACGAACCATTAATTGTAAATGATTAACTGAATTGTTTCAAAAAAAACCAAAATACTATTAATTTTTCAAAAACAGAATTGTAGATTAACTGTATTAGGCAACGTCAGTTATTAATAACAAAACTTAAGAAAAGCTAGTTGTAGTACAGAGGTCGGCAGACTGCGGCCCGTAGGCCAATTTTATGAGGGAGTTCATGTTTAAGTAAAGATAGTTTTAGTAAAACAGGCATTGGTCTTGTATTACATAAAAATAGTTTAGATAAAAAAACGCAAATCGTTTAGAACAATCGGAATTAAGCGCTTATTATTTTTTTTTGCTGCAGTGACCGTTAGAAGTCACTAAATACTGTAGGGTTTTTGAAATTTACAACCGGGCATATTTGTATTTGTTATTAAAAATTTTAAATTAAAAAAAAAAACACCAACGCTTGAAAACAAACCAAAGTAAGAATAATAATAATAAAAATAATTACTTCGGCTAAAACATCGGTTGGAGTAAAAATTAAAAAAAAAAATTAATTGACCCCAATCAAAAATTCAACCCCAATCCAAAAGATATTTTTTGATTAAAGGCAAAGGACTATTTTCTAGAATAAAAAATTTTAGTTATCTTTAAAGGTAAGGGAAAACATTTGGATCTAAAGTTTGGACATTTTTTGATAATTTTAAAATGCTACTAATCGAGCTAATTTAACTTTCGTTATAAATTTTTGCTGTTTTACATTAACTTTTATCGTGTATCAGAAAATTTCTTTATTGCTTTTATTAATCTAATATAAAACTTTGAATAGTTTATAACTCTGTAGCTTTTGTACTTAATTCTATGAAAAGTAATTTAGCTCTATAAATAAAAGTAATTCGATCTGGCAGGCCATACTGTTACACAACTACCTACTTAAGAATATTCCTTTTGTGAATTTAATAATAAAGAAACAAAAAGTACTATAAAAGATAAAAATTAAATTTTAACAATAAAAAAAACAATTCATTTTTTACTTTAGTTATAATTATAAATTTTAATTATACAACAGTTATGTCTTTACAGTGACTTTAGTTTTTATCTACATAAAATATCTCATACAAAATAAACAAATTTTTTGTTCCTTCAGATAAAGGATTTCATAACGCAATTAAAAAAAATTGAAGAAACTTTTTTTTAATTATATTAAACAGTTTGTGAAATTATACGTGAATTTACAAAAACTAACATAAAATGTTTTTACAACTTAAAAAAATGTTTTTTAATACCTATTAGAACACTTTATTTTACTGCATTACATTTTCAAAAATGTAATGACTTTATTAGGTAAGAATAAAGTTGTTAAATTTTGGTTATATTCTAGAAAACTGTAATACGTGAAATTTCATTTTTTTAATCTTACAAATTTTTTATAAAACTAAAACTTAAAAAAAGCTTCTACTAAACATATCTGTTTCCTATAACAAACTATTCTGAATATAATCTATCTTAATATCGACTTTAAAAATAACTTATGAGTTATTAAAAAATTACTGCCTCTTACAACTATAAAACTAATATATTAAATGAGTTAGTTTTGCTAGATTGTCAACTAACAAACACTTATTAATGCTTTATACATATATTATTAATAGTGTTATTAACTGTTTCTTTTTTATTAAAGTTAAATTTGTAAAGCTGCCAAATACATTTCACAACAATAGAAGTTTAAAGTCATGTAAATAAATATATTTTTGAAATATTAATAAATTACTAAATTTAATAGATAAATACTAAAAAAAATATTGGAAAAAATATCTAAATATAAAATAAATAGCTTAAAGACACCTTACCAAATGACTAGTACTAAAATTAAGTCTAACTTCAATGATATATTCAACATAGTTTAAATGAGTAGTACAAAAATAAGAAAAATAACACATATTTTGTTTACTGAAAAACGGAAAAAGTCGTGTAAACCAAAAAAATTCAGAAATTTTATGCTTGAATGAATGTAATATCTTACGTTTGTGCTAAAATACAAGCATTTATATGAAATTGCTTCAATATCTAATTCGTTTTTACTAAATGACTGATGTTTTTTATTCGCAGCAAGTTTGTACAGCTATTCCAGTTAGCTGAATAATTGTTTTACTAGTTATGAATTACAAGAGAAAATTCTATCAATTTATAAAACTTGTTAGTTT
Source organism: Thalia democratica (assembly GCF_965202585.1). NCBI lineage: Eukaryota > Metazoa > Chordata > Thaliacea > Salpida > Salpidae > Thalia > Thalia democratica. The sequence continues at coordinate 80,604,308 of NC_139168.1, forward strand.
ATTTTTATAATTTAGAAAAAAAAAACCATATGGTATCAAACATTTAATAATTTCAAATATAACTGAACAAAAATTCTTAATGTTTGACAATTTAAATTTATATTTTAATGGTTTGTTAACACCCCTGAAAATACAATTAAAAATTTTAAAATATATCAATATTTGTTTTTAATCAGTTAATCACGAGCCAATAAATAATTATTACTACTTTATTTATAAATCAGCAGCATTTAAACTGATAATATTAAATTACATCGATATTATCCTACTATACTTGAATCAGTCTAATGTTTTATAGATTAAAATTACTTACAACGATATTAAAAAAATTAGTAATTTTAGAACTTTAATACTAATTTCCATAGGTTATGACTTCTTTCGTAAACTTAGTAGTTTTTATTAGTCGTATAGTATTATCTTTAAATGTTGCGACTTCTGTAATATTTAATCTCTACTATATGTTTTAATTTTTAGATTCTTAAAACGCATTTACTTAGCAACAATTGTTTTAAAACTAAGAGTTTTTTAAAACGTATTCAAGCTAAACTTTTAAATTTTCAAAATTATTACAAGCATATAATTCTTTAAAGTTTTCGATAGTTAGGTCACAATAAAAATTAGCTATATTTAAATGGTCAAAGTTCTTTTACTACTACTAATAATATTTTTTTTCAAGTAATATTTATTTTGAAAACTCACTAGAAAAAAAAAGAAAAAACTTACATATTTGTTCTTCTTATTATTTTTATTATTGTTTTAATTTCGAAACTTAAGCTGAGTTTAAACTTTATCGTAAATTAAATCTAAAAATTTAAATTTAGTTTGATTTGTTTTTAAGGAAAAAAAAATGTTTGTATTTTTTTGTTTAAATACTGGTTTCCATGACTGTTACGTATCTTTTTAGATTTTTCGTATAAACACTGACGAGGTCTTTGACCGAAGCATAATTTGCATAATTAAGTCTTGAAAGAATAATTATTTTTAGATTCTTCTTAACTAGTGCAGTAAATCGATTTATACAAGTTTTAATTAAGAGGAACGCCTACATTATATTTGGATGTTTATTTATTTATAATGCTATAAATATAAGGTCGTATATGCTTAAATAAACTTAAAGAAAAACTCTTTTTAAAGTTATAGTTGCTGCTTCTGACCATAAAGTAGATAGACTCTAAAAATAAGCAAAATCATTGTTGATTTTTTATTTAATTTGGCCTGCCTTGATTTATTCTGGATCTTTTTGATTTTTTAATATTTTCTAAGTAACACTGTTTATGTGCAAGGCAACCATGTTATAAAGTTTTTATCTGATTGTTTTGCTTTGTTTATGAGAAAACTATACCAAAAGTCATAAAAAGTAGACCAAGTTTTTCTAAAACGTTAAAATACTTTCAGTAATCTAAATTCCTGAAATGGGTCACAAGTTGAGCTAATTACTTTAAAGTTTAAATGAATGGTATAACAGTTCTTGTTTAAAATAAGTCTAAATCATTCTTTGTAATATAAAAGTAAAAGATTATATAAAGAAAATTTTTATTTTTATTGTAATATTCAAATAGAAAAAATCTATTTATAAAAAATAATAAATGGATACATTAACTTAACTATAACCTTTGCAGTAGCTTATATTTGCTTTTTTTTAATGTTTACTATAGGTTGTGGATTGATAATTAAGCCTATACTTTTTATGGAAGCTTTGTATATAGCTTATTTAATGCAAAATATTGATTTTACGTTAATTGTTGAAGGAGTTTTGGTTTTTGAGTTTTTTGGGCAGTCAGCTAAGAGGTTTTAGCAGTGTTGTGAGCAAAATGGTCATTGTCTAAATTTGAGTTTTATAATATATTTTATTCTAAAAAATAAGTAAAACATTATAGATACTTAATTTTTTTTTACACAACTTTTAGTTTAGTATCTGTAGTTGCATTTATTAGGTTAAATTATTAAATAAAAGTTAAATTTATAGTTATAGTTAAAAACTTTTTCATTTAAAATGTAAAAATATATATTCGTTATATTGATCTTGTGAAATTGACCTTAGTAAAGTATAAAAAATAAACTAAACTGTAAATTATTTAATAGCAAAAATATTTTCTAAATTGCTTAAATAAATTTTCAAAACCGTGTTATTAGCTCACCGTACCTTTAATTGTTTAGTATAAATTAAAAATTATAAATAAAATTTTCATAATTTTGATATTTTATTTTACTTTTCAAGGTTTAAATATTTTCTAACTTACTGGGTTGGTATTTATCTTTAGAATAAAATCAAAATACAAGAAAATTTACAAGTTATATAATTTAATTATAAACAAGTATATAACTAATCATACATTAAATTATTAAATTGCTGAAGTTTTCTAAATCTATAATTGTTTTACCATTTCAAATGTAAGTGATATACACTACATATCGATAGTCTACAGGTGTTTCAAAAAAGATTAAATAAACAAAAATTGTTTATAATTTTTTTTTAGTTAAAAGTAAGTAACTTTCAATTTATCTTATTGTTTTGCAACTTTTCAACATTCATTCTTAAATAGCATTTTATTAGAACATTTACAAAAACTAAGACATTCTTAACCAAAAGTAGTAACTATAAGTTCTTTTATGTTAGTAGGCTGAAGTTTACAGCTTTACAAGTTGGTCAGTTGTAAAGTATTTTCGGTTATTAAACTAATCATTTTTATGTATAAAAAAGTTAAGCAGATATTTGTGTGTTTGTGGTATTAAACTATAACTTATAGTCTAATACTAGTTACTTTTATTTATCTCTCAGTTCAACATATTAAAAATAATAACTTAATCCAAAAAAACAACGAAAAATTTTGGCATTCGTTAATAACAACTACTTTGTTTAAAATTTTAGTAAAATGTTTACAAGTTCGTTTAATGTACTTATTTTTTTTTAAAGTTTTTGAAGCTTATTGAAAGAAATAAAAAAGTAAAGAAAAGTAGTAATCAAAATAAATTAATTATTAAAATACTTCTAACAGTAATTTTGATTTTGTAAGTTAAAAAAAAAAGTTTTACATTACGTATTAAGTTCGTGCCACAAATTTTATGAAACAATATGATTATATAAAATTAAATTACATTAAAAACATACTAAGGTTAGGTCTAAACAGTTTTAACCAGTATAATTCTGGCAAAAAAATTCAAAGTCTAAGTTGTTTTATAAAAACGAAAATCGGAAAATGAACTTGTTTATAAATGATTTATTTCGATGTAATTTGACTGGATTAGTTTGAATTAAGTTTATGGTTTAATTTTGCTTTCAAGTCATAAAACATATTGTATGTTGTTGGAAAACGAGATCAATATTTTCAAAATATAAGTTATCAATACAAGTTATAAATATTCATTGGAAAATCAACAGTTAAAGAGTTTTGTTTTCTGATAATAAGACCAATCTATAAAATACTAAAATACTAATTTTCCAATTATATTATCTTTTAGAGTTCTTGTAACCGTCTCTGTAGATTTAAATTTATATGAAAAGAAACAGTTGAAAAACGTATTCGTGAAATTTACTAATTTAAAAACACAATTTTTTAACTTGGTGTAAAACAAAATGTATAAATGAAACTATTTTACAAACACAATATCTTTAGGAAAATAAGTAAGCTAAATACAATCTATTCACTTTTATTTCTCATTGTGACTTTAATAAATAACTAAGATAGAGTTTTAGTTAGTGTTTTTATATAAGTAAGTAAGTTCCAAATTATTTTATCTTGTACCTAGAATTTATTAATTAAATGTTTAATGCTAGTTATTAAATTTTAATTACACGCGGACAGAAAACTTTCATATAAATTTAAACTTGTATATAACTTGTAATTGAAAATCAAAATATATTGTAGCAGTTTCCCACAGTCTTTTAAATTTCCTTTTTTTCACAATAGTTGATAGTCTTTTATGATTAATAATCTTGCAAACTTAGATTTTTCTTTTACTGTAAGTCTTATTTAGTACACGTGCAACTTGGACATGCAAAACAGCTTTATATATTAAGAATTTTAATGTTATAAAATGTCGGAAAAAAAATGTTAAAACAACTTTTAAGATCTTAAAAATTTAAAATTAAATTTAAGTCGAAGTGCTTTAAATGTTTTGTTTCAGCGTTTTATTCTTCAAAAAATTTTAGTTATAAAATTTAAGTATAAACTTTTTATTATACGTATAGATATAAAACAATACCAGACATTTGCTGTTTAAAATATTAGGAAAAGTATTTAAAAACGATTAAATTTTAAGTAGTTTTATAGTTTTTTATAAATATTTTTTTGCGATTTCAATTTATTACGTAGTTGTAACAAATTGCCCTTTTTAATTTTTTATTTTAATTTCTACAACAACAATTTGTAGTTTGTCGCTAAAAAGTATTATTGTTTGCTTTGATTTGTGTTAACAGTTGTTATAAGTTAAGTTACTGTATGTTGTATATTGCTTTTGGTATGATAAAACACATGATCACAGATTGTTAGAACTTGGTAAATAACTTTTGCAGTAATAACTACTAGTAATTTGTAAAAAAAAGTTGCTATAAGTGGGTGAGATAGTTTTAGAGTTAAAAACTCAAAATTTTTTGCTACAAAAAGAAGCAAAGCTGTCACCCCTAAAGGTAACAACCCTAACCAGGCTGGGTTTGTTTAATGGTCAGTTAGTCACAGTTCATTGTTAAATAAGGTTTAACTTATTGTTTATTACTTTATACTACTATATATTATAGTTTAATGTTTCAAATATTTTAGCTACAAAAAAGTTAAAAAATCAAAAAAAAAAACACACACATAGATAGATTCTTTTTAAACAAATCTTACTTAAAAGTTCATAAAAAAAAATATATAATTATTATTTAATCAGACAAGCAAAAATGTTAAAAACCCTTAAATAAAAATTTTATTAGGAGTAAATTTTAATGGTGATCACAAAGTGTTTTGTTTATTAATAACAATTACTTCAAAAAACTAAGTCAACTTTGAAACTCAAAAAAAAACAGCTAGAGAGTAATAACTAAATCTTTATTATATTTCATGTTTCGATTTCACTGATTTGTTGACACTCTATATATCTTTAAAAAAATCTTGAAAAATAAAATATGCAAGCTTGTTGTTTACTACGTTATTAATGTAAACAACTTCATATGTATTTTTAAACAGGTATGTATTTGACTGAAATAAAAGATCATGTCTAAGCTCGTATCGGAGTTTTGTACAAGATTAATGTCTGGCAAGTAATAAATTTTTAATAGTAAATTTTATGTTTAATTTCAAGACAAAAAATACTTATCCTTAGTAAATTAATTAGTTTAAATAGTTGTATTTTCTTTTTATAACTTTTGCTTTTATTTAACCTAGTAATGTAGATATATTCAACTTTAACTCTTATACATTGATAAATACTCAACTATTTATTAATATACTAGTTTTCAATTAAAACACACTTGTTATACTATTGTTGTACTATCGTGCTTTATTGATTTAATTTTTGTTTTCGTAAAAAAAAAAAAAAAGTTAAATAGTCAGTTTTAGTTAACTAAGGCAGTTATACAAATTTTTATACAATTAAGCTTTTAGAAAAATATAGAGGAAAAAAATTTATTACCAAGTCATAGGAAGAGAAACAAAAAAAGAGTTTTAGATTTAAACACGGCAGGTTACAATATATTTAAACTATCGTTTTTAATTTACTTATTTTCCATAGACTAAATAACAAATAAATATTTTATTTTTAATGATTAAAAAACTCATATAAAAAGGATTTGACTGGTTTATTAAGTATTAGAATTTTTTGAACATGTTTTAATAATTTGTCTTTCTTGAAATATCAAAAGTTCAATTTTAGTTTGCTTGTTAATTTTATTAATAATAATAGGTAATTAAATAGGTTTTTAAACTGTTTATTTCAATTCTACAAAATACTTTTAGCTCGTAATCTCTACAATGTCACATTTATCTTAAAAATATTAATACAGTTTAAGCTTATGTTTGTTGGCACTTAGATTACGTCATATTTTTTTTTCCAATTACGCATTAGATAAATCTTTAAAACAAAAGTCGGCAGGCATTTTGTATTCACTGGCTGAATTTCAAAATAAAAATATTCACCAGCTGCGGTTTTAGTTATAACTTTTTTATAATCATTATTAAATTTGTTACAACAAAATATAAGTTTTTAAGTTTAGTTTTCTTTTTTAAAGTTGTTTTTAAATTTTAAAGTTTCAAATAAACAATTATGAAAACAAGCGTCAACTAAATTAATATCTAAAAAAATTAGTTAATACCTCTTCCGTCTACTATTTTCTACGAACAACTATTTCATTCTTTGTAAGTGAAAATTTTATTTACCAAAAGAAATAAAATATTTAATAAAAAAAAATACAAATCATCTCTTACGCTCGATGTATGTATAATTAATAGTTGTTAAATATTTGTATAATTGTAATTACTTGAATTTGTTAGCTGTGAAAAACAGTTCATTATTATATCATTATTAATAATAATTATTACTATATTAGATTAATTGATTTTTTTCTACCTTTTAGTAATAAATTTTTCTAAAAAATTTAAAAAAATTATAATAAACTGTTTTAACTATATTCAGCAAGTTTATTAGAATAAGTGTAAAATTACCAAAATTAACTCATTTTTGTTTTAATTTAAAAGGTATATTTATAATCATATATTAGAAAATCTTCTTATATTTTGTTTCAAGTCGGGGAAAGTTGTAATAATTTTACTAAGTAAGACGTAAAGTTCGTTAATTTTAGTTTTAAACTAGATAACAATAAAAAATCAGATGTGCATCAATGCAATAAACATTTCAACCAGCATATGACTGGCTGGAAAAATCAAAGTTTGATGATATTACAAGTTAGTTATTTTATTTTTTGTTTAAGTATAAAATATTCGTAAACAAAAACTATTTCTCGAAAATTATCTAATTGAAAACACTTAAACTGAGTTATTATTATTTCTGATTTAATTTTGAAACAAATTCATATGTTTTAATTTTTTAAATTGTCTAAACTTAGAAATTGTAAACACAATGTGTAAACTATTTAAATTATATTTTTTTTTTACAATACATCTGTTTTCTTTTGAGATAAAAAGGTAAGTTTGTTCTATCAATATATTTGTTAACATAGTTAATAAAGTTTGGTTCGTTACGTAAAAACTTAAATTAGCAAAACAATACACAGGAGGAAAATGTAATATGATTTTAACAGGCAAAATATGTTTTTGATGCTCAAAATATTTTAAACAGCACAATACCTGGTAGTATAAAAGAAAGTAATTCAAACTTTATATCAAGATAATGAACGTGTACTAGATACTTTATTTGCTAAAGATTACTTAATATAACTTAACTGATATCTATTTGACAATAAAACCTTAGTTTGATTTAAAAATACCTTGTTAGTCTATCACTACAAGCATATTATTATAATAGAAGTTTAATTGTTTGAAATTAAATGCTAATCAATAATCAGTTTGCAATGTTTATACATTATTATAATGATTCTTTATACATTTTGTATACAAATTTTTTCTCACTAATTTTTGTGGTCCACTAGTTTTATGCATTGTATATAAAATATAAAACAAATTTGTTAACTTACAAAATCAACATTTAGTGTAAATGTTTCTGATTGCTTCTAATAGTTCTTAACACATATTTATATTTTCTATATATACACTGTACATTACTTTAATATCAGAACACATTCACACAAACGAACTTACGCAGTGAGTTAACAAATAAAGAATATTTTACTGTTTAAAACATTGAAATAAAAAATTAACGTTTACATATTAACATTTATAAATAACAATTTGCTTAGATGTTTTGTTAATTTTTTAATTTATTTACTCCACTTAAAATATTTTTTGTAGCGAAACTTGAAAAAGTCAACAGCTTAATGTTCCTATGATTTTATTGAAACCAAACAAACTTAATATTTAAAGTATGAACAAACTTGTCTTAATAGTTTATAGTTCCAATAAGTTTTTGAAAATTAAAAGTACTTTACTTTTTAGATATTTAGTTATTTACAAACAATTTTAATCGATGAACAGTTAAACTAATTACACATATATAAAACAAAGTACCTTAATAAGTACTTACTACATATAAAATAAGTTCAAACCTACTCAACTTACTATAACATATCCTTTAGAGATACTTACTTTTATAATTTATAAAACTTATATGAAATCTAAAATAGTTTTTATTCTTAAACTAATATTTTAAACGTTTAAATTTTAAAAATCAATTACTGAAAAAGTTTATGGAAAACAGTTGACAAAGTAAAAATAAAGTTTGATCTTATAAGTATAGACAGCTATAAACTTTTCTTATAATAAGTTATTACAAGTTAAACCAAAACTCTAATGACGTAAACGAAAACCACATGATAACTTAACTATAACAAATTTAGTATATATAATTGCTTTAGTTGCAGTTATTGGATAAATGATATTGACAAAATTTTAACCAGCATATTAAAAAGCCGCAAAAATAAATGTGTGATTTTCTTTCTTTAGAAAGTTATCTAAAGTCAAAAAATAATTATCTAAAAAACAAAAATGAAGATTAACTTTGGCATTCGGCCTAAAATTGTAAAAGTCGGTTTATTTTCTATAAATAGTTAAAAAAAATCTATAAAAGTATAAAAATACAAAAATAAGTAAATTGTATTAACGAAAAATTATAGTCTTTAGTCTCAACTAAAAATGATTGCTCAAATTACTAAAATGTTAAGAGCTTATTTAAATAAAGATCTGCAATATAAATAATTTATTAACAACCAGATTTTGGTGACTAAAACTTGCGACCTCGATATATTATTTCAATTTTCTTTAAGATTTACAAAATTTTTTTTTTATTTTTTAAATTATAATATTATTAGGTAGCTTACATTTTTCATAAGTTAATTAAAACTTACCCGGAAAAACTATGGCAGATTTAAACTGTAATTTTTTTTTTAGTTTTTGTTTAAATTACTTTTTTTTTCAAGTTTAGCCTAATGTCTTCTTTCATGTTATTTTAAATATTTCTAGAGATTTTATTTTTATGATGATTTCGTTTGATTTGTTTTAAGCGAGTGAAACATTGTTTAGAATAAAGTTTATAATTTGAATTTATCATTCTCCTTATCAGTAAACCGAGAACTTTCGTCGTTATCTATAAAAAAAAATACACAAAAACAAATGATAATGAAATAATACATATCCATATAAAAATGAAATGCTACGTTAAGTTTATAATTAGCAATTTTTGTTATTAAGAAGATAAGTTAAAAACCAATCATTTTTTGTATAAGTTTTAAAAAAACTACACGTATAAAAAAAAGCTATCAGTTTTCAAATTTAAACAGAAATTGTTTATAAACGCATTTTTGTTTTCAACACGATGGTTAAAATTTTAATTGAAAAAAAAAGTTTAGGAAATAACTGTAGTTTAACAACTACTTAACTAAATTTCTTGCGAATTTGTTTAAAAAATTATGTAAGTAAAAATTATAACTTAACATAAAATTAAATCTTGTCTGTTTTGCCAGTAATGAAACTTGTTTAGCTTTTATGTTACAGCTTTTGCTTTAAAAAAAAGTCATAAAACTTTAAATAACAGTTAAAAGAAATAACACTAAATTATTTTTACTTTTAAGATAATATTGCTATTATTTTGTTTATTGCAAAACTGCTTTTCATTTTAATATATACTTTACTTTATGCCAAAACCAACATATCTCTGACCGGTTTATTTTATTTACACTTTGTAACAAAAGCTACTTATTTTTCGAATATATAGTAAATAGTTAATATTTTTTTATACTTATACTTAATAAAAATAATACGCTAAAAAAACTAAAAATTTTTTTAGTAAACTATATCCCAATTTAATAATATATTAAGACTAATTTAAAGTCATAAATAGTAAACTCAATTATAACTTAACCTAATAAAAATAATTACAACTTAATTAATATAGTTATTATAATACGTGAAAATTCTAGTTGTACTTTAGTAAACAAACAATCCGTAATGTACAGAAAAATATTTTTTTTAACATTCGTTAAATACTTAGTGACGTTACTTTTTTTGCATTCAAGCGCTGGTTTACGCGTTTTTTTAAATAACTTCAACCATTTTATACCAAATAATTATTTCATCCTCAGAAAATAATTATTTAGAAAGTTGTTACAAATAACGTCGCTCTGAATAAAATCTAGTTAAATAAATGAATTTTGTCGATTATTTTAATGAGGATAAAATTAAGAAAATATATGTCGGTTTTGCATTCTAAACTTTTTTGAAGTTATTACATAAAAATCTATAATTAGTAATTTTATTAATTTACAAATTTATGAAAAATACTTTCATTTAAGAAGCACTAGTTGTTATTCAATTAATAAACCTTTTATAGAGAAGAAAATAAACAAAATAAATTTCAAATATGTTAAATAGTGTTGAGTATAAAAAACAAATTAAAATCGATTAATAAACAATGGTAATAGTTGTCTTAATTAGTCAATTAAAGTATATAAACTGTAAAAAAAATAGTACAATTTTAAATTTAAATATTAAGTTGATAAATATAAAATTACCTTTAGAGTTTAATAGTTAAGTTTATGACTGTTCAAGTCATAACAAAACAGTTTTGTAATATATTTAAGACTTTTTTCATTAAGTAGATGTTTTAAACAATTAAATTGAAGTAATACTTGAAAAGCTGATAAACTGATAAAAAAATAAATTTTACTTAAAGTTGTTCTTATTTGTTTTATTGACAAACATGACAAATACTTAAAAAAATTGAAATCACATTAGTAAAAATAATATTATTTATTGCTGCTAATCCAAAATAAGCATTTCCCATAATTTTAAAATAAATTTACTACATTTGCATTTTTGTTAATCACTATCTATATCAGTGCATAAAGCTTAAAATGCGTTGAAAACATTCGTTAAAAGCTTATCGCTTGAAGTAATTTGATAATCTAGTATAATATTATTGTAGAAGCACAAAGTGACGTAACTTTTTGAAACGCACAAACATTCCTTTGTACGTTTATTAAAACTATTTATGTAAATTAACGACTCTAAGAAAATATTCAAAGCTATTTTCATTATTTAGAACGTTGTCAAAAACAACGTCGTTTAAATAAATATATTTGAATCAATTTCGATGTGATGTATTTCATAATAACTATATCGAGTGATTAAGGCCTTAATTTTTTATTTTTGAACACAACATTTCGAATATAGAAAAAGTTTAAAACACAAATATACTAATAAAATAAGCTGTATATACGTGAAAAATTAAAACAAATTTGACAAAACAGAAGTTTACATAATTTACATATATTGACTTAATGTGTAACAAGCGAAAGATTGCCATTGATTATAACATAAAAAAATTCTGAAGCTTTAAGAAATGTTAAAGATAAAATAGCATTTAATATAGGTTAAAAAAAAGGTTTATGACAGTATACACACTTTTTAGATAATTGTTATCTCTATTGACTGTAAAATTAAAAATTTGACAATATTTATACTTCTTTGTTTAAAATAGTTGCAATATTAAAAAAAAACCTCTTCACATAGACAAACTTATGTTAATTAGTCAAAGTATTTATTAAAAAAATATATTACGTTAGATACAATTACGTCAAATGCAAGTCATTTCAAGCTATAAGTAGGCATAAAATTTAATTGTTTTTAATGCTTATTGTTACTGTACTAATAACATTCCAAAATTAACGGATGAAAAAAAAAAAAAAAATTTTTTTTTAATATTAAACCTATTTTCTGAGATTGTTGGTAATAAGTATTTAATTGTAATAATTAATTAATTATTGCGTGTCATGTTTTTATGTTAAATTAAAACATTACTATTATTTAGAACATTGTTACGAGCTACGTCGCATTTATAGATAAAAAAAATATATATAATAATTTTTGTTATAATATTTTAAATGTAACGTGTTTAAATTTGTTATTTCAAATTTATGTAATAAAGGTAATTAAAGTTACATATCTATCATACCTTACATAAACTATCATGACATTAAATAATTAGTCTAAGCTATAAGTAATTGTGAAATAACTAGGTACTGCAATAACAATTTTATTAAATACAAAAAGTAAAATTGTCAACCTATCTATATTAAAATGTTTTTATATATCAACACAATATTTTACTTACATGATTAACATTCAACAAAGATATGTTTTTTTTTTAAATAAAAATAATATTAAATGTTTATCAAAAATCCCTATCATGAAAAAACCTTAAAGTACTTATTTTAATGCTGAAAATTTTTACTGAAGTATTAAAAACTATTTAAATGAACTAAGCTAATTAACTATTGTTAAAGTTTTAATTTAAAACATTAGTTACATGTTTTTGCAATTTCAGGTAAATATTTTAAGTCTTTAGTCTTCAGTTAAAAATGCTTGTAGATATCAAATATTTCAACGATAAAAAGTTTAACATAGTCTTACTTAGCTATGTGCAAATTATGTGTCTTATATTATTTTTAATATGTATGCTTATAGTAGAAAAATGTTTTTTTGTAAAAGCTTCAATTATTATTGGATTAGTAGTTTAAGCAGGATTAACCTAGTCATTACTATACCTATAAGTTGTTAATGTGCTTTGAGTACTTTAGCTGTTACATGAATACTTTTAATTCAAATATAACATTAATTTTATGAGTAAAATTAAAAACAAAACCAAAATTGCTGAAAGTTCGACAGACTTTCAAAAACTGGCTATAAATGCTCTGTAAGTCCATACTGTTTAAAATACATTTAATTTTATTTATTAAGTGTTTTATTTGTTTTTGTTTTTTTGTAAAAAATGGGACATTGCACTTATTCTCAGAATCTAGTCATTACATAAAATACCTACATTTTGTCACATTACAAAAAATCAACATAAAAGAATTCAACGAAACATATTACAATATACATATTACAATAAAAGATCATGTACAGTATTTTAAAACAGTTAAAATACTTTACTGGTTTAGCTTAAAAATGTGAGAAAGACAGATTAGCATTCTACTAGGTTTTTTTTTTCCTCAATTTTATAATAACTTTTTTCTTACAACAGCAAATCATTTTCTGAAAAATTTTAGAAAAAAAAAACATTAGGTAACCAATAAATTAATTTATAACAACTAAAGGTTTGTACACATTTAATAATAATTTTGTTTGTTTAATAATTCATTCAAAATGTAGTTTCCAAGAAAGATTTTCATTTACACAAATTTATCGCAAATACTTGAAGTATTATCAAAATTTAATACAATGTTGTAAAATTTTTCAATTATATTTATGGTACTTTAGAAAAACAAATGTTATTAATTTTTTTGTTTAACTATGAAATCCACGTTTCTGTTAAAACGTTAAAAATACTAGCACTTCTCATTACAATGGAACAGCTTAGTTGTATAAATTACATTAGTTTTAAATGTAAACGCTTGTTTCAAACCTTTGTGTGTATAAAAGTGACGTCATTGAACGCTTTGAGAACTTTTTTTTTTGTATATTAATTTAAAACTTAACTGTTTAAATATTTTATTTCTCTACGAAAGTACGAATAGTGTTTTGTTTAAGTAAATTTCTATACGTTTTGTTATTAAATAATAAATTTGTAACTAAATTTTTTGATATGTCTAAGTATGTTTTAATAAAAGAGATAGTTAAATTTAAGTTATTTTTTTCCAATCTAATAAAACTTATCGCATGTAGATAGTTTAACCAAAATAACTAAATATTTTATTAATAAATATTAAGTTACCACAAAACTATAGAGTTATGGTATTATAATACATAAAACAAAGTTATATGTCACAACTAGATTTGATGTTTATAAAAATTCCTTCTTAAGGTAAAACTAAGCAATTTAAAAAAAACGGTCTTGTCTTAAATACTAATGAAAAGTTAAATATTCATTCAAGTTGAAATTACCTCGTCTTTTAAATATTTAAATAGTAGTAAGTTTTTTCCTAATATTTATTGGTGCTTAAATAAAAATATACCATACAGTAACCTTTAAAAATAAAAGCCTTACAAATAAATTAAAACGAACAAAAGTATTAATAGAAATCTTGCTAGAACTGAAGCTTTTAAAATTTTATAACTAATTGGATGCTCAAAAAAGTTAAGTTCCAATTTTTATTAAATTAATGTTATGAATACAGTCAACAAAGTTTTAAATGAATTTTTAACACATTAATCAAAAAGTTAATTCTCAAATATATAACACAAAAAAATCTAAGAAGTTATCTAAAATAAGTTTAAAAACAATTTATTACATTTTGTTTTTGTAATCTGTTAAGTTCTAAATATATTTATTGAATATAAAATTTTTTATAAACATTTTTTGCTTTTTGCATCACATATCTTTAATAATTTTGACTTTCAGATAGTCTTTCAATATGTTGTGTATTAATACGAAACTTTAAATATTTGTTCAATAATATTGCATTTAATTTACATAGAATAGTATATATCAATCGTTTTTTTTTTTAAGTTGCAATTATTTAAAGAATGATTCTTAATATTACTGTTTATAAAGATAAAAATAACGTTTATTTAAAATTTTATATTATATAAAACCTAGCATTCTGAAAAAAAATATTTGAAAAATTGAAAAAAATAGTTATAATTTTATAAGACTCTTGCATTATTTCTTGTGAACTAAAGATCTTTTAATTTTTTTAGTTCTTAAAAGCAACCAAGTTTTTGTATTATAATCAATTGAAGTTGTTTATTTTTATCATTGCAAGTGCTTCAATCTTTCAAGACATAAAAAAGCCTAAATCGTTCGAGACATAAAAATATTTTTAAGGATTATATTGATAAATTTTCACTAACTTAGTGTTGAAAAAAATTTCAAAATAAAACCATTACAAACTTGATTTAAAATCTAATCAATTACATAAAACTATATTTATACGAGTGCATGTAAGCTTTTGTGTGTTTTAAAAAAGTTACGTCACTTAGCGCTTTTAGATATTTTACACCATTACTAATTGCTTTTAACTTTGTTGGTTAATAATAAATAGTTTAAAATAGCATATGGTTTTGCTTATAAGTATTTTAAAGATAATAATGTGTATTGGAAACATCTTTAAAATAAAACTAATTACATCTATTTAATTACTTTCTTAATGTACAATTTACTAAATTGTCATAATTCGCTGAGTAAGTAGTTATTTCACAATAAATTTTTAGTAACTCAGATTTTAAATTATCTGTAAACTTAACTCTAAACAAAAACTCAAAAACAAGTTTTTATATTTGAATTAACTTATCTATTGTTTAATAAAGACGTAAGTAGTCTGTTTATATATAAAACGAAAGCTGTAGTCAGAAGCGTATAAAAACAACCATCGAAAGGCCTTCATTAATATTTTAAAATTATAATTTATACTAGTTAAAACTTCAACCTTTAAGTTAATTTTAAATTACTTCAGCTATAGAGTTATTAAATCTTACAACGATGAGTTATTAATCAATAAGTTAATGTGTAAACTTTTAAATCAAACATTTATTAAATAAAATAAAATATAAAACTAAATTTAATTTTGTACTTTCATCTGCAAAATTTAATTTATATTAAATTAAAGAGTTTTCATCTAAAATATTTCAAAAGAGAAAAATTAGTTTTGATAAAAAATTAAAACAAAAACTATATTAGTATATTATATAAATTCTAAGTTTAAAATTTTTACTAGACTAAGAGTGGTTAATTTTTTTTACTCGATATGCACATAACTACGGTTAAACTAGCAAACTGTTATTTTATATAAATCTATATGTTTATATTGTTTTGCGAGTTTTAGCAATTAAGTAATTGTAGTTTACTTTCAAATAAAATAAATGATTTTATTACTGATCATTTTTATTTATTAAATAAGTTGTTTTTTAACCGCAAAATATTCAAAATAAATTTACAAATAGGATTAATTATTTATCTTTTTTTTACTGTCATTAGTTTGAAATAAGTTAAAAAAGTTAGATAAACTAATCTATTTCTAAACTAAATTACTATTAAATTAGTATAAATATTTAAAAACAATAAATAGGTAAGAAATGTTTGAAAAAACATATGTACACTTGTACAAAACTATCTAGACTAAATAAATAGCTAACTTTCCTAAAAAACTATAAAACTTCTTTTTTTTCTTTTAGAAACTACTATAACCAATAGAATATAAAAGATTTAAAAGCAAAACCAAATTAAAAGTTGATAACTTATGAAATATATTCTTATAAAATAAATAACACAACAATAATACCAATTTGTTGTTGACGACTGAACGATTTTAAATTTTACGTTATTAATTAAAATTACATATCTTCTCGTTCAAAATCATATAGATTTGATAAAAACTACAAAGTATTTTGATTTATAAATAATCTTTGTGTTTATATTAAAATTTTAAAGCTTCCAATAAAGAGGAACTACATTTACAGTAAACCTTCATTTTATAAAATTATCTGTTTTTATTTTGGTTTAAACATTTTAGATTTGAAGGTATCTAAATTAAGTATGAAAAACTTTCTTTTCAAATTGACATAAAACAACAAACCGACAAGTTAGAATAATTTGAATTTAAAGGTGTACTTGTTTTATAAATAAGGTACAGAAAGAGCACTTGTAAACTAGTTTAATTGTTGATCAGATTGTTGATCACTTTCTTCGTTTTAAATGGATGTTAAAGGCATGTATTACCTCTTATTATGTCTTTAGAAACACAATTAAGTTTTTCATAAATTTTTTATTGCGTTTTTCGATGTGAAATATAAACGTTGTGTTAAAATTTACTTTTGTTTTTAATTAATTAAGTAACTTTATAACTGTTTAATTGAGAGGTATATTTTCAAAAAAATATTTTAATTTGAGCATGAAACCTTTAAGTTTCAAGCTTAAAGTCTTCTAAAATATTTTAAGTTCGTATAATTTTTACTATACTATGTTTTCTAACCATAGAACTACCACTTATTAGTTATTACTATACAACATATTAAAATCTAGTTAGTTTCCTGGTTCCTATCCTAAAACATTTTAGCCTAAATGTTGTCTAAATATTTTACCTGGTAAATTTATTAATCTATATTCTACTAACTTATTAAATAAATATTAAACTTTATCGAAACCGATAAAAATAAAGTAACAAGTTTACCTAATGCAAAACAGCTTACAAAACAAACAAATAATCAATAGTTAATGTTAGATCATGTAAATGCCCGCAAACATATTTTTAAACAATTTTAACTATTTTTGTTGGCTAGTAGAAAAAAGTACATATGAAGACTAAAGGAAAATGAATTTACTGAAAGGAAGAATGGTTGTTCTTTAATTTTATAAGATTATAACCTGAAAAAGCGTTTTAATTAAAAAATTACATATTTTACGAATGCAAAATAATTTTCAAAAATTACCAGACATCAGACTGTTTGAAAAAGTTACATTAATGAAGAAGTATAACTTTAAAGTTATCAGTTAATTATATACATGTTATTTAAAAATTAAATAATTCTTATTCATTGATTACGTATTTAACAACAAACAAAAATGACTGATTTTAGTTAAGTATTTTTGATTGTTTATTTTAAAGGTATACCCAGTGCCATATCTCTGCAATCAAAAAATGAAAGATTAGTATTTTTTCAGTAAAACTTTACATGCTTTAAATACATAAGTTCTTAAAGTTGAAATTATCTTTAGAAAAAGTTTTTAGTAATATGTAAAACAGCTTGTAAATACTAAATTAACTATGTCGTGATTAAATGTTAGTTTAAGCTTTTACGACATTATTGCTAATAACTTTTTCAATTAAAATTGTATATAAGATGTGTATTAATGGAAAAACTTTTAATTTATACTAGATATAAAGGCGAAAATTCAGAAAATTATTGGGCTACAAGATGTGGAAGAGAAAAGCATTGAACAATATTTAGAAACTTACACTAGGTATTAAAGTAAAAAAGAAATTTAAGGTCTTAATCAAATTTTTTTTTTGATAAATTTGTTAGAAAGGTGCCTAATGAAAAAAAGTTTTTGTAAGCCTGATATGAAACAGCCAATATGCTTATCTATACATATATAATTTTTTTAATACACAGTATTTTTGACAGCATCTAAGTAAATCTATTCAAGAAAAAATATTCAAGCTATTTTAAATTTGATAAACAAAATTACAAAACTTTATCCTAAATTATATATTAAGTTATTAAATAAAACGTTTAATTAATTTGCATTAAAACTGATAAGGCAGCGTAAATTCTACTGAAGAATAAAAAGACAACTTAGTTTTCTGTATCAATGAAAATTATTAAAAGTAAACGAAACCTGATATCAAAAAAAGATGTTGGAGAAAGAAAAGTCTAAGTTGAAGATTGGTTATAACAATTAGAGTAATTTGAATAATAATGTAAATAATAATAACCTTAAATTATTTTAATTAATATAATGTTTACCTAGATTAGTCAAAAAAAGTTGCTAAGTTCAAATTAAACAATAAAATGATAATACTAAAGCTAAAAGCATGGATTTCATTAAGTTTTTATGAACTGTTCTATATTAAAACTATCTAACATTGGGGCAGGCAACATCGGAGTAAAAGTTACTGGCCACCAATGGTAACAAAACTTAAGTGGAATCAGGCCCATTAATGTTGAAACTGCGACCAAGTAGAATGTAAGTTAGTCCCACTTTACTAAAGTTTTGAAACTTACAATACAACATTATAAGATTTGAAATTAAGAGCAGGTAGATTTTACGCTAGATTTGAAATTTTAGTTACAGAATGTTCACATAGAGTTAGTATTTTATTTAATCAAATTGAATAACTATGTAAATAAGTTAATTGAATGAAATTAAAATGTTCCGGATCGCTGGACTAGATAGTTTTGAATATGTCCAAAAAACATTTCGCTAATCTTTAATTTAAAATTTCTTGTGCATCATGAAATATTAGAATTATTTTTTGAAGATATTTGCTGGATTAAACTTCCAAAAAGACATCTTAAATTCAATAAAAACTTCAACAGAATATGTACCTGCTTATAAAAGCTTTTGATTTTGTTTATTTTTGTGTACATAAGAAATATTACAGTGTTATTTGTTTAAAAGTTTAAAACTATCACGTTAATCTTTTAAGATACTTTCGTTTTAGGAAGGCTTTTATCTAAGTGGAGTTCTAAAATTAAAAATTAATAGTATAGTCGAGTATGTATATTAATAAAGCATTGTCTATAGTCGAATATGTGCTTATGATTCATTTAAAACACTTTTTTTTTCAAATTTTTTTGTAAAATAATAAAAAAAATCATGGTATACCTATATTATATGGTTATTAAGTTACTTAAAAATAAAAATACTAATAAAATTTTAAATAAGTTTTTCAGTTAGAGTCTAAAGACATATGTATATTATTTTTAAGTTTAAACTTTGATTAATGTTGCTTTTTTTTATAAATTTTTACTTGTGTTTGATTGTTTTATTATATTAGCAAAAAACATAAACCGTAATAAGTTTTTATTGATAACTTTACCTTTGATATTTTTCATTGACATTAAAGCAAAACTAACACAAAGTACCGCTTCAGTAAGTTTGTATAAATTCTAAAGATTTCAGATAAGTTTGTAATGAGTATAGTTCAAAGTTTGTAAAGCTGATAAAACAGCTTATAAAGTGTTCTAATATATTTCTAAATGTAGAATGAAAAGAATAATCTATTTTATATTCTTTCCATTATCCAGTAAAATCATATCGTTTTGCCTTTTTGAAAAAGTTTGACCATAATATAAAAGTATTACAATCGTATTTAAAGTAGTAAAACATAAAACTTTGTGTTTAATGCATTAAAAATTAAAAGTTTAAATTTTTTTAATTTATACCAATTCATGACGTACACCCTGTTTTAAAATAAAAATAAGTTTGTCCAGTTTTTATCTGTAAAATCATTATCAAAACTTAATGAATTGATCTTGTTTGATAATTTGTTTAATGCTTTTGAAGCAAGATACATGACAAAAACTATATTAAATAGTTTAGTTAAGCGTTCATTGCACTATCTGAAATTTAAAACTAAATTTAAATTATTGACATGTAGAAATTCAAAGTATTTAAGTCTAGACAGTAAAAGGAGGCAACTGATCTAGATTATAGCTTGATAACACCATGTACAAAACAAACAAGTTTAGTTTTTATTACAAAACTTGTTTATGTAAAACACGACAAAATTTTATTTTTTACTTGTATAGAGGTTTTCATTAAATCTTTACCTTACCTAAAGAATAACTGTATTTATTTTGTGTTAATAAATACAAATTTGAACTTGTACAGAGCAGAAAAAATTAAAAAAGAAAGAATTGAAAATTTTTTTGACATTTAAAAACTTTTTTTTCAAATTAAGTAAACAAATTACTGAAAACCACTAACATATATTGTATCGATAATAATGTGATATATAACGTATATCTTTAAGAAAGTTCTAGTTAAACTTTTTCAAACACAGTATCGGCAACCTATATTAAAAGAATTATTATAAACCTACTTTTACAAATTAAGTTGTGAAATTAGTACACTGCGTAACTAAGAACAGTGTTTTTTTTTAACTTACTATTAGTTTTTCTAAGGATGATTTTTCAGAAATACTGTTTTCAATTGTTTTAATTACAGTTATAGTTTAAAAAAAAATAAAAATAAAAGAAATTATGATTTAGAAAATTATCTTTAAAAAAGGATAAATTAGTTTTTATAACAGATATGATCTAGCAAATTTTACGTTATTATTGTAAGAAAATTATTTCTTTCTATTGTAAATAGGCGTTGAACTATAAAAGTATGAGGCAAATTAAAAAAGTTAATCAAACTAAAATTCCTGAGCTAACTTAAATATACTACAACAGATAAAAGTACCCACCTATAACTCTTAATCAATACAGTTTAATACATAACAATTAAAAATTTTGTAAAATCACATTTAAAAATACTTGAATAAAAAAAAATTAGACTCAGTTTTGTATTGCGAGATATAATCTGGTTAAAACATTTTTGGATTGGACTGAATAACTTATAATGTTATGAGATTATTTAATACCACAATTAATTTGTATAAGTTTTGATATAAATCTAATCCGTGTTTAGATTTTACATTTATAAATTTCAATCAAGTTTCTTTATGAAAAAATATAAGCAATTTTTTTTTATAACTAACACTGAACCTTTTTTTTAATTTTTAACTTTCTTTTTATAATTAATTAATTGCAAACATTTTTTATTAAGTATTAGAAATATTATGTTATACGTAAATAAATTTAATTGGTCTTTACTAAGTTATTATATACAAATAATGTTCATAAAAATAATATTTAGCTTTTAAAATATTGATTATTTTTCGTTTGTGATTAGTTTTATTTTAAAATTTTACAAAGTTTTAACAAAACATAATTTTGCAAATGTCAGCAAAGTAAGTGATTATAGAGTTATCTAAATTTTTAACTTTTTTTAAAAATCTTGTACAACGTTTTTAGCTTGTTTTCTTTAAACATAGTAAAAATGACTTCAGTTTCAGTTTGTTAGAAACGTCTCATTTACAATATTTAATAAGTATTTTAGCAAATTTTGATATTAAACTAAAGATAAGTAACTAAGTTTATCATCAATGTTGCAAAAATGTTATATTATAAAAACATTATATTTTCTTTTATAATTATTCGTTGATTAGGGTAATTAGAAAAGTTCTAAGAGTATAAATGTTTATTGAAACTTTTTTTTAACAACTGTAAACTGTCAATACTTATCATAGAACATTTAAATTTGAAATTTAATACATTTATTTATTAGGAAAACATCAATTTTGTACTAATTTCAGGTATGACTAATACTTGTTTTTATTAAATTACCTCAAATATAAAATTTCTTGTTTTTTTGTTTTTCTTCAAAGATACATTACAAATTACTAAGTTTTAGACCTTTCAAATCTCAAGAAGTGAAAAAAAAAGTTTAAAATTATAATAAATAAATTTATAATCTTAAGTTTGTAATGAACATTTAGATGTACAGTGAGCTAAAAACACGGTTTCAAAAATCATTTTAGGCAATCTAAAATTAGTTTCTCAATAAAAACGACAAAATAAAAAAAGGTCTCTTTAACAGTATTTAATAAGTAATGTAACAATATTAAAAAAACGATCAAGTATATCTATGATGTTGCAAAAAGTTTTTTAACTGGATTAAATTTTCATAAAAATATTTGTTGATTAGGGTAATTACATTATTCCTAAAAACAATTATGTTTAAAGTTTATTTACTAAACTGCAAAGTTTCTTGTTTTTTGTTTTCGTTTAAAGATACATTACACATCAGTAAGTTTTAGATATTTTAAATTTTAAAAATGAAAGATTACTTCAAAATTATAGTAAATATATTTATGATTTCATATTTTTAATGAACATTTAGACGTACGGTGGGCTAAATAAACGTTTTCGAAAACTATTTTAGGCAATCTAAAATTAAATTTTTCGAATAATAAATCATAATTTATGATAAATCTTTTACTTGACTAAGACCAATTTCAATATCAAAATTTCAAAAAAATTTCTCAAGAACATACAACCAAATAAAATTTTTTATTTTGCAACAAGTTTTGTTTTAAACTAATAATTTTATTTAAAAGTTAAAATTAATCAAGGCAACTACAAATATTTTTAACTTGTCAGACTATAACTGGTACAAATACTTCCTGCTATAGGTAAACATGTATTTAGTTTATCAGTTAAATATGTACTTGTCTTCCGATGCATAAAAGCTTGTTAATCATTGATGACGTACAAATGAACAAACATGCATAGTTTATTTTCTCAAAGTTTTTCAGTTTTTTTTTTAAACAATAACAGGAATAACAAATAACAAACAACAAGAAACGAAGTCTGATAAATCCTATTTTCTTTCAAACTAGCTAACTATCATATTTTTATGAATTTGTTTAGTTTTTAGGTGCAGCTTTTAAACTGATATAAAATTTCAAATCAAAATCAGTATATATAGTAATTTCAAATACTGATACAATAATACGAGAACGTACATTACGTAGAAAAACCATTATCAAATATTTTTAAACACATTTTTATTTAATAAAAGAGAAGTAAAAAGTTTTTTTTTGTTTTTTTGCAATGTTTTCACAGTTTTAATACTAGTAAGAAGTTGAAAAAAATTAAATTTATGAATTCAACATTGTAGAATTATTTTGCAATTAACAGTTTAGCTAACTATTGAACACTACAATTGAGATAATTTTTTCTAAATAATTTTATTAATAACTTTTTAATTTTTCAATTACACATTACAGATTTTATATTTTGTCTCCACACTTCTAAACAAGTTCATATCTTTTTACATATTATCTATTTGTTAGTTTAAAAATAAAAACTAAAGTTAATATTTTCTTGATAAATTGTTTTAACTTTTAATAGTTAAATTATCTAGAAATGACAAGAAAGTAATTATTTATATAACAATGTAAGTTGTATGAAACGCAAGTTTTTGAGCTATATTTCTAGCTCTTAAATTTATCTAATTTAAACACGGTGCTTAAATATTTTTTTCATATTTAAAAACTAAACATTAAGTTGTTTTAATTTTTTACAACGATTTTAGCTTGTTTTATTTAAACTTAATCAATGTCATTTAACTTTCTATTTGGTAGAACTGTATTTCTGTTTTTTAAAGCTATGTTTAAAACTTTAATACTTTTCAAAGTACATTCGACAAAGGAACTTAAATAAGTTTAACGCTAATATTGCAATAACTTCTTGAGCTGTTAATAAGTGTAATCTTTTTTAATTCTAAATAAAAAAAGGTTATACATAGTAAAACTGTAATGTCCGAAGAAGAGATAACAAATGTCTTTGAAGGCAGTAAAGTTTTCAAAGCCACAAACAAAAGCCTGATACAACTTAAATGAAAAAATGATATTTAATATGAATACTTTGAAAAGGAAATCAATAATATGAAAAATGAGTATGAGTTGAAAATCAATGAACTAAAAATTAGCATTCAAAAAGCGCAGAAAACCCATTTGGAGCTTTACATGAAACAGAAAACAGAAAATTCTCTTGAACAAAAAACAAATTCAATACTGTAAGAGTCTTGTGGATTTAAAAAAAAATATTTTAAGAGCTACTTTGAGAATTTTAAATTGAAATACTCAGTATAAGCAAACGATCAAACAACTCAATTACAAAACAACCCGACATCGTTAGTAACAATGAAAGTAAATTTACACTAGTATTAGATTAAAAAAAGTATATATTAATACAGTTATATAAACTAAAAAACTAATGAAATTTATCATTCAGTTTGAAAAATAAATAAAAAATTTGTTTTACAATTTTGAATTAAATATTTTTTATGTTTTTTTATTTTACAAACTTGTCACTTTTGTTCATTTCTTTGTTTAAATTAGTATAAGCCTGAACTGTATAACATTTTTATTAATAAATATGACTTTGACTATGACTTTAACGTTTGTTATTAGCGTTATAACAAGTTTCACACAAACTAGTGCAACAATATATTTGTATGAATATTAATGATATATTAAAAATTTTAAAGTGCAGTGGTTTTTAAAATTTGTAAAGCTGTTTAAAAGAGCTTAGAAAAAGTTCTAAATTATTCTGAAGTGTTGACTAAGAACTAATTTATTTATTCTAAGACATTTTCGCTCAACGATCAGGTAAAATCGTTTAATAATTGTAAATGGTTTAACTGATATGAAAAGTGTATAAGAAAATAAACGTGTGTAAAGTAAACGTGTTAAAAAATAAATTGATTTTACTGCATAAAAACAAACTTAAGAAGAACATTTTGTTTTTAACCTGTATAAGTTAAAGTCGTACAA
Source organism: Thalia democratica (assembly GCF_965202585.1). Taxonomy (NCBI): domain Eukaryota; kingdom Metazoa; phylum Chordata; class Thaliacea; order Salpida; family Salpidae; genus Thalia; species Thalia democratica. Next base: position 80,629,245 of record NC_139168.1, read on the forward strand.
ACCTTATGAAAATCATATTGAGTTAGTTCAAGTTTTTTATTTAGAATAGTTATTGAAACTCGTTGTATTGATATTGTTCAAATATATTTTTTCAATGCAATCAACAAATAATTTTTCCTAAGTTTTGGAACTAAATTTGAATCGTTAATATGTAAAAATTCGAAGTATCTAAATGTAGACAACATAAAGTACATGGGCAACTGATCCGGACTATCACGTATTTTAATGATTGAAACAGTGCTAAAAAAATAAGTTTATATAAAAAAAAGTTGTTTATGTAAAATATCAGATTATATCAAAGGTTTATAAGTACAGTTTTTTTATTAACTTAGTAACATTGCTAAAATATAAATGTACAATTTTGTTTCTTTATGTTTAAAAAACAAGTTTTAACAAAAATAGAACATAACAACATAAAAAAAAAATAGAATTTTTTTTTTAAATTGAAGAACTTTTATAATTCTGTTAAATTTATTAAAATAAATCACTAAAAGGCAGTAGTTGTAACAAAAATGCATAACTTTTCTACTTCAAATTAGAAAGTTGCGGAGAAATTTTCCAACAATAGATGTGTTATACTTAAAATTGAAATATTTAATAAAATTCCAAACAACAGGGTAAAATAATTATTAATTTTTCATAGACTAACTAGCTCTAAAGTTAATAAACTAATTTTAAAATACTATCTTCAAAAAGTATAATAAATTAACTTTTTTTTACAATAAAATTTTACTTTTTAAAAAGAAAATTATAAGTTGAAGAATACATAAGAACTTGTTATTCATTGTTTACTAATTTGTAAACATTTATGAAAAGTATATTTTTATCTATTGTTTTTAAAATGTTTATATTAAACATATTTTGCCTAAAAATAACGAAAATAAAAACATAAAATTCTAGTACTAAAGAGAATTTAAATGATGTTATGAATACAACAAAAAAAAACAAATTCATTACTAAACATAAAAAAAACTTTTAGTGTTAAAAAAATTGCATATGTTCATTATTAGATGTTTATAAAACATTGAATGATATAAGCTTCTCGCGTAATTAGAAAGATTAACATTTCTTCTTAAATTTTCTATAAGGCTTTACAAAGGAATTTTTTTTGAGAAATTAAAATATTTTTGTCAATAATTTTGTTACTTCTTCAATTATTCTAAAACAATTAACCGATGAATTTATTAGAAGTATTAAATGAGGGTATTCTTGTCTAAAGAAGAGTAATAGTTTTGTAACAAATAAAACTTTCGATGAAAGTTGCTTTAAATAGGTTCAGCTTAAATACTTGTTACCAGACAAAGCTGGTCAAAATTATTTCGACAAAAAAGGACAACAAGTGATTATAAAGAAATTTTATACACTTACTTTTATTTATCGTAGTTTTGATATAAGCTTATTGCGTAATAAAAAACGGTAATTTTTCTTTTAAAATATCTTTCAAGTTTTAATAATGATAATAATTTCAGAAACAAAAATTTTTTAAACAACGTTTTAATTACTTCTTTTTAACACACAAAAAAACAATTAAATTCGTGGGAACGGTTCTAAGTTGCGCGAATAAAAAATTGCACGAGGTACTAAATTGCAAAAAAACAAGTTTTTTTTTTTAAATTTTAAATTTACAAATCACCTAATTACAATTATAAAGAGTTTTAACTAAACCAGACATTAGACTAGTTAAAATTTCAACGGACAGTATTGATATATTTTATAGTTTTAAATTTATTATATATTTGTTTTTTGAATCGAACGTACTTGTTGTTTTTTAGTTACGTACTATCTAACAAATAGCTATACATGCTTGATTTTAGACGAGGTAATTTTATTATTTATTTTAGAGCTATGTAAAGTGTCAAGAAATCATTAGAATCGGTAAATATAAATTTCGGTAAAATGTTGAGTTGAACTTGTATGCAAAGGATGTATAAAGTCCTTGAAATTGACAAAATGTTTTGAAATAGTTATTAGTAAAAAAAAAACTTTTTATAAAAACTATAGAATTTACTTTTATTTAAATAATTATCTTAATTGATTACAAAACTTTAAACTTCTATAAGCTTTTAAAAGCTAAAACTTGTTTGTTTGGACAATCATTACATTAATTTTATTTAACCTTGATTTATAAATGAACTATCACAGAAACTAATTTGAAAACTTTTTTTACTTTATTTGTGTTTTTGAAATTTTTCACGTTTTACCGGAGATAAACAAAATTAAAGAACAAGAAAAAACATAAGGTAATGTTAAATTTTTTTTTTTCATAATCAGCAAGCATCGGGTTCAAAAACTTTAAACAAATATAAGGTTCATCATATTTTACTATAAGATATTAAACTTATTAGTTAAAACAAATAAATCTCTCACTTTAAACTTTCATAAACAAACTTTAGTTTGAATGTTTGTTGCTCTACAAATGCTAGTTAAATTGTTTATCCCTAAAATTGCTAACTATTGATAGTATAAAAATATATTTGACTACTTTTAGTTATTTAGATTGTTATAAAAAATTATTTACGTAAATAGACATATTATTGTTTTTATACTAACATTTAAGTTTTATTGTTTAAAATAATTTTAGTTATAAAAATTAATTAAAATGGTCATTTTATAATTTTATTATCATTTTTTTGATTTGATAACGTTATAACTGTTTAATTAAAAAATAATATTTTTTTTTATATTGAATAAGATGTTAAGAAGTCTATTTTAAACTTTTTACATGTGAATACGACTAATTTAATTATGTCTAACAAATTTCGCTTATACTAAGCATGTACTTTAGTATTTTTAAATACAGGCAATTAACTTTATTAATTTCAAGTTTAAAAGTTAAAAATTTAGAAATAAGTAGCTTAAAAAAAACTTTAAAACAATTATTAAACACTGTTTGCCTTTTAGTTTCTTAATTAAATAAATGCTATATAATTTAGAATGTCATATGATACATTGTGGTTTACTTAAGTTTGAAGATTAAAGTTTTTTAACATTATATTATTCTAAAGCATATAACCCAATTACCAATTTTAAAAACTTCAAACTCAAAATAGGTTTGTGTGCTTATTTGTTTAATTAAAAAATATCTTTATTGGTAAACTTAATTTACTTAGTAACTCACTGTACTAATAAAATTGGTATTTTATAAAAATAAAATTTTATATTTTATATTTTCAATCTCATGAATAAAATTTAGAAAATCCATTTATATCAATTCTAATAACATATTTCTTTATCATATATTTCAAAACAAATATATAAGCTTTAAACTTAAATTGAATTCAAATTGTAATAAACAGCTTTAGAAATTACTCAGTTTGGAACTGCTTACGCAAAATATCACTGTCAAAATATAAACAAAAAATAAATTGAAAGTGATTTTTTGTCAATTTTACTAGGTTAACTGTACACATAACTTACAACTTTTCTAGCTAAATAAATTGGAAAATCTATTTATGCTATTACTAAACTCACTTTCTTTAATTATTGAGTTCACAATAATAACTAAACAGCTTCACAAATTAATAAATTCAAAAATTCCATTGATTTTGATTGATGACAAAATATAAATAAAACAAGTGGAAAGCGACTTTTTGTGATTTTTAACAACTACTTCAATTGTTTAAGAAATTAATATAAAACAACTGACTAATAGATTTGCAAAACTAGTACTATAAAGTCATTCAAGTAGTTACTTATTATACCATACTTCAGCTATAAAGTTTTACTTTTCAAAATTTATAATCAATTTATAATTTTGCCGCTGTGTTCAAAGTGCGTGCCAAACTGGCAACAAGAAATTATGAATTTTTGGTCAAAAATAAATCACATTAAGCTTGATACAATTATGCTTACTAAATTTTACAAATGACTGTTAAAGCAAACTTTCTAAAAATTTAAACTTTCACCATTAAATGAAATATTTGTTTATAGAATTTTTGAGTATCTTGTATTTATATGTCAGTATTTGTTTATATATTTATATTTATAATTATAATTGTTTATAAATTAAAGTAATCACATATACCATGTATTTCTTTGTACTTCTTTAAATTTACGTAATAAATATAGATAAATGTTTATTAAATACTAAGTTATTTGGAAAAGGTTATTAGCTACAAAGTTCAGTTTTGAAAAGTTTCTATACTTTAAAATTAAACAAAATTTATCTCAATTTTATCTAATTCCCCTATTACTGAGTCTAGTTAGTTACATTATCTTCTTTAAAATGTTTTAGCTAATGAAGTAGATGAACTAGTTTAATTAGAATAGTGTATTGAAAACCTGACTATCTTTGTTTGTTAAATTTTTTGGAAGTTAAAGACTATTAAAAGCATAAAAATATTGAAATAACTTTGTTTTTAGATATTAAGATTGCTAAAAAGGATGATAGAAATTCTTATTAAGATTAAAAAACTCAGGCTAATACGAGCTAGGTCAGATCAACTCTGGCTAGTTAAACAATATTTTTTATATTAAATAATATTAAATATTTAATAAAATATACAAAAACAAACAATTTAAAACGTCAGAAATTTTCCAAATTTAACTGAACTAGAGTTGATTAAAGTTAAATACTTGTTAATTTTAGTTGACATGTGCTCTAAAACTTGGACTTCAATAGCTTATTTAACGTATTTATAAAATATTGCGTAAAATTTATAAAGTATTTATGAAATATTATTCACTATATGGCTTCTAAATCTTAGCTATAAAATTTGTAAGTTTATATAAGTGCATAATTTAGTTTTGTAACTAATATAGTTTTATCTATAAAAATAATTTATACTCGTCGTCAAAATAAATTTTATAATAAAATATATTATTTTTAATCATCAGTTTTAATAGATTACAAATATATCTTAAAAACTTAGTATTGATAAAATAATGGAAAAACGTAAACTTGCTTATTCCTAGTTTTTAGATTTGTATTTTAAACTTTGTAAAACCTTCAAAGGTGGCTAGTTAAATATTTTAAAACTTTATGAAGTAAATATTTGTATAATGGTTTGTGCAGAGTACTTGTAAATAATATCAAATAAAAGTTATGCTATTTGTTATTTAAACTAGGTGCGTATAATAAACCTATAATATATAAGGAGAAGATGAAATGAGCTTAAGTAGTTTAAATATTCGTCTAATAAATAAATTTTGTTAAAAAAACAATAAGAATCTCTTTTTTAAAGAAGCAAAATATTTCTTATTTGTTCTCAGATATTAGTTTTGATTATAAATCAACAAAAAACAATAAAATAGAACAATATAAACGCATATTTTTGACTGGATAAAATATTTTAAATGTAATGAGTTTAAAGTTGTTATTTCAAATTTATGTAATTAAGGTAATTAAAATTACATACCTATCATATCTTACATAAACTATTATGACATGTTGAAGTTAGTCTAAGCTATTAGTGGCGTAAAATAACTAAGTACTGTAATAGGTAAATTTTTAAATACAAAAAGTATAAGTGTCACCTTATTAATATAATAAAAAATATTATATATCAACATAATATTTTACTTACATGATTAAAATTTAACAAAGGTATGATTTTTTAAAAAGATAACTAATAATAAATGTTTTTAAAAAACACCCCTTTCTTAGAAAGATTATAAAAAATATTTTTTAATGAACGAAACTTTTACTAAAGTATTAAATAAGGGGTCGGCAAACTGCGGCTCGCGGGCCAAATGAGGCCCTCGAAGGATAAATCTGCGGCCCGTGAGCACGTTATTTCTTTGAATGAAATGCGGCCCTCGACAGAAAATTTTGAGGCCCACGAGCATGTAATGGTGGCCCGCTGGGCAAAAATGTATTTTTAGATTTTTTTTTTTCTGTTATTTGGTTTAGTTTGTTTAACTCGTTTTAGCATCTGTATAACATTTAAAAAAATTAGAAGACTTTACTTTTTTAGCTTAAAATTGTAAAAAAGACAGATTAGCATTCCATCAGGGTTTTTTTTCAGTTTTATAATAATTTTCTTCTTACAACAGCAAGTTATTATCTAAAAAAAACAGTTTTAAGAGTGCTCGGTTTTAGTAAATTACTTATATAACACGTATTTAGTAAATAAACTAAATGCAAATGTATTCCATTTTGTACAAAATTAATGAACAGTAATGAAATACGATGCCATTTATTTACAGTTTAGGTATTTTTCATATTTTTTTATTTTTAAGTCTATTTTATAAATGCTTAATTTACTAAATGTTATATTTTATAGAAAAAAAAACATTAAAAATTACATAGTCATAAGAAGTAAAAATTATTTAGTTTTGGTTTTGACACGTTTAGATTTTTTAGAAGTTTTCTGTGCACTTTAAATAAATTCCTATGCACAATAATATACAAAGATGTTCATACTTTAAGCAACTTTTTATTAAATATTTAAATTAGATAAAGTTTTGTATATGCATAACATTCTAAGATTTTTGTTTCTACATGTAATATATAATTGAGTACAACCACATTCTAAACAATATATAAGACACAAATCAAATAATTTATATCTGGTGTATATTTTAATTTTACAAACAGTTAATTTTTATGCATTGCATACTGATATACACAGTTGTTGTTTTTAGGAAATACCTATTTAATATAAACTAGATTTGGGTATGGTAAATTTGTTAAGTTTATACATTGTTAATCTAAATAGTTCAAATTCAAGCAAATAAACAACTAAACATTGCAAAGCAATCAGACTATGCCTTATTATTTTTTAAGTTTTGGATTGAATTGGCTTTTATATACTAAAATATCAGGCTAGTTTCGTGTCACTCGAGAGCTTTTTTTGCTTTAAAGAGTGGCAAACTAAACTAATGATGTATGTTTTATTCGATCTACAAAGTTCGTTTTAATTATAATATATATCAAATTTAAAATCTTGCAGTTTTTTAAACTTTGAAAAATTGTCACTAAAAAAGTATTATACCACTAAAAGGTTTGCAACTTTATGAGGTAAAAGAAAGTCCGAGTGAGCAAATTCAGACTCAGAAAAAGTCAGCCTAAATAATTCATAGCTTATAAAACACTTATAATAGGAAAATAATATATGGTAAAACTGATACAGATATTACTTCTAATAAAGCTTAGATACCTTAATACTTAGTTATCTTAGTATAAAATAAAAATCCTAGTAAATACACAATGTTTAGGAAAAATAAAAACAAAAACTAGGCTAAGATTTAGTTAAATATCTCATAAACAGCTTAAAACGTTTTTAAATAATCCAACTAATTATATAAATATTTTCGAATGTTATGTTTTATAACTCATTAAAAAAGCATCTTAGTACTTCTTCTTAGTACATCTTAGTACATCTTGCTTAAATATGTTATTTGACCTGACATCTTAGTTATTATAAAATACGTATTCAACATAAATAATTTTATTTTGTATATGCTTAATTATTGCCAAGTTAAGATATACGTTTTCTATGAATTTTTAGTTTCTTTCGTTATTTTAGTAACCTAAAAATTTATTATGCCTAATTTTAGAAAGGTTATTAATGTAAAACCTTAAAAAATAAGAACTTGCTTTTACATAACTTGTGTCTTTGTTATTTTTGTTATTGTACTATTAAAAGCTTTAGTCTTAAGCTAAAAATATAAGTTTATATTTTGATGAGAGTAAAATTTTAATTAGTTACAAAGCATTATGTTAAACTATTACAAATACACGAAGAATCGGATAGACATTCATTAGTTACATGTTTTGTAGATGTAACCTAATTCTTAAAAAACTGAAGTAAAACGCATACAAGACACCTATTCATCATTTCATTTTTAATCAAGCATATAAGATAGCATGTTTCGTAATTATAAAACACAATACTTCAGTTTTATACCAGCTATTTTATTACAAAAAATGTTACATCTTAAAATTAAAAATCAAATTACTTATAATAAATTTTTTGACATTAAAACTCGCTAAAATTTCGACTATAAGTTCATGAGAATTAACTATAACAGTTTTTAAATTGCCAGACAAGTAGTTTTAATCAGCCTACACCTGGTATAATAATTGTTGAATAATTAAAAAGTATAATAATAATAATAAGTTAACACTAAATTTCAAAAAATTGTTAAAAACAACACCATATAATATTATATGTTTTGGTTAAAGAAAACAAATAGAGAGATCTCAACTGCTGGAGGAGAAGTAATATATTTATTCTTTCAAGAATTTATTTTACAAACTAAACTTCGGTCAAAGATCTCGTTAGTGCTTAAACAAATCAAATTCAAATAGAATCTCGTCAGTGTGTTAATTTTTGTACAAAATTTACTTTTAAGTTTTTATTCAATATTAACATGTATAATTAACTTATGTTTCCCTGATTCGATACATTTTTAAAGTGTTTAATGTAATCGTGTAATTTAAAAAATTTACATGCTGAACATTTTTGCTAAATTCTAAATGGAAACAAACTACTCAACTCATTGTGTAATTTTGTTTAACATAAACTTAGCTATATTTAAAACTTTTATTCTGATTCCTAAAGCAGCTTTTCCAAAATATAACTTTGTTTTAAGTGCTTCTACATTTTGTTCTAACCAGTTGTTTTAAAAAACCTTAATTAAATTAGTTTGACCTTACCTATAGTTGTTAGTGAAGCCGAGTTAAATAAGCAATGGAGTTCAAGCAATGTTAAATTAGTTTCATGTTAGCTTAGTTAGGGAGTATGTAATGTAAATAGTAAATAGTAATGATAAAAATTAATAGAACACTGTCTGTAGAGCAGCTTGAAAAAAGTTCTTTCCTTAATAGCAGATACATTTAAGTAAATAAATAAAAAGCTACAAACGACGCTAAGGTAAATTATTAAATCAATAAAAAAAGGGATTTTTATACTTATTTTATTATAAATTAGTTAATGATTACTTTTATTGTTAATGTGAGGTAAAAGAAATTTCTAAATGTAAAACTAATTTAACATACAATAAATTTTTATTAGAAATATATTAGTAAATGACTTTCAGTGATAATTTGTAGTTATACTTATTTCAATAAAAGCTTTAATTCTGTTTTTAAAAGAAAAAAAGTTACACTTCTTTTTTGTAGAATAAATACAAAATGCAATGAATTAGTTGTCAAGTAGTGCAGAGACAATAAAAGTTTGAACAACATCCGAAATACATAAATGTAGCTGACAATATTTTTATATCCTTATCAGTTATCGTTTTCACGGCCTAACGTTTATAATAGCATAGGTTTGGCAACATTAACACAAATATACAGGTTTCAAACAACCGTTTTACTTAGTAATATTTATTTCTAAATGACTAACTAAATTCAATTGGTTATAATAAAAAGTCTTTTACAGTTACAGCTATGCAACTTATTTTTATCAAGGTATAAGCCTTAATGTTTGCTGTTAAAAAACTTAAACAAATAAAAGAAATTTGCAATATAATTAAGTGGTAGTGTTATGCTATACTACGATTAAAAATAGTTATGCTTTGTTATTTCTGGATTGATTATTCCATGATTTTCTAAGTTTCAAATAAAGTTCAAAAAATGTAAATTCTTAAAAATAAAAATATAATGTTAAATATTCTATAAATAATATATTTATATTGGTAATAAAAAAACCTAAATTTTAATTTTAATAGCAATATATATAATTATAAATAAAGTATGCAATAGTAGAAAATTGCAAAAAAAAAAAACATTATATAAGTTTAATATTTAAGGTAAAAACAAAAAAGCTAGGACAAAAGTTTAAAGTAAATAATTTCTCAATTTGAGCTGTTTTACACAGCTTTACAAAATAACAACTCATTTTTGTGGTGTTGATTTTAATTTTGTTAATATATAAAATTATAAAATAAAATGTTCGTTTGTTTGTGACGTTAGTCTAAATGATTTTAGGTTTTATTTATTTTCAACATAAAGTATGAATAATAAACTACGTTAAAACTTAAATTAAAAATCAGAAAAATTTGTACTAAAAACATTTACATTTTATGAGTTTTTTGATTTTTATACATAACTTAACTGGTATAATAAAATACTGAGTTGTTGAATAAAGAGTGTTTTTTTCTTTGATTTTGATAATCTGCTTTAATAGTTGACCATACAATGTTATTTCAAAAACTTTTTTAACCATAGATTATGAATAATCTAAAGTGATATCCTTCATTTATATTCTGCTATATAAAAGTTATTTTGAAGTCTTTAAACAAAAAGTGTTATTTTAAAACTTTTCAATGAATAACACAGCAATTCTTATTGCTTTCTTAATACTTATACAAGGGGCTTCAATTTAATTCAAGTATTAGAGTAGATGTCTCGCCTATAAAAGCTTATATTATTATTAAAAAATAACAAAAATTTTATTAAGAAAAAATTATATAAGCAATTTTTAGCTGTGTTTTAATTTACTAAATTAGTTTAAAAAATTAAATTCAAGGGTTTTTTCGATGGTAGTTAGTTTTTTGTACCCCGTAACAGAACTATTACGCGTCGCACTGGTTTAAATGAATAATGATAAACGTTTTTAAATATTAAACATTTTGTAACCTAAACTTTGTTTGTTAAAAAGTGTTTCGTTTCTTAGTGAAAAAAATTATTAAGGAGGTTGGGAAAGTAGACTTACAGTAGACTACCGCTTAAGTACGCAATTTTTTTGGTACGCACCCCGCCTTAAGTACGCACTTATCAAGAAAGACAAAATCGAGAATCCATTCTCGTTTCAGCATTGAAAATCCTAAGAAGTTCCCTCATATTATCACGGGAGACATATGTTGGCTTTGGTGGTGCAACTTTACCTTTATCCTTAGACTTGTTCCATAGAGTCATTTTCTGACGCTTTCCATCCATTTTTCTAAAGTTTCTAATTTTTTTTTTTTCAAAAACTTTCAGAATTTCTGCAAAAGAAAGGCTAATTTTAATGTGACATAATATAAAACTAGTTAACCACAAAAACTAGTTACAAATTTTATAAAGTCAAAATAAACATATAAAAAGAAACAACAACAACAACAAAAAACTAAAGTTAAAAAGAAAATCAATGAGCATCTTATCATTGTGCACTTATACTATAAATGTTTCTACTGATATAAACTTTCTTACAAAAGCAGTCCTGAAACGTTTTTCTTTCAAAAAAATAAAATCAAACACCTTTTAGCTAATAAAAAAAATATAATAAATGTATTTATTAATTATGTAGAAACTTTTTATAGAAAAAATAAATTATTTTAAAATCTATTAAAAAATTTTGCAGATTAGAATTATGTATTAGATGTTATTTAAAATAAAAAGACTGTTTATTTGGCTTAAATATTTGGTGGCTAGTTGTGAGAAAGAAAACAAACAAATAAATTTCATATTATACTATGTCGTCAAAAAGTACGCACTACCCGTACTAAGTACGCACTTTTTGATCGGGTTCAATTCGCGTACTTAAGCGGTAGTCTACTGTATATATCAGTCTGATTTAAATATTTGCTGAGTCAGCAAACTTACAAACCATTTTTGATTTCTCAATTCGTTTACCCGAAAATATAAAAAATTTAATCAAAAAATAAAGTTTTAAAAACTAGAATGAAAAAATAGCATGAAAAAGGTTAGCTTTAATGCTAAATCAGCAAATATGCAAATCACACTAATCTTTAAGTTCACTAGCTAAAAACTTTTTAGCTAACAAAATGAACAGCTATGAAAAATTTTTTAAGTTGTTTTATCAGCTTTACAAACTCTAATAACATCAGTAATTTAAAACTTAAAAAAAAGTATTACCATTTGTATTATCTAAATAAGCGCTTGTTTGTGTGAGCTCTTTTAAAACGCCAATAAAAAATAATGAATCTTATAAAAACAACAAAAGATCTGAAAGTATAAACTTCACTGTAAATACTTAATACTTAAGCTTAAAAAAAGGCTAAGTCAAGTTTAATAGAAATTGTTAAGCAAAAACTATTATAGTTTTAATTAATTATAAAGTCAAAACTTTGTCCTAATTTATCAAAATGTATAATTTTTCGAATAAATAACTTATCAAAAAAAACTAAACAAAAATGTATGTATACTGTATGATCTAAAAATCAAAAGTTATAATTAGTATAAAAAGCTAAACCTAACAAAATAATAAAAATAATGTATTAGATTCTACTAAACTTGTTATTTAAGCTGTTTTGTACATCATTAAAAAATATTTGATGAAAAACTTTAAATATCGTAAAATATTTACATTTTTAAACAATAAAAGTGGTTTTTAGTACGTCAGTAATAGTATTTATAATTATCTTTTTTTATATTAGCATTATTTAAATAATAACAATTTATAACTTTAATCAGTTATATAAATGTTTAAAAGATTTTTAACGAAGAATACTTGAAAAAAAAAAACTATTTTTGATTTAAGAATGTGTGTCATAATTTTTGTGCAATACTTTAAATAATCAATGAATCTAACATTAAATAAACTATATATTTCAGCTGTTTTATACAGTTATACAGACTATTTAAGAATAAGCAGTACTACTATTTCAACTTTACAAAATATTTTATACTAAAAGTAAAAGCTTTAGTTGGTGACGTTAGTAGAAATGACTAAAATCTTAACAGCTGGTTAAAAAGTTGCTTCACTATAAATTACGTCGAAATTTATTAAACTAAAAACAAAATAAACAAACAAAAGTAATTTTAAGTTCTTTGTATTTTAATTTAACTGTAAATTTTATCATATGTTAAGAAAAAAGAATTTTTGAGCTGTTTTAAACAGCTTTACAAAATACAATTTTATAACTTCCGTGTTTACGTTTACTTTATTAAATTTATATAATTTAAAACTATTGGTAGTTTGTTTGTGACGTCACTAAATTTAGTTACAAATATAAATTTTAATGTATATAAAGTTAATGAACAATAAACTACGTTAAAATGTACTAAATTCAAAATAGCCGTTTAAAATTTGTTTGTTTGAAATTATTAACATAGTTCTGATATTTAAAGATGTCATTTTAGACACATAAAAATATTAGGGTCTTTTTTGACTTTGATGGTCTATAAATTTGCTAAGGTTACATTTTCGATTAATGACAGGGGCTATGCTTTACTTTTTTGCTGTATCCTATCTAAAATTATTTTGCTTTATATTTATAGTATTGTTTTTGAGTAAGCATTTTAATGTAGTGTAGGTGATTAAGTTTGATTAAATTTAGTTTAATATGTTAACCTTATTCAGTAAAATTGAGTTTTAATAGCATAATGGTAGCAAAAGTTACATTATTATAACACAACAAAACAGAAAATTCTACATAAGTTACAAAAAAATTATAACATTTTTATACTCAGATGTTTAAGTTAAAAATTTAATTTTAATTAAAACTTATTTAAAACCAGATATTATTCGGATGCATATACTAGTTTATTTTAAACCCATTATAATACTAATATATAAATGTTTTTAATGGCTGAATTATAGTTTCTCGTTGAACGCGTATTAGTTGTTAAGTGTTAACATTTTATTAATCTTCAAGGTTTTAAAAACAGTTCCGTCTAACAATTAACAGAAGTAAGAATAGCAAAACAAATAGTTTATTTTACTTTAAAACTTTCTAATCACAATAATAATTTAATTAGAACATAGTTAATTTTATTTTTTTGGTATGCTTTGAAAATGTAAAACATTCAACAATTATTACTAGACATAAAATTTATTTTTTTCAAATGGTAAAAATATCACTGACTACGTATCTTTTATGTTTCAAAATTTTTTCCATAGATTATGTATTTCAAGAGTCTGTTTAGTAGTTTTATTTTAATACTCTATAATTTTTAAGAAATATTTCTTGAGTAAAAAATTTTTAAAGTTTTTCTTAACTAAGCTAAAACAGTACAACTTTTAAACAAAAGTAAAAAGTGTCTACAATAAAACTATTCTGCTTTTAGTATTGTTTTTTAATAATTACAATTAACTTAGTATTTTTAGAGGTTTAGAGTTAATATGCTTAAACTAAAAACAAGCTTTTATAATAAAAGTAGTTATATCAATATTTATATTTAAGTTTCCTAAAAAATAGAAGGTACTCAACTTTTATAGACAATATACTTTACCTGTAACAGAAACAATTTTGAATTTTTTAAAGTATACTTAAATTTAGTACTTCATTGTACCAATTTGTTCTAACTTTTAAGGCTAGAATTTATAGGCAGTAATTAATTACGCTTTTTATTGTTTTTTTTTTTCGTTTATTTATAAAAGAGAGAATTTTTAGTTAAAAATGACTTAAGACTAGTTAATAGTTTTTATCAAACAGGTACCGACCAGTTTTAGTAAAAACACATCGTAAATTAATGTTAAAAGCTTTAAAACATTAAATCTAGATATGATTTTCAAACTTAAAATATTTCAATCAACTTATAATTGCGAAAAATTATTAAAAAAAAATTAAATATTTCATATTTCAAAATATTTTAATCAGCTTAATACGCTACGAATATATAACTAATTATTTACTCTTAATGTTATTATAATGTAGTTACTGGCGATTTCACTCAAATTTATCATATAACATTATAAACAATTTATTCTATTACGCTTACGTAAAACTTTCTATCTGCACAAAGATTTGTATTAGCTGCTTAAAACAGTTACACAACTATTTTGTTGATTACAAAATATACTTTAAAGCACAGTTTGAATAAAATGTAAGTTAGTTTTAGATGCATTTTTGTTCGTGAGGCAAGTAAGATAAGTTAGAATAAAAACGAAGTTTGTAAAGAACAAATCAGGTTTAAACAAAGCATTTGCTTAATTATTAAATACTTGATTTATATTGAAGTACAATAAAACTTTAGCAATGTAACTTTTAAACGTACACATTTGCTAAGTACTTCTACAGCAATAAAAACTAAGTTATGTAAAATTTATCATTTATTTTACTATCAGTAAGATTAATGTCGTTATTATTGTTTTTAGTAACTTAAACACTATAGCTAGTTAAAATCAATTAAAGCTACAAATTAAAAATTTATTCAACGAATGGTTACATCATACCAATCCAATCATCAGACCACACGTTTTCGTTTTTATTTAAACTCGCCAGTCAGCCGCAACCAATAAACAATCCAAGTCGTCTACGAACGGATTGACGACTTGAAGTTTTTCGTTTGCTAAAAATTAAATGTTTCTATTGTTTTCAAGCAAAATATTTCAAAAAAAAACTTGTGTAAAGTTTAGTTTACACTAAACTTTAGATATGAGGTGGACATTGATACTAAATAAAATACCAGTAGGAACTTCATAATAATTTCACCGAAGCATTGTATGGAAGTATTATAGTAACATAATAAACTGTATAGAATACTGTATGTAGCGGAGTTAGAAATAAACTTTTTCTTAATAAGTAAGTTAACAAAAGTTTTTTTAAATTATTACATCTAGCCGATAAAAAAAAATTCTGAAAACTGACAAAAATTCATAAATAAAATTTAATGCCAAGTAACTTCATTTTTAAATTTTTTTTTATTGACGTCAACAAGAAACACGTTATATACTTAATAATATGTAAAACGAATTGGTTTGTAAAGCTATTTAAATCAGCCTACCAAACACAACTTATGTCGGTAGAAATATTTAAGTTATTGTAGTAATCAAATTTTTTTCATAGTAAAAACTTCTAATATATCGCAAAAAAAAAAACAATTACTTAAATTTTTGAGCATTATTGCCGAAATTTTATAATACATTTAATTAAATAATAAGAAATACTGAAGCGCTTGTTTGTGTGAGTTTTATTTTTATATATGGATGATTTTTAGTTTTAAATTAAATTAAATGAACGAATATTTATAAAATAATTTGTATAAATCTAACGTACTTTTTATCATTAAAATAGTTTGTAGTCAAAAGATGTTGTTTTTAGTTGAATTAAATTATATCATTAAAAAAATTGCCTGCCAGAAATTTTAAAGAGCTTTAAAAAATACTTTTAAGCTGCTTTAGTCAGCTTTACAAACTTAAAAAAATCATTTAAATTGATATTATCAGTAATTGTAATACAGTTTTTGTGTTAGCTTTTTTATAATGTTAATGAAACTCTAATTAAATAAAACAATCACTTATCACTGTAAATACTTTTGAAAAAACTTAATAAAAGCTAATTTTTATTGAATATTAGCTTGTAAGCATATACTAATACAGTTTTTGATAAAATTAGGTCGAAGTATATGTTTAATTAACTTTACTTAAAATAATTAATTTAAAAAAAAAACACTTGTTCAAGTGTTTAAAGAACTGAAAATTATGCTTACATTTAAAATAGGTCCTCGTACAAAACATTTTTAACATCTTTATACTGTTGTTTAATAAATTTTAAACTGTTGACTTTTTTAATTAATTTAGTTTTAGACCATATAGCATACTAAAAAAGTATTCACATTATATTTATGTTCAGACTTATTTACTAACGTTTTTTAAACTTTAGGCAAAAAAAATTATTTAAAAGAAGGTTTTGTCAAAAACTGTTTTATACGTATTAAAATGTTAAGTAAATCCATATCAAAAAATAATCTAAACAATATTGTTTATTATTGAAATTCAACTAAAATAAAAACTAATGTTTTACTGTGCATGCTCTACTATACAAATAAAAACTCTAATATATGTTGCCAGACATATGCTGGTTAAAATTTTACCTTGAAGAACTAGTATATAGTAATGGTGTAGCAACAATATATATTTACTTCTATTTACTTGATTTGTGGTTTGAGTTTATAAACGTAAAAAAATATTTTAAAAGCTTCAATCGAGCTATGTTGGATACGTTTGCAGTATTTTTTTCGAATAATATTACGTGTTTTAATACCTATTAATAATACCTATGTTTAAGTTCTCTTATAACGGGAAATTTTTTTATAGGGAACAAGTTTTCTTAATCTATTGATTGAGGATTTAGTTTTTACTATTACTCAACTTAATAGTATTATACATATAAATTTTTGATACATGTTGCCAGAAATAAGCCGGTTAAAACTGTTTTAGGAAGGAACAGTAAATAGTAGCGATAAAAGAAATATTTATTTCTAACTTTATTTACTTGATTTGTGTGATGTGTTTAACACGTAATTATAATCAATACAAAAAAGATTTTTCTAACTTATAATCAAGCTATATTAAAAACAATAATTGTTCATAATTTTTTACTTCTTTTAAGAGTATTATAAGTTATTTTAAGCTTTTAAGTTTTACACAAATGCCTGAGAATGTTTTCGTCTTAAAAAGATCAATTCCTTTTCTGAACATAACTAGTGTTAAACTTTTGATTGAAAAAAGCTTGTTATAAAAGCTTTATTCTTAATATAACTTTTTTGTTATCAGTCGAGTTTCATAACTTTAACAAAATAAGTTGCTCAGCTTTAAACAAGATAATAATCTGTTTGTAGAATTAATAAACTTTTTCTGTATATTTGTTGCCGGACATATGCTGGTTAAAATTTCCATATTGCAAAATTGATAATTTTTCAAATTATAGGAATATTATATAGTTACTTCTAAATCTTAAATTTGTGTTTATGACTAAATAATTTCTTTCAAAACTTTCTAGATTTATTGTGGTAAACAATTCAAGTAACTAAATTCAAAAAACCTTAAAAAAAAATAAAAAAAAAATGAATTAATAATTATTTATTTTTCATACAATTAGAATTATTTATATAATGGATGATTTATAACTATAAATGTTTTTTTTAATAATTTATGTTTATAATAAATGCTAAAACTGTTATCAGTTTTTTGAAACATAAAATAAAATTTTATAGCAAACATTTTTGTGTATAATTATTTTAAAATAAGATTGTAACTTGTTTTCAATCAATCAATTTAAAGTTTTTGACTCAAATGTTTTTAAGGATATTTTTATCTATTTTCTGTTTTAACAGTTTATTACTACCAGTTTTGTTAGTAATAAATTTTTAAAGTAAAAATAGATAATTATAAAATAAGTGTAAATTTAGTTTTGGTTAAAATGTTTGCATGAAACCTTCAAAAATGCTTCGTGCTAACAAGCTAAGTGTAAACAAACATGTTATTTAATCCATTTAAAATAAAATGGGTTCTAAAATTCTCGAGATTTTTTGTACAATTTGTATCTGTAAAACCATATTTTATTTCCGATCAAATACTTTATATAGCTATAAGAATTTGTATACGAAAAACGTTTTCTTTTTCAATTTGAAAGTAATTCTAATTAATAATATTTTTTACTTTTTATGTCAACAATTTAAAATAAGGTAAATAAATTTACAGAATACTAATAATAAAATTGATTTAATTCCTATAGCATTAATAACAATCTAATATACAAAAATAATAATTTTTTTCTATATGCTTTTCATCTGCAATTTTAGAATATCTAGTGTTAGTTTCAAATTATTATAAGTAATTTAAAATTTATAAATTACGACTATTATTTAACTTTTTCTATATTCATTGCTTTTTAAACTAAATAACAAAATTACAATAATTTGTAAGACTGTTTCAAAAATCAATTCTTATAGCAATTTAGTTTAGTTAAATCATCATACAACTAGAATTAAAAATAAACAATTTTCATTAATGTTTTGCGTATAAGTTTTAAAAATAAATTTCTTTTTTGTTATTTGAAGCTCATGTTTGTGTGATTTAAAGTTAATATTGTGTGCACAAATCTTTATAGATATCAGTCAGATTTAATTATTTTTCTTAAACAATAACAGTTATAAAAATCAGTTTGTTTCTAAGAGTAAAACAAAAAAATTGAGCAGCGAAAACCGCAAAAATTATTAAAAACTAGAAAAAAAATAAGTATAAATGAAGACCAAAAAAAATCATATGCAAATAAAAAATTTATACATAAACTAAAGAGGTATCAAAAAAGTTTTCTCAAAATATTTTTTTAAGTTGTTCTTATGTATTTGTTTCTTTATACTTAAAAGCGCATTTTAGTTTAGTTTGCATTGTAAAACTATAAAAACAAAGTCTTTATAGACTGATATTATTATTTTTATAAAAGAGAGCTTATCAAGTCTTTTACCTGTCGAAATAAGCACATACCTTATCTACTATTGTTTAAGTTTGTTAAAGATTATTTGCATTTCTAAGTTATAAACAGTATTTATTTCGGCCATCGTCAACAAGTTGAGATGTTTTTCGCCATCGAATATAAACAATGAACTTCACCGCACGATCTACAACAACAGCATCCGAGACAATCCTACGACCGTGCGTAGGATTGTCTCGGATGCTGTTGATGTAGATCGTGCGGTGAAGTTCATTGTTTATAAGTTATAAACAAATAGAAATTAATTTATTTAAAAATTACCTATGTTTCCGTCAAAATAAAATTGAAATCTTCAGTTTAGTTAGAACTAAAGTAATATATTTAAAACGATATTTTTACCGTATTAAATAATAAGTAAACTAAGACTTTAAATAATATCAAACGTAAAACAAACATATGATGTTAATTTTAAAAAGGAGAACTAGCATAGTTTATTCAGTTTCTAATTATTGTTTAGTTTTTTGTTGAGTTGTTTAACACAGTTATAAAAAATATTAAACTACCTATTACTACTAGGTAGCTATATTAGTAACTGTTTTAAAATTAAAAAATTAATAACTAATTATTTGCTTTTTCACGACGTTTATAAAAAGTAATAAACAAAAGTATTTCAATGTTGTTAAATATTTATTTTGGTTCTACTAAACATTGGTTTTATTTACAAATAAATATGTTTTAACGTTTACATAACTAAATTTTATTGAAATTTTAATTTTGAAAACTTTTTAATAGGTAAACAAAATGCTGAAATTTAGAATTTAAGCATAAAATGTTGCTTAGCATAAAAACTGATAAAATCGTTTATTAATACGAATACAAATCATTTAAAAAATAATTTTTTCTATGAATCAAATATGAATAAAAAGAATAGGTATTTGTTGTCAGACATATGCTGGTTAAAATTTTTTAAATACGATGAAGATAACAAATGATGGTGAAACAAACCTATTTATCTACATTTGTTAATTTATTTGTAATATGAATTTATTACGAAATTAGGAATAAAATGTTTATCTAGTTGGTAAAATAACTTTGTATGATAAAACAAAATAGATGTTACAGGAAAACGAAAAGTATTTCAATTCCTAATTAATTAATCTTTTTATGACTGGCAAATCAATTTTAATTATAAATAACATATATCAACTTTTTGTTTTGTAATAAATAGATTTTTAACGTTTTCATTAACTAAAAATGTAAAGATTTTAACTCAATAAAATGATAGATTAAATATAAATTTGGTAAAAATTATACTGAATTTAAAAAAAAAAAATTTATTTCTATTGATTTTTTTTTAGATTTAAAATATTTTTTAACTTTGTTAGAATTTCAAAAAAATCTAAAATCTTAAAGATATTAATGTTTAAGATGAAACTAAGTCAAAAATTAACAAACTTAAATACTTACTTAGTAGAATTTTTAGTATACTACAAAACTTGATACGGTAGAATAAGTAAATTAGGTTATTCAAATTATTTTTCATTTTACAAATAAAGCAAAGTGTTAATTTTT
Source organism: Thalia democratica (assembly GCF_965202585.1). Classification (NCBI taxonomy): domain Eukaryota; kingdom Metazoa; phylum Chordata; class Thaliacea; order Salpida; family Salpidae; genus Thalia; species Thalia democratica. The sequence goes on from NC_139168.1 coordinate 80,649,807, forward strand.
GTAATTTTATCATTATCTTAATGAATCTGCTTAACACAATAAAAAACATTTATTTTTATTTTAACTATATTTTATTACTATAAAAAAATTTTCAGATTTGTATTATGTAGTATTTTCAAATGTTTTCTGAAATTAAAAAATTTTTACTTTTTTAGTTAACTACTATAAAATCATTGTAAATAACGTTTGAAGCTAAAAATAACATAACAACGTAAATTAGTGCCAAGAGGAAATTTAATCACGGAGTTTAACTTTCATCTGTAAATCTGGAAATAACAAAGCAAGTATTGATAAATGTTCCTAACTATGTTATATAATTATAACACAATTTAATTATAATAAAACTAATATATGATATACCTTTATGATATTAGTTTCTTTATTAATAAGGTCTAAATTTAAACCAGCATCAGACTGGCAATACAAACCATAAGTTCAAAATTATTTCAAAAAAAACAGTTGTAGAGAAAATAATTTTTAGTTTCTTTTCCGACTTTAGATTAATTTGACTGAATATTTTATTGACTACAAATTATCTAGTTTAGAAATTACCTAATAAATTATCTAATAAATTTGTTCTAGTAACATATTGTTCATATTCATAAATAGTAAAAAATAGTAAAAAAATAAGCTAAAACAAAGTAAAAGTTATCAAGCGTTTAACTTGTTTTAGTTTAAGTTTTTTGATTAATTTCGAGTGTCACTTCGTACAACTAAGTGGCAGCATTTGTCTTTGTTTACTTACCTCATACATATTTCAAACTTTTAAGTTATTGATTAGTATTTAAACAATTTAGGCATAAGATTTGCTTTGTATTGGTTTTAAACTGTTAAAAGATGTTGATGAAATTAGTTGAAAAAATAGAAAGCAACAACTAAAGGAACAATTTCTATTATATTTGTTGTTATCAAAATAAAAGTATTAAAGCTTGTGAAATTAAACAATTTTGTCTTATTGTTTTTTTGTTATGATTTTTTAAAAAAACCCACATAAACGAACTTTTTTTAATCTTTTTTTTTATGATCTTTACATTTATAAAAATATTTTAAACAACTTTTACTTTTTTCTTTCAAAAACAACTACTACTCACAGACCACGTAATAAATTTGAATCGTTAAATTCTTATGCATATAAAGTATATAGTATTTCTAAATTTTTAATAGTTATCGTGCTCGCTTTTATAAAATTTTGACCAGCGAATGTCTGGTATCTTAATTTCAAAAAGTTAAAAATAATTGATATTATTTCTGACCTGAAGATTTATCTAAAAACAATAATGCCAATTTGCAGAAATCAATTGCAAACTGATAATTGAAAATAAACGTTTAACATTTAAGGAGAAATTAGTCTCAAAGTTGTTCTAAACAGAAAATTCTTTTTGAATACAATAAAAACTTAAACCGTATTCAATCATTAACTATATGTATCTTTCACAATTTAGGCTAATTTTTTTGTCTTATCTTAAATTTTAACAAACACTTATATATAAACTAAAAACTATTATAGCTTTTTCTTATGAACTTTATAGTATAAATTTTAGCAAGTTTTACCGTCAAAAATTTTGATTTCTGTTAAATAAGTTAATTATAAATGAATAAATCTTAATAAAAATTTTGTTTTTCTACTAACATCTTTATACATTTGTTAAAAATGTTTAAAAAATTTCTTGTCCATTCAAGCTGAATTATAATTTTTTTTTAGTTATATAACCGAATCACTGTTAATAAATTTAGGTATTTTTTATTTTGTTAACTTAATTTAAACAGGGTTGCCAAAATAACAGACAGGTTAAAAAGTTTTTAAAACTCAGACTAGGTTAAACCTGTTTAAGACATATACAAAAAACTCAGGTGTATGAAATTTTATTATAAACACTTTAATTTAATCTTCGTATTCTCAGAATATTTTTTAGAACTATTGTGTAGTTTACTTATTTTATTTTTTTTTACTTACATATTGTACAGTTTTATAATAGTAACAGTTTAGTTATGTGTTTAAACTTATTTAACAGAAAGTTTTTAGCTATTTTAAATTTCACTAAACTTTTAATATAAATTAGTATTTTTGCTTTGAAAGTGGCATCCGTGTAAAAGACTAATTTATTACTAGTAAAGTATTTTATTTATGTATTTAAGCATTGATTACGTAAAAAAAATTGATTTAGCTTATCTTCAGTACAAATAGGTATAAATTTTATTTTAACAACTGGTCAGTGAATTTTCTAAAGGTTGCAAACTATTTAGGACGGAAAATAATTTTCAAAATTTATTGTTTTATAAAATATTAAAAGGTAGTTCATAAAATAAAAAATGTGTAAAAGTGACCCATAAATGCTTTTCAAGCTCGGATTTTATAGAGAGTGATTATTATAAATAAAAAAACTTATAAGTTTAACTTGTTAAGTGTTAAAGAAAGTTCATATTTTATTAAGGCTTAAGTATATAAAACAACGTAAGTTTTATTCCAATAGATATATATATAACTTAAATAGGCATTCTATGTATAGTTAAAAGTCATTTAAAGTAATAATAATAGAGTGAGAAAAGTAAAACTATCTCTAGTGTGATTACAACTAAAACCAAAAGGTTGTTTAAAATTCACTCAAACTAAAACTTTGGCCCGCGAAGATTTTGGAAACTTTAAATTTCGCCCGCGAGCTCCAACTGCCTGCCGACCCCTGCTTTATAGTCTAGACAATTTAAACCAGCAAAAAAAATTGCAAATTTAACCGTATTAAATTAGAACTACTTTGAATAGGATGAATGAGCGTTCATCAAATGATATTTTACTATAATAAAACTAACTGAAATCAAAAAGTAAGTCAAGTCTAAAATAATTTCACTGCTTTAACATATAGCTTTGAATCATTTACAGACATAGTGCCTGTTTAAATTTTCTAAAGTTTGAAAGAATAAGTATTTCATAGTATAAAACTTATACACTTCGATGTTATATTGTTTTGCGCGGTTTAGTTTTTACATATTGTAAATTTTATTTTAAATAACAGTGAAATTATTATTGATCAGATTTTTTTTTTTAGATAATTATTTTGTAGCAAAGAATACTGATTAAAATAACAAAATTAAAAGGTATTCAAAGCTTATTTACAGTCACTAGTTTTAAACAAGTTAACATAATAAAAGACTTTAGTAATTTTAAAATTAAATTAAAAAACCTAATTTTAAGTAAATTGTAGGTTTCTTTTAACAAAATATAAAAAGAGCAAAAAATTGATTTAGTCACAATACAATTCTAGTAAAATAATTTTAAAATATTTACCAGAAATAATGGTGGTTAAAACTTTTGGGACATGGAAAACATAGATGTTTATTTTAATGAAAATTCTTATGCATTACAATGTTGTAATATTTAGCAAGTTTAAATTTTTACGTAAATTATCATAATTTTTAGATAATTTTGTTTATATCAGAAGAAAACTTATAATTATTCACTTTTTTGATCTAAAAAAGTTATTTTGTAGCACAAAATAATAAAAAGGTAAGTAAAAAAATAAAAATTAAAATATAAGTTTTAAACCAGTTAGAATAATAGAACACAATAGTTTGTTTTAAATTTAAATTATAAAAAACTCCATTTAAATATCTGAAAAGAATAAATAGTTGCGAGATGTTTCAAAAAACATATGCACACTTGTATAATATTAATTTAGTTCAATCTAAGAGCTAACTTTCCTAACATGATAAAAGAAACCTGATATTTTGTATTGTAAATTTTTATATATTTTATAAATATAATAGTTTAAAAAGTGCAAAACCAAACAAAAAATTGATAACTTATATAATTTAATCTTATATAAAAAGTAACAAAACAGCAAATTACATTAACAATTACATGTAAAACTAGAAAGTGCAAGTTTTGAATTAATACGAAATACTATTATAAAAATGTTATATAAAATATATAACAAATTAATTTTATCTACAATAAATTCAAAAGTTGTCAATGTCTAAAGGATTTATTATTGTACGCTAGTAATTAAAATTGTATATTTTTTCGTATAGTATGATATACTTTTCATAAACACTTTAAAACATTTTAATTTGTCAACCATTTCTTATCAATAATCTTCAAAAGCCGTCAATGAACAAGTGCTACATTCAAGAAACAAGAAGATTTTTATTTATAAAAATAGAGTAGTTTTTAGTTTTAGGCAACATTTTTTATTTAACGTCAGTCAAAAATACGTTTAAAAAATTTTAATTTTTCAATATTGAATTAATACAATCAGACGACAAACTAGAGCAGTTTTTTTACAGCCGATGTACTTGTTATATGATACAAAAAGAGCACTTGAATGCTACTTCAATAATTAATAACTCACTTGGCTTTCTTTGTTTTTAATGGATTTTGATGGCATGTATTAGCTTTTATTATGCCTTTAAAAAAAGAAAACGTTTTTGATTTATATTATAAAGAAGTGTCAAAAATTACTTTTATTTTCAATTATTTTACTAACTTTATAACTGTTTGTTTAAGAGGTATAGTGTTTCAAAACAAATATTTAAATCCGAACATAAAAGCTGTAGGTTTTTTAAGTTTTATAAATTCATATAACTTTTACTACACTTTGTTTTCTAAACATAGATCTTCCACTTACTAGTTTCATAATATATTTAAATCACAAAAAATGTATTCTGCTACAACTATATAGTATATTAAACTTTAATTAGTTTCCTAGTTCATGTACAAAACAATTTTGACCAGCATATGTCTGGTGTTAAACATTATTATAAAAGAAAAGAATACTTATTAAATTTAGTCGTATCAGAGTAAACAACATTTAGAACATATATTTTTAGAAAACATATTTTTCTACAAACTTACTAAGACTGATTACCTGAAGTAAATAAAATATTTAACTAAAAAAATAGAATAAGGGTTTTATGTTGATACCAAAAAATTCCATTAAATGTTTAAAAAAAAGTTAAATTTATTCTTATAATTAGTGAAGTCAACACATCACATGTATAGCATTATAAAATACATTACTTGTATATATTTTATAGCCAGACATGTGCTATTTAAAACATTCATCATAAAAAATAAGTAATTTATTAGAAAAATGTATAGCTTAAGTACATGTTTATTGAAAGTTATGTTACGTTTGTCAACTTATAAGTATTTAGAGATACGATTTTACTTGTTTACGAAAAAATACTATGACACTAATTATCTTTTAAAAATGTTTTACTTTAGCAGGTTCGGCTTAAAAATTTTGGTATGAGGTAGGATATAGTTTACTTAATAATATAACTAATTTAAAGGTTAAAGTTATTTACTTTCTTTAATATTACCAGGTAATGAGCTGGTTTAAATATTTTGAACATTAAAAACGCAGTGTTTTGCCTGTTAAAAAACTATTATATGTCCCTCCTGTGTGTTATTTTGATGATTTAAGTTTTTAAGTAATTAAAATTGTGTTTTTTTAACTATGTTAAAACTAAAATAGTCACTGATGAAGCTTATTGTTGCAACAAATTTGCCCTTTTATCTCAAATTAAAACAACTGTATTGTAAAAAAAATGATTAGATAAGAAACTTGAAAATTTGGTTACAATTTCTAAGTTTTAAACAAGTTAAAAAATTGAAACATATGAATTTGTTTCCAAAATAAATTAAAAATAACAATAACTAAGTTTACTTATTTTCAACAAACTTATTTTCGAGAAATAGTTTATTTTTACGTTTTTTATATTTAGACAAAAATAACACACTTTGCTTATAAAATATTTAACTTTGACTTTTGCAGCTAACCATATGTTGGTTAAAATTTTTATTGCATGTATGAAACTCTGATGTTTTATTGTTTTCTAGTTTATAACTAAAATTATTGAAATTTGCTTCTTACTTAGTAAAGTTATTACAGTTTTCCAAAATTGATACGGTAAAATACAATTTTTCTAATAGGTGATTATAAAAAAACCTTTAACATAAAAACAATCGAGTTAATTTTGGTAGTTTTATACTTATTCTTATAAACTCGCTTGATATAGTTAAAACAATTTGATTTATATTTTTTTAATTTTATAAACAAATCTTTAACTAAAAGGTAAAAAAAATCTAATCATTTATGAACTGTTTTTCACAGCTAACAAATTTAAGTAACTACAAAGACATTAACATTTAACAACAATTAATTATATAAACATCAAACGTACGAGGTGATTTGTGTGTTTTTATTAATTTTTTTTTTTTAGGTTAATAATAATTTTACTTTAAAAGAATGAAATTATTGCTTGTAGTAAGTAGGAGTTCGATGAGGTATAAACTAGTTCATTAAAATATTAATTTTCTCACCGTTTGTTTGGTTTTTGTTTGTTTAAAACTGTAACTTTGAAAAAACAACTTCATAAAACAAAACCTGAACTTAAAAACTTCTGCTTCTGCTTATTAGTGTGGAAGCATAAATTTAATACGTTATTTTGTTGAAAACATTTAAAACTGTTCAATGTCTGAAATGAACAATTCTTTAAAATGGTTAGAACAACTTATAAAATAAATACATTTTAATGTATAAATTAACATCTATTTTTAGGGTAGGTGTCTAAATTGCGCGAGCGTACAAAATTGCACGAGGGGACAAAATTGCACGAAAACACAAAATTGCACGAAGAAACTTTTGCACGAAGACTAATTTGCACGAGAGCACAAAATTGCACGAAGATAAAATTGCACGCAGACAAAATTGCACGAAGGCTCACTTTTGCACGAAGACACTTTTGCACAAGGGTATATTTTTGCACGAGCAGACAATTTTGCACGCAGACACTTTTGCACGAAGGGTCATTTTTGCACGAGTGACAACTTAGCACGGAGGGTCAATTTTGCACGGGTTTTGTTTCCTTCCCAGGGGCGGGTCAAAATTGCGCGTAGACATTTTTGCACGAGGGGACAAAATTGCACGAGAAGACTCTTTTGCACGAAATTTTTAATATTATTTAAAAAATAAAAAAATCAGAATTAAAAAATTTATAACTTAATAATAAAAAATACTAAACAAAACTATATAATATTCAAAAAAAAATCTGAATTACTAAATTTAATAACTAAATAACGAAAAACAAAAAAAATTAAAAAAACAAAATAAAACATTTTATAATTTAATAATAAAAAATAAAAAAACAAAATTACATATTATTCAAAAAAATAAAAAAAATCTGAATTATAAAATATAATAACGAAAAATTAAGAAAAAAATATTAAGTAAAAAAAAAGTAAAATAGTGAAAGATTTAAGTAAATAAAAATATATATATATAGTACTTATAAGTAAAAAAAAATATTTTCAAGTAAAAAAAAAATAAATGTTAATTAGATTTTTTTAAATAATAACAAAAGTTAAAATATAAAAAATTAACTAACTTAATAATAAATAAGTTATTTAAAATCAAAAAATATTTAAGATTTACAAAAATTAAAAATTAAATAATAAATACATTAAATAAAAGTCCAAAACAAAAGTTAATAAAATTAATATAAAAAGTCAAATTAATTGAAATAAATAACTAAATAAATTTAAATGAAATATTAATAAATATAAAAGTCAAAATGAACAATTTAAATAACAAACATAAATCTATCAAAAAAGTTTATATAAATAAAAATAAAAACTAGACCATAAAATTAGATTCTAACCGTTATTAAAATATAATTACCAAAAAAAGAGTTTTGTTTAAACTATTACTTTTTGTTAAAAATAGAAATTAACTAATTGTAGCTGTTGTATTATTTTGTTTGTTTCATTTAAGTCAAAAGCTTATATTTCCTTTTTCTTCTAAAAATGTAAAAGTAAAATTGCTTCTGACAGTGCTTTTTCGCAAGTCTTGGTTAGATAAAGAGAAAATACAGAGCAGGAGAAACTTAAGAGCTAATTAGACTAAAACGCGTGCAAATACTGATGCAACTAAGATAAAGTTTAGAAAAATATAAAATAATGATATATGAATTAGGTCTAAAACTTTTATATAAAACAAAAAAGTACAATTTTAAGTATAATTTATGGAAGTACAAAGCCGTAACAGAACTTTTTGTACAATGCACAATAAAAATTTCAAAAGACGGATTTTCTCTTTTCTAAATTTATTTAATTGTTTCACTATTTCGCATGCTCGTTTTTTCTGTACAAAAGTATCTTCGTGCAATTTTGTCCCCTCGTGCAATTTTGTACACTCGCGCAATTTTAACACCTACCCATGTAAAATTTTATTTTTTTAATTTTTTTAAAATCTTATTTTATTTCATATTTAAATTTAGTATAATTATAATATAATTTATGTTTACATCAATACATGTCTATTTTTAAATAAGGATTATTTTAAGTATGATAAAATTCTAGTTTTATTTTTATTAAAATAAAATTTTAATTTATAATAGTTTTTAAACACATTAATTTAGTTTCAGTTAAAAAAAGGTCATACATATTTAATAAATTATTTAAAATTAATTTAAACCTGGTTAAATTAGAATAAACTACACTAGCACATGTTTATTATTATTTTTTTATAAAACATAAAGGTTTTATTATATTTTTTGTTTAGTTATTTTAAGTTGATATTTTTTGTGCAAAATTGACCCTCCGTGCAAAACTGTCTGTCGTGCAAAATTGATTTTCCGTGCAAAATTGTAACTCGTGCAAAATCGACCTTCCGTGCAAAATAGTTTTCGTGCAATTTTGTCCCCTCGTGCAATTTTGTGCCCGTGTGCAAATTAGTCTTCGTGCAAAAGTATCTTCGTGCAATTTTGTACACTCGTGCAATTTTGTTCTCGTGCAATTTAGTCTCCGCGTGCAATTTAGTAACCTCGTGCACTTTTGTCTTCGCGCAATTTAGACCCGTTCCCCTATTTTTAATACCTTATAACTTCTTAATCAAGTTTTTGCTAAATAGAAAATAAAAATAAGTAAAACGTAACAATTCACTGAAGTCCACAAATTAAGAGTTGTCATTTACTAAATCATTATTGAATATTTTTTACTATCACTGATTACCCTAACCCTTACCCTCCATGGGTAGATTTTTCTTCTCGTTGTTTTTGTTTACTAATTCATCTTTTAATTTTTTTTTCGGTTTTTTTCACTCTCGTGCCAATATTACCCTTCGTGCAAAACTGACCCTTACTTTGTATATCGTCTTCGTGTAATTTGGTTACCTCACGCAATTTAATGTTTGTGCGATTTATTCACCTCGTGCAATTTCGTCTTCGTGCAATTTTGACCCCTTTCCGTATACAACAGCTTTAAATTAATTTTAAATATCAAAAGTTTTATTAACCCTGTTAATTTTTACTTAAGAAACAAGAGCCTCAATCATAAACAAAAATATATTTTTATTTTGAATTGTATTTCTTTAAACTATAACAAACAATAATGTATTACTTTTAAATTGTAATTTACTTTTATTTAAATTTATTCATATAACATAATATAATTTTAAATGTTATTATTTATGTTACCTACAAACAGTCTTGTAGTTGAATAATATAAATACTTAACAATAATGAAAGCATCGGCAATACATCAAAGATTAGTTTGTAAAGATGTAAAAAACAGATTAAATGAACAAATTTAGATTCATTTATTTAACAGGTTTCTAATCTTTTAAGTTTATCTTTATTTAGTAATTGAAACTTTCATTTAGAATTTTAACAAAAACTTACTTTGCTTTTACATATAAACTTTTAAGAAAATAGAAATCAAGTTCAGAAACACATATATCTACATATAACCGTTTGTAAAGCTGTACATAAAGCATAAATTTGAAAGTTATTAAACTTTCAAAATTTTTAGTTTCCTATGTTTTAATATTTCAAGTAAAAAAAATGGTAATAAGTAGTAGTATTCTAGAAAAAATTGGTTATCATTTTGCTATTTAAACTTAATTGCTTTCGGCAAAGTAAATATACTTAATTATACTTAACTATACTTTTACTAAACTGAATCACCGACAACTTTTAATACAATTCGACTAAAACAGCTTTAACGAGTATAACCTATGTCATAAATTATAGATAATACCATAACAAAATGACATATCGTCCAAATCACAAAAAACTCGAATATTTTTATGTGAAGATTACTAATGTCTAAAATATAAACGTATTGTTACAAGTTTAAAAAAATGATTTCAAAAGCTATTTTAAATTGAATAAAGTTTGATTTATTTTTTCGTATATTATTTTTGTTTACAAAACACTAGATACTTTGTTTATACTTTTAAAATCACTAAAAATATCTTTTGTTTTAAATTTATAGAGTACGATTATATATTTGAATTATTTTTGATAGGTTGTATAGCTTCTAAAACAGCTGAAAATAAAGTTTATTTATTAACTTAAGTTTTTCAATATTTTCATGAAAAAATAATTTAAAAATAAAATATACAATCATAAACTTAAAAGTTTGGTTTTACTCTAAATGTTTACAGATTATTAAATTATTATTAATTAAATTGATATGCACAACATTAGAATGTTTTAAATATTTTTACTGACGTTACCAGCAAACAGTCATTTACTTTTTAAATGTATAGCTTATACAATAATGAAAGCAACCATTTAAACAACATCAATACGTTTGTAAAGCTGTACAAAACAGCTTAAAATAACGAATTAAAAATGCTTAAATCTGCTATGTTGTTGTTCTGTCAAGTTTGTCATAATGATAATTGTTGAAACTTATAATTATTCATACTTAATTAATCAAAAAATATTGTTTCGATTTTAAACAATAAGTTTCAAAGAAGTAAAATCTACTTGGATATACAATAATAGTTTGAAAAACTGTACCAACAAATTTAAATTTCAAATTATTTTACTTTTTTAGTTGTCAATGATTTGTAAACCCTAAATTAAGTAATTAATATTTTAAAATTATATATCTACATTCTTAAAATACCATTTCTAGAGCTTATAAAAAAAAGTTGAAAGATCTATAACTTTTTTTCCATCCTAAATAAAATATCAAGTTGAATAGAATTATAATAAATTTTCATAAGTATTGGTAATTACTGTCTATAATTCTAGTTTTAAAATTTGAAAAGTAGTTTTAAAAGGATAATAAAAATCGTAAACTGCTTTTATCTAGTTAATTAAAGAAGAATAACGCTGAGAAGGATAATAGTAATAAAACCTTTAAATAAAAATAGTTTTTAGTTTGTATCTAACAAATGATTTATTTATTTTAAACAGTCTTACTGACAAGTTAATAGATTTCATCCTAAAATCAATTCATACACAAAAAACTTTAATAGTTTGCAGTTAATGGTTCGTAATAAATTATAAATATATCTTTGATTAAATTACTTTATAGATAAAAAAAAAGTTTAATCACAGCTCTATCTATTGAAGCATATTAGAATGTAAAACAAACTTATGAGTGTTAAGTGTTTTAACTTTGCTGTTTAAAAAAACAAATAAATTTTAGTTTCACCTTGTTTTTATTTAAATTTTTTTTTATTTCTTCATTATTAAAATGACATTGTTCGTGACAACGTTCTAAATATATCAAATTTAATATCCGCATAAACCAGGAAAATATTTTTTGAATAAATTTTATGAATAAACGCTTGATTTAAACATTTGTGTGTAAAAAAGTGACGTCACTGAACGCATTAAAATTATTAATTAAATTTTTAGTAACAGTTTTCAGAAAATATTTAGCTATTTTAATTAATAACAAAATAAAAATATGTTGATGAAGTTTTATTTAAAAACAAATTAAATCTGCAATGATCATGTTTTTCGAATTTTAAAAGTAATAAACAACTTATTAGATTTAAAACAAAGCAATTAAAGTTTAAACTTGTTTATAAACACTTTTATTTTAGTTTTTAGAAGAAATCGTAAAAATAATATTTTTCTAACTCTTTCTTTTTAACAACAATTATTTAAGAGGTCTAGTTTGTGTATTAAATTACATCAAACTTGTGTTTTTTGATTATTTAAGTACAAGATCAAACATATGCTGTTGAAAACTGTGGGTTGACGATGCAACAAATACCATAAATTTAGTGTCACTATATATATGTTTGTCAAAAAGTTATTTTTGTTTATAACTCATTACGTAACCAGTAAGTTTAATAAGTTATTTCTTTGTAGATTGAAAATAACTAAGTAATAAATATTTTACAAAACTTTAGATTTTATCAAAGTTCTCAAAATTATTTAGTTACTGGAAATTTAAAAGCTTTAGTTATGATATAAAAAATGTTACAATTGTTTTTAAAATAATAATTCTTTGGTACTTTATGTATAAAATGAATTTAAGAAAACAATATAAAATAAACAACTGATATGCAAAATAAAACAAGCTTAAATAAACATTTACTCTTCTGTAAGTTTAATAGGTATTTACAAAACGTTGTACATATAACTAAAAACTATTTTGAAAAATTATGTTAATTTTAAAAATGTAACGAATGATACTAAGACTTATAACTAAGAATTCGTATTTTGATTTAGGTGATTTAATGACGCGCTGTATATATTTATACAGTAAAACCTTAAGAATGAAACATGTAAATTTGGTAGTAAATACGTAAACAATAATAGCTGTTTTGTACATGTATTTAAACTAATTAATGAAAAGCATAGTGCTTTTTTAAGTATCGAAAAAAAATTACACTTTTAAACTAAAAAGTGTTTGTTGGTACGTCAGTAATAATATTTTAAACTATATATTTTGATGTAAGTTAATTTAAATTTAAATAAACAATAACTTATGAAATTTTCATTAATGTTTAATAGATATAAAGGGAAAATACTTAAAAAAAAAAGATTTTTGATTTAAGAATGAATGTTTTAATTATTATGCAAATCTTAACTTAGCCAATGAATCTTATTTTATATAAACTATATACTTGAGCTGTATAATACAGCTTTACAGACTTTTAAAGACTAAAAGGAAATGTTTTTTTCTATTTTGTAAAATATTTATATACTAAAATAAAAGTTTTTGTTGGTGACCGCAGTAGAAATGATTAAAATCTTAACAGTTGGTATAAAAGTTAATGCACAATAATTAACGTAGAAATTTATTGAACTAAAAAAACAGAATAAACGAACAAACGTGACTTTAAGTTTATTGTTTTATAATTAATTAGCAAAACTAATCATATATTAGCTAACTTTAGAAAACCTCTTTTTAAGCTTTTTTTACAGCTATACAAAATACAAACTATAAAAAATTCACCTTTACATTTACTTTGTTTTATATATATATAAATTTAAAGCTAATGATAGTTTGTTTGTGACTTCAGTTAATTTAATTACAAATACTTATTTTAATGTATAAGATGTAACGTTAAAAGGCGTTACATCCTGGCGATCCTAACAAGTTAAGCTTATCCGAATTTATACCACAGATTTTTTTGTGTCAAAAGTTTATTCCTGGCTAACAGCGTTTCACTGCTCTCAAATTAATTTAAGAATCTACGGAGTTTCAAAAAGCTCTAAGAATACTGGTGTTAGTTTTTCTGAGCTGGTGTTGCATAAAGTGTCATATATTTTGTTTTAGTTTGATTTTAAATTGTTTTAATTTTTTGTTTTAAAATATAAAACAGCTTAAAGTAGCAATAAAGTTTATTTGAAAGTTAATTTTTATACACAGTAGGTATTATAACAGAATTTTCATCAATACAACAAAAAATGTTTTTATTTCACGAAAACATTTTAAAATAAATAAAACTCGATATTTAAATTACAAAACTTTTGAGGTGTAGAGATAATTAATACGCACGAAATATTTGGGATACCTTACTAATTAATGTTAATATTTAGAATATGAAAGATTTTATTACGTTTAACACTTCAAAATTTATCAAATACGTTTCTAAATATAATATACGTTCTTTAAACTTAAAACATTAAAAAAATAAACTGTATTTAGTTGTTTTACTAGTTTTAGATTAAAACAACAAATAACTCATATAAACCTTTTTTTACTAAATTTAAAAAAACAACTTTTGTGTATACTTAAAAGAAAATACAACTGATATAAGAATTTTTTTTAATGTAACATAGCAATAAACTAAAAATATAATAGTTTTTGAATATAGTTTTTTATAATGTTCTTCCTCAAATTTGAAAAATGAAAAACAAATATATAATAACATTGAAACAGTTTTGTTTATCATACTTTATAAACGTCTTGAAAATGCACACAATTAGTCATTAAAATTTTAATACTAAAAAAGTGATTTATATAGCTACCTAGTAGTAGTAGGTAGTTTAAAAGTTTATATTACTGAATAAAACAACTCCACAAACAACTAAAAGGGATCAGAAACTGAATAAAGTATGCTAGTTTCCTTTTAACAATTAGCAACATATATTTTCTTACGTTTGATATTATGTAAATTTTTTGTTTACTTATTATTTAATACAATAGATATTATCGTTTTAAATCTATCACTTTAGTGATAACTGAACTGTAGATTTCATTTTTATTTTTACGGAAATATCGGTAATTTTTAAATCAATACTAGCTTAAGTCTTTCTATTTGTTTATAATTTAGAAATGCAGTACTTAAACAAAAGTAGATGCGATATGTGCTTTTTTTGATATTAGGTAAAAGACTCGATAAGCTCTCTTTTAAGAAAAATAATAATATCAGTTTATAAAGACTTTGTTTTTATAGTTTTACAATGTAAACTTAATTAGAATGCACTTTTAAATATAAAGAAACAAATACATAAGAACAACTTTTAAAGTTATTTTAAGAAAACTTTTTTGATACCTCTTTTAGTTTATGTCTTTAGTTATTCTTTGAATTTATTAAAAAAATATTTTTTTTGGTCTACATTTATACTTCTAATTTTGTAGTTTAAAATACTAGTGCAGTTTAGGCTGCTGGGTTACTTGTTTTATTTTTAGAAACAAACTAATTTTTATAACTGTTATTGTTTAAGAAAACAATTAAACCTGACTGATATCTATAAAGATTTATGCAGACACTATTAACTTTAACTCACACAAACACGAGCTTCAAATAATTCTATATTAATTTGATCGATTCGATTAAAATAGTAGTTTTGTGGTTATATAAATTTTAAAGCTGTGTAATACAGCCAATTAGCAGTAGGTTAGTATGATTGGCTAACTAAAATGAAAAAAATAATAATTTAAAACTTATACGCAAAACAGTAATGAAAATTGTTTACTTTTCACTTCAGTTATATGATGATTTAACTAAACTTAATTGCTTTTAAAATTTATTTTTGAAACAGACTTATAAACTATAGTAATTTTTTGTTATTTAGTTTAGAAACCAATGAATATAGAAAAAAATTAAGTAAAAGTCGTACTTTATAAATTAAAGATTACTAAATATTTTTTATCATGTATTTGAACTTGGTTATCAGTTTTAAAATAAAATATGTTAACGTTTCAATCTCAGCTTATAACAAAAATATAAACTTAATTGGATAATAAATTGTTATTTAATCAGTTGTTACATGCGGGAAACTTCAACAAACGTTCGACTGGTATTCTTAGTTTAAACTTTTTTCATAAAAAAACCACCTAAAAATAATTGGTTCTAAATCTTGAATTTTGAAATGTTTGAACTCATTATCAAAAAAAAAACTTAAAGTTATTGTTTGAATAATACATGAGTTGTGACTTCCAACTATTGAAGTTCAAAATCTTGCTTGTCCCTAAAACTTAAAAACATATACACTTAGATCAGGGTTTCCCAAAGTTGGTCAGATAGCCCCCTTTGGAACCATGACAGATATTCAGTAGGAGAAAAAGCATATACAAAAAAAATCCAGACTTTTTTACTCAAAAATGAACAAGAAATAAACAAAAAGCAAAAAGTTAAAAAATATAAGACAGTTTTAATATTCACATTATTTTTGTATAATAGATTATTATTTTAAGCTATAGGAATTGAATAAATTTAGTTATTAGTAATTTGTAAATTAATTTACAAAATTTCAAAGCACTGACATAAATAGAAAAAAATAGTTCTTACTTAAAAAAATACTCTCAAAAGAAAAAAGAAAAAGTATTTCGTATACGAACTGTTATAGCTATTGCAACTATTTAATTGTAAATTAAATAAGACTTTAAGGAAACAAAACAAACAAAAAACTTTTAGCATTTAAAATTTATTTTTCACCCGATTATTTTTAAATGGATTAATAAACATGTTTAACACTTAGCTTGTTGGCACGAAGCATTTTTTTAAGCTTTCATGCAAAAATTTTAACAAAAATTAAATTTCGACTTATTTTATACTATTAATTACCAAAAAATGTTTGCAAGAAAATTATATTTTATTTTTCAAAAACTGATAATAGTTTTAACATTAGCATATGTCTGGTAACAAATATAAAAAGTAAAATTAGTCTTATTAAAACAGGCATCAAATTGTTTTGATTATTTTACTGATTGCTTTTCACTAATTACATTAATATTTTTTTTCTCCTTTAAAACTTGATGATGTTTAATATTAAGAAAAATGCCATAATAAAACTTTAACATTAATTTTACAAACTTTCAATCGTTAAAAGTAAAACCAAACGTTTTAAAAATCGATGTTTAATAGACATAGCTAAAATGTAACCATTAGTCATAAAATAAAATGCTTCTAACAATTAATTAGAGTCATATAAGTGTACTATCACATCTTTTAGCATATTAAGTGTTAAAAATTTTCGTTAAAAATAAAAATGTTTAAGTTTTTAAAAATTCACTTCTATAAATAAATCTCAAATAAATAGTAGAAAAAAATCATTTGTAAAAGTAGTATTACTATTGTAAAACAACATAATTTGTACCATGGTTATTGAGAATAATTTTTGGTAAAAATATAAACTATAAATAAAATCTACAAAATATTTTTACATATAATGATAAAGTTGAATTTGAGTAAAGATTTGTGCTTTAAAACTGCAACTAGCACTTCTAGTTTAGTTAAAAAGGCTTTATTATGAAAGCAATAGCCTTAAGTACTACAATAACTTATGTACTTATACTGACTTAAGTTTTATTTTAATAGCTGATTCGAACAGCTTTACAAACTAATTTTGTTAGTAAGATCATATTTGTTTTTTCTTTGGCTTATTTGTTATTATATATTCTTAGATGCGTATTTGTTGCTGACGTAAGTAATTTTTTGTTTTTTTTGAATTTCTTTAAGTTTAAACTTGTTTGAAATTGTTTTAAATTTTTCAGACAGATACAATAATAAAAAAAAAAAACTTTTACTAAGTAAATTTTTAAGATAAGAGTTTTTTTTCTAACTGCTCTCTATGCTTTATACTGTAACTTTTATTTTGTAAGTTTTAAGTCTATCATAAATAGTTTTAGTGTGAAACAAATTTTAACGAGTTAGAATTTATATATAAATTATTATATATATATATACATATAATATTTATATATAGAATATTATAAAGTGTATGTATTTAAGTTTTTTTTAACAAAATACTTGCAGTAGTCAAACTTTAGAGAGGTTTTGTTAATCACTAATGATGTGAGTATTACTTTATTTTAGACGATGGTTATAATTAAAAACTGAGTGGTTTTGAAAATTAATCTTGAATTTTTCTAATTTTATACAGCCTTTTATTTATAGCCATAAATGTAAGATTTAAATAAGAAGTCAAAATTAGCTTGTTAAAGTGATAGCAATAAAATTAAAACATTTTGCTGTTAATCAGTTATGTTTAACGTGTTAAAAAAATAACAAAAAATTTAAATTATTAATATTTAAAATAAAACAACTAAGCCTTGATGACTGATTAGTTTCACTACCAGAAATACTAAATTTTTTATGAATGTGCATTATTACCGTATTCTATTTCAAACATTGTGGTTAGTATATTTTTCTTTTATAAGCTTACAATAAAACTTACAAGTTTATAAATAAGAAAATCATTATCAATTCAAAAAGCTTTTCTCGGTTTTAATATCAAAACACGTTTTCATTTGTTAAAACAGTTAAATAATATCTCCTGTTGTTTATAACATCTTAGCCAGAAATGTTCTATTGATTAGAATTTTTAAACAATTAAATTTAAGAATTTAAATTGATAATAGTATAAAAAGAAAATGTTTTTATACTTTACATAATGTTCATTTTTTTATTTTCATATATATCATTATTAGTATCTTTTCAGGTCAGCTAACTAAAATAGCTGTACAAACTTGCTTGAATGGAAAAACACAATATTCTAATATACAAATTAATTTTATACTATAAACAAAATTAAAGAAATGCGAGCACTTAAGCGTTAACGTCAAAATTTATGTTTATTCAAGCATAAAGTATTTTTGTTGAATTTCATTTGTTTTTTTTTGTAAGTAATAATAACTTATTATTTCTGTAATAAGTAATAAAAACATATTACTTCTGCTTTTAACTTAAACTGCTAGTCAAAACTTTGTTAAATACGTCAACAAAATTATGTTTTGTTACAACAAAAGCGTTAAACTATTTATTTTAGTATGTAATAACAATTTTAGTTATTTAATGTGCTAAAATTTTTATTTTTACTTTGAAATAGTAATCTAAACTCGTTGGATTAGTCATAAGAAATATTTTTGTCTTAGTAGAAAGATTTGGTTCAAAATAAATTAAATAAAAAATCATTTAAACTAAATTTAAAGTAAACTACATATATACTGTCGATTAGCGATATTAGAGAATTAATTTTAGAAACAGTTTCCAGAAAATATTTAGCTATTTTAGTTAAAAAAAACAACTATGATGATGTAGTTTTATTTTAAAACATATTCAATCTGCTACACTAGGATCTTGTTTTTCAAATAGTAAAAGTAATAAACAATTTATAAGATTTAAAACAAAGAAAATTAAGTTTAGACTCGTTTATAAACACTCTTTTTTTAGTTGTTAAAAGAAATTGTAAAAACAATATTTTTGTTTAATAATGTTTACAAAATTATTTTAGAGGTCTAGTTTCAGTATTTAATTACATCAAACTTATGTTTTTAGATTATTTAAAAACAAGTTCTGTTATCACACATGGGTGTTAAACTGCTAATAAAACATCACTGTTAAAACATCGCTATGAAAACATATAGGTTGACGATACAAAAAATTACATTAAATTAGAGTCACAATATATATGTTTGTCAAAAAGTGATTTGTGTTTAAAACTCATTACGTAACCAGTAAGTTTAAAAAGTTATTTTTTCGTAGATTGAAAATAACTAAGTAATTAATGTTTAACAACAGTTTACATTTTATCTAGTTTTTCTAGGTTCTTTAGCTAATAAAGATTTAAATGCCTTAGCTATGATATAAAAAAAGTTTTCAAAATTGTTTTAAAATAATGATTGTTTGATACTTCGTGTATAAAAAAATTTAAGAAAGCATTATAAAATAAACAACTGATATGCAAAAAAACAAACTTAAATTATATTAACCATATGTGAGTTTAATAAGTTTTTACAAATATGTACATATAACTAAAAACTATTTAAATAAACTATGTTAACTTTAAAAATGTAAAAAATGATACTAAAACTTATTATTAAGAATCCGTGATTTGATTTCGGTGATTTAATGACGCGCTGTATATATTTTTACAGTAAAA
Organism: Thalia democratica; assembly: GCF_965202585.1. Classification (NCBI taxonomy): domain Eukaryota; kingdom Metazoa; phylum Chordata; class Thaliacea; order Salpida; family Salpidae; genus Thalia; species Thalia democratica. The sequence goes on from NC_139168.1 coordinate 80,669,391, forward strand.
CCTTGAAAAAAATGAAACATGTAAATTTGGTAGTAAATACGTAATCAATAAATAATAACTAGTTATTTATTCAATAAGATGTGTTTAATTTACTGATAACTTATAAACTATAGCGATCTATTGTTGAAACTTGTTGTACAAGTCTACTGACTGGTATTGTTAAAAATTATTCGGTTTCTTAAATAAGACTTTAAGTTAAACCCTTTTTCAAATTATACTTATACAAAGTATTTATTTTAATTCTTTCACACTTTTTTTAAACTCTTTTTTTTTCTAGTTTTTTATTTATTTAATTTTACTATCACTATATCTCCTGCTCTTACCCTTGGTTGGTAACTTTTTGTTTTTCTTTTAACTCAATTTATTTTATTTACCTACTTTATTTTTTTAATAATAATTTTTATTAGTCAGATTTTTTACTACTACTGTTACCAATAACCCTTACCCTCGGTCAGATACTTTATTTACTTGCTTGTTTTTTTGTCAGTTTATGATTTTTTATCTTTTTGGATATTGTTTTATATTTTACTCACGTGAACATTGTAACTCGTGCAAAATTGACCCTTGATGCAAAATAGTCACTTGTGCAAAAATATCTTAGTACAATTTTTGCCCTCGTGCAATCTACTAAGCTCGTGCAATTTACACCCCTCATGAAATTAAGTAATCTCGTGCAATTTTGCCTTCGTAAAATTTAGACCCGTTCCCTTTTTTTCTTTACCCTTTTAAACACTCAGCCTAGAATTAAAATTAGTTTTTGTCAGTATAGGTTCTATGCTTTACTTAGAAAAGTTCAATGTGATATTTGTTTTATAGCTTTAAACGTAAAAGTTTTGAGTTATAGTTATAACACTTCATATTTTATCAATTAAAAATTTTTAAAAATCTTAAAAAGTAGCTATAACATTGTTTTAGATTTTGAATAAGAATTTTTTAGTTATTCCCACCTTAGTTTTAATATTCTCCTTACTGTTTTAATGGTTTTTTGAATTTATTATAAATTTTAAATTTTATTAACAATACAATGTTTCATTCGTTTGAAACTAGTAAACAAGATCTTTAATTAAATAAAATCTTATTTAAATAGAATAATCTCATTCAAGTATAACAGTTTTTAATGTCGTTAATAAAAGTCTCACACAAACAAGCGATTTAGTATTTTTGTATACAGTTTCAATTCTTTTTAACATTGAAAATTCAAACCTTCATTTAAGTTTGTAAAGCTGATTATAACAGCTTAAAAGTATACTAAAATTTGCTTCAAAATGTTGACTCAAAAATTTTTCTTACATTTTTGCTTCATAGTCAAGCTTACTACTCTCAGTAGAGTTGTTCCGTTATTATAACATTTATTTTTTAATTCAAAGATTCTTAATAAGTTTTTTAATGTATTAATTACTTCTTTGCTTTTTTTAAAACGAAAAATTAAAATACAATAAATCAATAGACATAACGGTTGAGACTATTTTCCTCTAAAAAAAAAACAAACTTAATTTTTATTTACTGTATTAAATATTCTTTATTCTTATCGTTAAAACACTTTCTTTATCGTCAATAAAACTGGTTTTTTGATGTCGTTATCCCTAAATAAAATTTAGGTTTATAAAATCGTAACAAGACAGTTATTTGTTGAAATTACGATATATCTATATATAACTAGTAATGGTATACAAATTAAATATACCAGCTTTGGTACTTAAATGTGTGATTTAAATTAATATGTAATTAGAATGTTTTTTTTAAAGATTTTTATAAGCTGATTTTTTTATTGAATCTAGTAGGTTTTTTTTAATACCTAAGTTAAAGTTTTCAATTTGTTTAGTAATTCTAGCAGATCCGATTTTCATGTTTAAAACTTAAAACTTATAAAATACCATAAGTTATAATTTATAACTTACTTAATTTGTTTTACTTTTTAGTATCCTCCATGTTTTGTTTAACTTTTATTTTTCGGATTTATATTGTAACTGAATATCCTTTAAAAGGTGAAGGTTAGTTTTACAAATGTAATTTTGTTTAACTAATGTTGTTCACTTTTTAGTTATAATATTATTTGAATTTAATACTTAACAAAATAGAAAGATTTTTTTTTTGGTTATAAAACAAAAACATTTTCGTCTTCTACTAATCATCCAAAGCTATAGCTATTAAAAATATTTCATAATGGCACTACGAAACCAAATTTGTTTCAAAATTATAGTAATAATGGTTATTTTTTAGACTTAACTGATTTTTAAAAAATTGTAAAACTTATTCTTAAGGAAAAAAGAACATCGAATCGCGTTTCTTTATAAATGACATTTTTACTTTAAATACTTAATATAACAATTACTTAGAACCTTGATAAATGACAAATAGATAGTTATAAAATAAACTTTCGTGTTGTCACAATTGCTTAACATTTTTCTAAAGTGTTAGAAAAACAGAATCAATATAATTTTAAAACAACATACCAGTTTCCAGATGTAGTTCTTTTTGACAGAGGGGCAATCTAGTTTACAAAAACTATTTGCAGCTTAAAATTGCTTCACTTTCATCTTTATAAATTAAATCACGTTAATTTTTTTTGTTTTTTTGTAAGAGCAGCATTATTCGTGACAATGTTCTAAATACTATACATCCTAACGAATCATGCAATGCATTTTTTGAACAAAATACTCGAAATTTACTTATAAACGAACAAGCGAATACTTGTATGTTAATACAAACGACGTCTTTTAAAGCTATAAACAATACTATAATATTTATTTTGTTTAATGTTTATGATTTTTAGTTTTCTATTTTTTTTGATTTTACGGACTACATTTAGAAATAATTTAAATGTTAATACTATTCATAAGAAAAGTGTTTGCAAAAGAAATTGATTATAATTTGATTTTCTAACCTAAACAGCAATTTAAATTGTAAATTACTATCTACTAAGTGAATTTTTCACATTGTAAAAAACATTTAATTCTAGAGCAAATATTTTTTATATTCTGATGTTTTTCTTTGATTCAACTTACTTATTCTTAAATGACGACTTATGTGTTGCACATTAAGATAAAAAAAAACTATTATAATGTAGTTATAAAAATTTTTGAACACTACAATACATATTTTAAGGTTATACTATCTACTTGTTTGAGTCTTAAACTTAAATAAAGGTAAAATTAATTCAGCCAAATAAGTTTTCAAATCTCATTATGATGAGCTAGTATAAATCCATTAATAAATTAGGTTGTATGTTTTTGAACAAACTAATAATTAATTAAATATTAAATAACGAAAAATAAAAGAACAGTGACTTTTACACTCACATATAATTTACCAAACTTTATTTGAATAAGACTAAATAGGTTTTATTAAATAAGACTTTATTAAATTAAAATTAATTTTAATATATAGATAAAACAGCTTTTAAAATAAATATTCTTTTAAGAATTAGATTAAACCAATTACCAAACATAGTGCTAGTTAAAACTTCTGCGACCTAGAAAGTTTAAAGATTTATTGATTAGAAAATTATTATACTTTCAAAAAAAATACTGTTTTGCGAGTTTTAGGTTATACGTTACTTAACGTAAAGTTAAAAGTTTTATTTTTTATTTTTTTGAGTGACAAAAAAAATTAATGATTTTTTAATATGTTTTGTTAAAGAAAATTGTATTGTAGCAGAAAATAATGAAAGTATAATTAGAAAAACATTCATTAAATGATAAATCTCTGTAACTTAAAACTTAAACTTAAAGAAATTCAATATAACAAAAAAAAATCTATAACAAATACGCTTCTAAAAATATTTGATAACAAATAAACCAAAGAAAAGAAAAGTATAATTTTACTGGCAAAAGTACTTTTTATAGCTGTTTGTATCAGATTATAAATAAAACTGAATTCAGTAGAAGTACATAAGTTATTGTAGTACCCAAAGCTGTTATTTTTATAATAAAAACTTTTAAATTAAAATAAAAGTGCTTGTTGCAGTTTTAAAGCAAAAATATCTAATAAAATTATAGTATATTATTATATGTAATAATATTTTACAGACTTGCTTAATAGTTTATTTTTTTACCAAAAAATATTCTCAGTAACCATAGGTAAAATTTGTTGTTTAACAAATGTAATACTACTTTTCCAAATTGTTTTTTTCTATTATTTGTTTGGGTATTTATTTATAGATGTTAATTTTTATAAACTTAATCATTGTTATCTTTCACACAATTTTTAACACTTAATTTGATACAAGATGTGATAGTACACTTATTTGACTCTAATTAATTGCTAGTAGCATTCTTTTTAATTGCTAGTAGCATTCTTTTTAATTACAAAGATTAACAACCAATGAATAATTTAGAACTAGTACTTCCTTGCATTTCATGTAAGTAGTTTATACTATGATTTTTTTTTGTGTATTTTAATATACTTTATTTAACTAAGACTTAATAATTACAAATATCATATATTCTTATAACAGTCGGATTTAATATTAAGTATTTATCTATTATTAACCATTAAGCTCTAGAAATCTATAGCAATTATTTTTATACTAATGGACACATGTATATACCTACATTAGCTTCTATTTTTTCCTTACAGTATTTATTTTTTATAGAGCTCAGTTGAAGTGAGTTAATCCGTTAACAAACAGAAACATATGTCAGTTTAATAAAAGAAGGATACTGTATAATTTGTTATTATAATAAAATATCTCGACCAAATATTTTAATACGATTTTATTTGATTAGAGTTTCTGAGAAGGCTAATTAAATAAAATAGATTAAAATAAATTTCTTTTTCTCACAAATATCACATTACTTGATGTTGGTCTTATAAAAATAATCATTCTCTAATATGTTAAATTATTATTTTATAAAAATTATAAAAAAATACTTTACTGTTTTAAATAATTAAATTTCTACTGTACCCTAACATATTTTTAAACTAGTTTACATTACTGTTCCAACTTATCAAGAAAAAAAAAACATCACATAAAACGATTAACAAAAATTTTAACTACTTAAAATAGTTAATTTATAAAAAAAAACACTTGTTCAACTATTTAAAGAACTTAAAATGATGCAAAATATTTAAAATATGTCCTCGTACAAAACATTCTTAACATTTTTTTATTGTTGTTTAATAAATTTTAAACTATTGACATTTTTAATTATTTTCGTTTTTGACTATATAACTCACTAAAAAAGTATTCACAATATATTTATGTTCGGATTTATTAATTAACGTTTTTCAAACTTTAGGCAAAAAAAATATTTTAAAAAAGGTTTTGTCAAAAAACCGTATATACGTATTAAAATGTTAAGTAAATCTATATCAAAAAGTAATCTAAACAATAATTGTTTATTATTGAAATTATACTAAAATAAAAACTAATTTTATACTGTGCATGTTCTACTATACAAAAAAAAACTCTAATATATGTTGCCAAACATATGCTGGTTAAAATTTTCCCTTGAAGAAGTAGTATATAGTAATGGTGTAGCAACAATATATATTTACTTCTATTTACTTGATTTGTTATTTAAGTTTATATACCTAATAAAAAACACTTTATTTTAAAAGCTTCAGTCGAGCTATGTTGGAAACGTTTGTAGTATTTTTTTAATTAATTTGTACCTTACTTTTAAGTACTTTTAAGACGGGAAAAATTTTTTAAAATGGGAACAAGTTTTCTTTACAATATTGATTTAGAATTTAGTTTACACTATTACTGAACTTAATACTATTATGCATAAAAAAACCTTTAATACACGTTGCCAGACATATGCCGGTTAAAACTGTTATAGGAATGACCAGTAGTAGTAGCGATAAAAGAAATATATATTTCTAACTTTATTTACTTGATTTGTTTAATGTGTTTAAGACGTAATTGAGAAGATATTTTTCTAATTTACAATCAAGCTATATTACAAACAATAATTGTACCTTATTTTTTACTTCTTTTAAGGCTACTATAAATTCTTTTAAGCGTGTAAGTTTTACATTTACGAATGCCTGAGAATGTTTTCGTCTTATTAAGATTAATTCCTTGTCTGAACATAACAAATGATAAATTTTGATTAAAAAAAGCTTGTTACAGAAGTTTTATTTATATTGAAAACTTTCTTGTTATCAGACATCATGCATCAAATTTCACAACTTAAACAAATTCAGTTGATCAGATTTAAAGAAGATATTTATCTTTTTCTAAAAATAATAAACTTTTTGTGCCTGTTTCTTTGAAATAAACTTTTTTGTATATTTATTTCTAGACATATGCTGGTTAAAATTCTTAAGCTGCAAAAAAGACAATTTTTAAAGGTATAGTAATATTATATAAGTGCTTCTAAATCTTAATTTCGTGTCACGATAACATTTTGTGTTCTATAACCAAATAATTTCTTTCAAAACTTTCTAGATTTATAGTGGTAAACACTTCAAAAAACTAAAAAAATAAAAAAACTAAAAAAAAACAAAACCAATTTAATCGAATTAATAACTGACTTGATTTTTTTATACAAACAGAATTATTTATATAATGGATGTTAAATAGCGGTATTTATTTATTTTTATTTTTATAATAACACTCTGACTTTTAAATTTAAATGAATTTGTAATAAATATATTTGTAATAAATGTTAAAACTGATATCAGTTTTTGAGAAATAAAATAAAATTTATTAGCAAAAATTTTTTGGTATTTAATATTATAAAATAACTGTAAATTTAGTTTCGATAAAAATTTTTGCATGAAAGATTCAAAAATGCTTCGTGCTAACAAGTTAAGTGTAAACAAACAGGTTTATCATTATATTTAAAATTAAACAGGCCAAAAAAGTTTAAAAAATGCTCAAAGTTTTTTGTTTGTTTCATTTCCTCAAAACTTTCAAATTTACAATTAAATAGTTGTAATAGCTTTAAAAGTTTGTATAAGAATTGTTAGTTTTTCTTCATTTAAAAGTGTTTTTTAATTAAAAATGTATATTTTCTTTTTGTGTCAATATCTTGAAATTTTGTAAATAATATTACAAATTGCTGATAAGAAAATTAATTTAACTCTTTTAGCATATAATAATAATCAATTATAAAAAAGTAATGTGAATATTAAAACAGTCTTATATTTTTAAACTTTTTGTTTCTTGTTTATTTCATGTTCATTTTTAAGTAAAGAAATCTGGATTTTTTTAAATTATGATTTCATCTTCAACTTTAGAATTTCTAGTGTAGGTTTCAAATTATGACCCTATGGCCCCCTGAATATCTGTCATTGCTTCCAAAGGGGCTACTTGATCCACTTTGGGAAACTCTAGTATAATTGTAAATAATTTTAAATTCTACGGACAAGCAAGAATTCTGATATCAATAGTTGGAAATCACAACTTATGTTTCATTCATATAGAAGTTAAATTTTTTTTTCCGGGAATAATTAATTCTATTAACTTAAAACTGCCATTTTTTTCTTTTTATTTTGCATTAATATATTTATGGTAAAAATTATGATAAACGACAGGGGTTATACTCTACAAAACTGTTTTTTTTTTAATTTTTTAAAATTTTACAGCCGTTTATTTATCAAAAGACATTGAATGAGTTTTTTAATTTAGTGTAGGTGATTCAGTTAAATTAAGTTTAAATAAATATATTTACTTAACTGCGTACAATAATGTATAAATAGAAAATGCAATGAAAACATTAGAATACTACAGAATATAACTCTTTTTAAGATACAAAAAAGTTATTACCCAATATAACTTGAATCTTTAAGTTAAAAACTCGAAAATATTTATGCTTTTAAAAAGTATTTATTTTTTATAATGCCAGACATTTTTCCGTTGCAAATACCGGTTTGAATTGGATATAAATTTAAGTCATTTTACCAATATATTTTGATTATCTATACTTGAATTATTATTTCTCAGGTCAGCAATCTAAGATTTATTCTAAGTAATAAAGTTTGAAAATAAAGCTATATTACACAACCAAAAAAACTTGCAGTCTTCAATTTATAAACGGTTTATATTTGCAAGCATCCATTTGCTGGCGTCGATAAGGTATGTAAGTATTGTCTTTTGCCATGCACAAGGACTTTAAATGTTCTGACTATTGTTACTAAAGTTATAACTTGATAAACTTCAAGCGTAAGGTTTTTTTTATTAATTATAAGTTTTTAACTGTCTTCACTTATTAACGTTAAAATTTTCTCAAAATTACTAAGCTTTATATAAATCAGTTAAACGAAGTTAAATAACTACAAATTGCTAAAGTTTTATTTTAATTTAACAACTTTTACATTATAAAGCATTCTATAAAGCTCTCAAAATGTTTGTTGAATAATTTGTTATTTTAAAATTTTATTCTCTAGTGTTCCTTAAAATTATGTTAAATATACATTAAAAGTACTAGTTCAAAGTCTTTCAAACAAACAAAATTATGTTGTTTACTACATAATTTACTTGAATAACGAAAAAAGTGTTTACAAGTAAGTACAAAAGCTATTAATTATTATATTAATTATCTCGCACTCTTTAAAAAACTTTAAACCTTCATATGTCTGTTGACAACTATCGTCTTTTACTACTTCTTATATAACTTTACAAACGACTAAAAATGTAAGACACATTGACTTAGGGGTAGGCAATGTTTTTAGTCGGCAGGACAGATGTTGTACTATTTAGTCCTAAGCCGTCTGGAGTAATTTACTAAATTTTGTCGTTATACGATTTATTTCAACAAAATACTAATTAAGTGTGAACGTTTTTTTACTTCATTTTGAATCTCACCTAAGTTTTATCTAAAACCTCTTTTAATGTTCTTAATTTCCAATCAACAATATATATTGTAAGTTTCGAAATTTTGGTTTTGCTGTAAAGTTTATACGCTCGAGGGATGCACTTTTGTTGGTAGGATTTGCGGTTATTGCTAGTAAACATATATTTACATAATATAGATAAGTCAACGCTTTTGTCTTTTCATGCTTTCGTAGTGTTCGTTTTTTGATGTTTTATTATTTAATTTAATTAGTAAATACATATTTTAAGCTGTAGAAATCAACCCTAAAACTTAAAGTTATATAAAAAACTTCACTTTATAGAATATCCTAATTTTTGAATTGTAAAATGAAGCTTTGTTTTGGAAACTTTTATGACGTCAACATGTTTATTGCATAAAATAAAAAACATGCGCCTTAAAGTAAAATTAAAAGCTAGTGAAATAGTGTATTTTAAAAGTTCCTTGTACTTAAATATGACTTATACTCTATACTATCTATAAACTATAAATAAAAAAAAATAATTGTTCTGTTTTACGACGAAGTGCTATTATGAAATTTCTTTAGTTTACACAATATAAACAAATTTCATATAAATGGTTTGTTAAAAACATTATATCTTTAAAAAACAAAAACAAGTTCAGTCATTACTGTCAATTAAACTTTTATGCTTTTATTGAGACTTATTAACAATCTATAAAAAATAAAACTTTTTTCTAAACAAAAAACGTTTCAGTTTGTGTTTAGGTAATAATCTATAAGTAATTTAATATTTTGATTTATTTTATAATTATCTAATCTAAAGTTTATTATGCAGTATTAAGCTAATTTGTAAACTTAACAAAATACATATGATAACACAAAATTAAATATTTATAAAGAATATGATTTGAAATCTTTTGATTTTTTTTGAAAATATTTACAAAACAAATACTTTTACGACACTATTACTTTCTAATACTGAAATAACTTCAATTAAATAAATAATTTTGAAGTGATTTTAAATAGTTTTAAAAAAAATATCTTATCAAAAAGTATTTTTTATCTAAAATTTCTTTTTAAATTAGTTCCTAGAGACAAAGTGAAAATCAATGTAAAACTTCAAGAGTAATAAATTATGTTCCTACTTTCGTACTAGATGCATACCATAACTTGATAATAACAAATTACATCTCTAACATTTCTCTAATATCAGTAATTGTTATTTGCTACATACATAAATTTTAACTAACTTACGTTTTGCAACGAAATCCAAAAACTATATAAAGTCTAGCATCTACAGTATATTTATTTTTAATTGATTAGTACTGGTGTTTTACAATCATTAATTATGTTTTATTTATCATTTTAGTTTAAAAAATCAAAACAAAAAAATTTTATTTAGTAAATATAGACAAAATTTTTAACTGCCATAAATATTTTTTTTAAGTAGATTATGTACTTGTTTGTGGGTATATTTAGAACGTCATATAAACTATTTTGATTAGCTATTGTTTTTTAAACAATTTCCTATTTTCAAATTCCTATATATCGTTTCAAAGAATAGTTTGTTTTTGTGAGGCGTCAAATATGCAAGAAGGGACTTTTTTGCATAAAAACAGTTTTGCACGGGATAATTTTTTTTAATTTGTTATAATTTCTATAAACTTATTTTTGTAATTTTTACTATCATTATAACCCCTAACCTAACTAAAATTTCTGTTCTATCTTACGTTTTAGACTTATAGTCAAACTTAATTATAACAAAGTGAGTATACAACATTGCTACACTTATATTAATCTTAGCTCTTCAACCGAATAATTTTGACTAGCATACGTCTGTTCAACATGAATTAACGCTTTTATTATTTAAAAGAATACATGCATAAATAATATTAGTTTCAAACTAAATAACTTTTACTTAACTGATTGTTTAACAATTAAAGTAGAGCATTGGAAATTGTGTGGTTTTCTTAAAAACGTTAAAACTCTACGGTTGCTTATTAACATTAAAATGTACATTAAACGAATTTTAATTGTTTTCAACTAATTTAAGTATCAATATTTTATTTGTGTAAAATACATACTTTTCTAACAGATCCAACAAAGTTTATATTATTAGTTCAAACAAAATATGCAAAGTAATTGTATAAAATAGTTACTAAATGGTCATTACATGCAAAAAGGTAATAATTGATATTTTTAATCGATCAGAACAAAACTCTTTTGTTAAAACAAAACATAATATCTTTGACAAGTTTGATAAAGTTTAGACGATTATTTTAGATTAAAATGAAAAGTAACAGATTATTTTATTACCAGTAGGGTTACTACTTATAAAATCAAAAAAATTAATAAACAAAAAAAAATATTTCATGCTTTTATAATTATACATTCTGACGTTAGTTCATTAGTACTAGCATCTATTTGATTTTGTTTATAGTATTTAGCTAGTTTGTTATCTCGATTAATTATTTTTTCAATTTTCGCAAGTTTTTACGGTTATACTAGTTAGCTGACTTAAAAAATTCTCAACTGTAATTCAAAAAAGAAGGAAAAAAAATCTAGCAGCTCATAAAGTTTAAAACATTTTTCTCTACTATAAAAAACAAGTATTAATCTTTTTTTTATTATTTTTTTAGCATTTGTTGATTTATTAATTGAGTCTTAATTTTAGTAGTTGTAAGTTTTTTGACGACAATACAGAATACAAATCTTTAAAGTAGAATAAAAGGACCTAGTATATAGAAGGTTTAAATGTGTCTGAAGTTTTAAGCAGATTTCACTTTATGTACTAGAACTATATTTAAAAAGAAAAAATTATACTTTTTTTTCACTTAACACTTTGTTATTTAAAAGCAAACTAATTAATTTTACTTATAAACAGTTATCAAGGCTTAAATTGTTTTTTAACTTTTAGTATAAATTTAGCGATATGTAGTGAATTGTATTTGTGTTACCACTATCAAACTGTAGTTTTGTAATAAACTTAAATCACTAGTAATACGTTTAAGTGTAAATTATTAAAGCTTTAAATAGAATTTAACTACAAGTTGAATTAAGTATTAGATAAATACCTTTTTAATGCTTCTATAAGTTAATAAACAAATGATACCAATTTTTTCTTGTGCTGTTTAAAATTCGTATAATGTCGTTGAGACATTTGTCATTAGCTTTTACAAGTAATGAGCTTAAAACAGTGTTTTAATTCATTACGTAATAAGCAGTGCTAGTTTAAATATATCATTATTTTTGTTGTTTCATTGTCAAAATTTTTGTCATTATAGAGTTGTCATAAGTTTTTTTGTTAAAATCTACTTAAAACTGTTTTTAAATTTTGATAACTTGTCTATTTGATGTTTTAACATATTCAAGATTAGAATATACTTTCCTAAAACCTTAACTAGAGGTACTTTAAAGCTTAAAAAATTTAAGTTTTATTTATAATTTTCAATACTAAATACTATTAAATACATATACTCTTAATCAGTACGTATACTCTTAACGTATGCAAATATTTTTGTGCTTTCCTGTAGCTAGACAGTTATAAAAAATATAACAGAGTTTAAGATATTATGAAGTGTTAAGTACAAAATTAACAAACAACTATAACTAAATATCAATGTAATATAATAAAATCGCATATCAGTTATTAATAGTAAAATATGTTAAGTATTTAAATTATATTTAATTTTGTTCCTCTATTAAAAGTTTTGACAAGCACATGCCTTACATCTATTTATTTTAAAGTTTGATAAAATATAATATTGAATAAAACATTATCAGTTAGAATAAAATATTACAAAACAAATATATTGCTTTTAAAATATATTTAAGTGTTCACTAACTAATGGTTAGTATTTTATAAATTACTTTATTTCGCCAACTTTAAAACGAAATTAATTCAGTTGTTCATTATCTAAAAACTAATTTTCTATACAAAGTATAATCTAATATAAAAGAATTGCTTTTTATTTACCTAAAAGCTGTGTATACCAGCTTTGAAAACTAGAAAAACTAATGAAAATTAGTTTCATCAAAATAATTTGATTTATACATACAATAACGTTATCAATAGTTTGTGTGTGTTTTTTTATATAGTAAATATAACTTAAATAAAAATTTTATAATTTTGAAAAGAGAGTTTATTTTAAATGATATCCAGAACGTTTTTCTATAGGTTTGATGAAAGTTAAAAAAAGGTACTATACAGAATGGTTTATTAAATGTTGCTTAGTTTTTACATTGTAATCAATACTTTTTTAAACCATATGCTTTAAAAAAACTTGGGAAGTTAATTAATTGCATTTTAAACATTGATTAAAGTTACTAAAGCTGAACAATAGTACCACGTATGTCCAGCCGACTAAAAACATTGCCTTCCTATAAATCATATCTTACATTTTAGTTGTTTATGAAGTTATAAAGCATAGTAGCAGTATAAGAAAACTATTGTTGCCAGACATATGCTGGTTGAGGTTTACAAAGAGGTCTAGATAAAAGTAAAAAAAGACTTATAAAAATTATGTTATTATTTAAATGAATTGCGTAGTAAGTGATAAAAATTTGTTTAAAACACTCAAAATTATTACGTTAATATTTAAATATTTAGTATATATTACATATTTTAAGGTTTTAGTATTTAGAAAACTTTTGTTTCAGCAGGCTCTCATGATGGTGTTTTAAGTTCAACTGTAGCAAAACGTTTAATAACAAATAATTTAATCGATTTTTTTTATTAAATTAAATTAATTAATTTTTATTAAAAGAATAGAAACTGTTAAGTTATAGTAATATGTACATATTTAATTTTATTATTTAATAATATTTAATTATAACAAAGTGAGTATACAACATTGCTACACTTATATTAATCTTAGCTCTTCAACCGAATAATTTTGACTAGCATACGTCTGTTCAACATGAATTAACGCTTTTATTATTTAAAAGAATACATGCATAAATAATATTAGTTTCAAACTAAATAACTTTTACTTAACTGATTGTTTAACAATTAAAGTAGAGCATTGGAAATTGTGTGGTTTTCTTAAAAACGTTAAAACTCTACGGTTGCTTATTAACATTAAAATGTACATTAAACGAATTTTAATTGTTTTCAACTAATTTAAGTATCAATATTTTATTTGTGTAAAATACATACTTTTCTAACAGATCCAACAAAGTTTATATTATTAGTTCAAACAAAATATGCAAAGTAATTGTATAAAATAGTTACTAAATGGTCATTACATGCAAAAAGGTAATAATTGATATTTTTAATCGATCAGAACAAAACTCTTTTGTTAATATCTTTGACAAGTTTGATAAAGTTTAGACGATTATTTTAGATTAAAATGAAAAATAACAGATTATTTTATTACCAGTAGGGTTACTACTTATAAAAACAAAAAAATTAATAAACAAAAAAAAATATTTCATGCTTTTATAATTATACATTCTGACGTTAGTTCATTAGTACTAGCATCTATTTGATTTTGTTTATAGTATTTAGCTAGTTTGTTATCTCGATTAATTATTTTTTCAATTTTCGCAAGTTTTTACGGTTATACTAGTTAGCTGACTTAAAAAATTCTCAACTGTAATTCAAAAAAGAAGGAAAAAAAATCTAGCAGCTCATAAAGTTTAAAACATTTTTCTCTACTATAAAAAACAAGTATTAATCTTTTTTTTATTATTTTTTTAGCATTTGTTGATTTATTAATTGAGTCTTAATTTTAGTAGTTGTAAGTTTTTTGACGACAATACAGAATACAAATCTTTAAAGTAGAATAAAAGGACCTAGTATATAGAAGGTTTAAATGTGTCTGAAGTTTTAAGCAGATTTCACTTTATGTACTAGAACTATATTTAAAAAGAAAAAATTATACTTTTTTTTCACTTAACACTTTGTTATTTAAAAGCAAACTAATTAATTTTACTTATAAACAGTTATCAAGGCTTAAATTGTTTTTTAACTTTTAGTATAAATTTAGCGATATGTAGTGAATTGTATTTGTGTTACCACTATCAAACTGTAGTTTTGTAATAAACTTAAATCACTAGTAATACGTTTAAGTGTAAATTATTAAAGCTTTAAATAGAATTTAACTACAAGTTGAATTAAGTATTAGATAAATACCTTTTTAATGCTTCTATAAGTTAATAAACAAATGATACCAATTTTTTCTTGTGCTGTTTAAAATTCGTATAATGTCGTTGAGACATTTGTCATTAGCTTTTACAAGTAATGAGCTTAAAACAGTGTTTTAATTCATTACGTAATAAGCAGTGCTAGTTTAAATATATCATTATTTTTGTTGTTTCATTGTCAAAATTTTTGTCATTATAGAGTTGTCATAAGTTTTTTTGTTAAAATCTACTTAAAACTGTTTTTTAATTTTGATAACTTGTCTATTTGATGTTTTAACATATTCAAGATTAGAATATACTTTCCTAAAACCTTAACTAGAGGTCCTTTAAAGCTTAAAAAATTTAAGTTTTATTTATAATTTTCAATACTAAATACTATTAAATACATATACTCTTAATCAGTACGTATACTCTTAACGTATGCAAATATTTTTGTGCTTTCCTGTAGCTAGACAGTTATAAAAAATATAACAGAGTTTAAGATATTATGAAGTGTTAAGTACAAAATTAACAAACAACTATAACTGAATATCAATGTAATATAATAAAATCGCATATCAGTTATTAATAGTAAAATATGTTAAGTATTTAAATTATATTTAATTTTGTTCCTCTATTAAAAGTTTTGACAAGCACATGCCTTACATCTATTTATTTTAAAGTTTGATAAAATATAATATTGAATAAAACATTATCAGTTAGAATAAAATATTACAAAACAAATATATTGCTTTTAAAATATATTTAAGTGTTCACTAACTAATGGTTAGTATTTTATAAATTACTTTATTTCGCCAACTTTAAAACGAAATTAATTCAGTTGTTCATTATCTAAAAACTAATTTTCTATACAAAGTATAATCTAATATAAAAGAATTGCTTTTTATTTACCTAAAAGCTGTGTATACCAGCTTTGAAAACTAGAAAAACTAATGAAAATTAGTTTCATCAAAATAATTTGATTTATACATACAATAACGTTATCAATAGTTTGTGTGTGTTTTTTTATATAGTAAATATAACTTAAATAAAAATTTTATAATTTTGAAAAAAGAGTTTATTTTAAATGATATCCAGAACGTTTTTCTATAGGTTTGATGAAAGTTAAAAAAAGGTACTATACAGAATGGTTTATTAAATGTTGCTTAGTTTTTACATTGTAATCAATACTTTTTTAAACCATATGCTTTAAAAAAACTTGGGAAGTTAATTAATTGCATTTTAAACATTGATTAAAGTTACTAAAGCTGAACAATAGTACCACGTATGTCCAGCCGACTAAAAACATTGCCTTCCTATAAATCATATCTTACATTTTAGTTGTTTATGAAGTTATAAAGCATAGTAGCAGTATAAGAAAACTATTGTTGCCAGACATATGCTGGTTGAGGTTTACAAAGAGGTCTAGATAAAAGTAAAAAAAGACTTATAAAAATTGTGTTATTATTTAAATGAATTGCGTAGTAAGTGATAAAAATTTGTTTAAAACACTCAAAATTATTACGTTAATATTTAAATATTTAGTATATATTACATATTTTAAGGTTTTAGTATTTAGAAAACTTTTGTTTCAGCAGGCTCTCATGATGGTGTTTTAAGTTTAACTGTAGCAAAACGTTTAATAAAAAATAATTTAATCGATTTTTTTTATTAAATTAAATTAATTAATTTTTATTAAAAGAATAGAAACTGTTAAGTTATAGTAATATGTACATATTTAATTTTATTTTACTTACATTGTATTGTTTAAATTTTGTTTTTATTTTATCAGATAAGGATGTGAGTTTGATATAAACTTTGTGTTTGTCTAAAAGAAGCATGACTTGTTTTGATTTACTATAATTACCATTGCTACAACCTTAATTTCAATCTGTCAAAGAAATATTTTTCACTCATTGACTATTAATTATTAATGTTCTTAACACTGTTTATCTTTGTACTAAATTTTATTTTTTGTACTTTTTGGTTTAGTTTTGACCAGCACTTTTCAAGTATTATAAACTATTTGATAATAAAAAAAATATAGTTACAAATTAGTTATTTTATGTCAACTAACCTTTTTTAAAGTCTACATATATGTTGATAAAAACCATAAGGATTTTATATATTTTCAAACATTTTTTTTTACTCAATAGTAGCTAATCTTTTTGTTTACCTTATTTCTATATTTTCTCAAATAACTTCGAGATATAAAATTATTTATTTAATAGTTTAAATTATTTTAACTCCTATAAACATAAAATTTTATTTGGGGTTTATATACCTAAACATAATTAAAAATGTATAAAATATAAAATTAGTTGAAGTTATTACTTTGCAACCAAGTTTAACTCACTAACCATGCAGGAATAAAATAAAATCGCTAAAAAGTTATTTAAAACAGATATATTAAAAAATTAAATTTAATTTTTTGTCGAATCCTATACCTATAAATTTACACAATTTCAAAAACAAGTCAGTTTTACAAGTAAACTAATCAATATTTAGTAAAACGAATATTTTTCAAGCTTTTATAATACAGTTGCTTAATTGATTAGTTTTTCGTTGTATTAAGTCGTGTATTTTATATAATTTAAATCTTAAATCAGTTATACTTGTAAAACAGCTTATTATATATGTAAACTTAGTTTATTTTTTTCTACTACATTAGCCTACTTTTTTTACGATTTGATAAAAATGTAGGATTTATGAATTATTAAGTATATAGTTAGTTTATGAAATTATCACGTAATATACAAAAACCGAAAACAGTTACTCATAAGCAGATGTATAAAATTTTTAAATTTAAGCTGTTTGTTAAAAGGTAAATCAGTATTTTTAATTAGCCTACACCTGGTACAGTAATTATTGAATAAATAAAAGATATAAAATGATAAGTTAATACTAAGTTTATTAATGTTGTTTGAAAAAAATATTTTATAAAGTATAAATTATTACCATCAAAAACAATTTCACACAAGTCAGTTAATCAATAATAAGTATTTATTTAATTAAGATAATTCACTAAAGTTGGAAATGAGTTTACTAAAATAGCAAGAAGGTTTATTTTTTTATTTTTAGATGTCTTTCACAGCTTTATAAATAAAAGTACACAAAAACAAATATGTTTATATCTATAATTCTATTAATTTAACGAGTGTCTGTGTGTTATTAAATATTAGCAAAACATCAAAATATCAAATTTTTATTTTTAGTAGGTAGTTTTTTTGACTTAGTTTTAAACTTTGATCCTAAGTTTTATAACATGATAAACAAAAATACTTTTTATAAATTATTTTATGAAAGTTTTGTTAATTTTTTGTTTTAATTTCTAATTTTCTATGTTTTTAAATTTTTAAAAACAAATTTATATTTAGAAAAACATATATCAATTCTTAAAATTAAATTTAAAATGTAGATAAGTTCTTTTATTTTAAACTTTATAATAAATAAAAAATAATAAAATACATTGTGTTGTAAATAACTGTATTGAGCTTAATAAATGCCTGTATACCTTGATAAATATGTTTTTTTAATTTAAGAATCGTGCTTCACTTATTTCAAACTTGTTTCTATGCATCAAAATCATACAATATTTAATTTTTGCATTGTATTGTTGAAAACCAAATTATAAAATATCCAGTGTAAAAAATTCACTTTTAAAACAACACTAGTGCTACTGTAATCAATTATATGTTAAAATACAGAAAATGAAAACTAATAAAATAAAACAATAAAAAATTAAAAATAAATAATCGATACTTAATGCATTACCAGTACTTAAAATCAATTTTACAAATTAGAAAAAAAGATTTAGAGCTGCTAACGTTACAAACTTAGCTATGAAAAATATTTTATCTTCAGTTTCAAAATTTGAACTTCAATTCTATCTATTAATAACTACTATTTTTAAACAAAACATATACTTCCAATTCTGATTTTCAATACAACTAATTAATACAGTTGCTATATAACTCTATTTGAAACTGTTTTAAACAGATTTTAAAATTTTATGCATCCAAATACTAATTAGATATAATCCATTAGTAGAATATATAATACAGTTAAATTAAATGTTTGTTTGATATTTATAATGACGTCAAGTATTTATTTAATGTGAAATCTATTTAAAGAAATGATACATAAAATTGAAAAATAAAATTTGCTTTTTAAACAAGTTTTCTTTTAAATCGTTAAAAATAAAGGCTTAAAATCTATCAAATAGATTAGTTGCCCTATTTTAAATAAATATAGTTAATTTTAATGTCTCCAGATTTTATGTATTGTATACGTAACATGTAAGGATAAATGATTAAACTACTAATAATGTTAGAAAAAAATTACGGAATATGATAATTATCTTGTAAATTGAAATGTTATATATATAATGTATAAAGATGATGCTTATAAGTAAAGTTGGTAAAATATAGATTTTAAATTACTGGTTTTTATACTAAATATATGAAAAACTATCAAAAGTTTTTATATAAGTTATAAAACTATATATCTAATAGCTGCACAATTTCGAATGATTATACTACTAATGAACACAATATATTCATAAAAATATTTTAGTTAGCTATTTTATAGCTTAATTAAAGTTTTGTTATTAATTTAGGTGTAAATACACAGTAATATTAAATTTAAAACTTTAATAAACTCAAAATATGTTTATATAGTGTACCAGGCATTACACTTGTTAAAACCTTTGAAAGTTGAACATAAGTAAAAGCTCAAATACAGTAAATTGTAGAAATTTTATTAAATTTATAAGTTTTAGATAACATAAAAAATACAATTTATAATTTTGTTGATTTAACACGAAATGATATATTATCATTTACAATTATTATTTTTTAAACTTATCAAGTAATATAAATTACAGTAGAACCTACAATTTTTTTTAAATTAATGTAAGTCAAGGAAGCTTAGAGTAAACATAATTTGTAGAGTTTTAAAATTCAATAAAACAAAGTAGTTTATATGTAGATAATATAAAGATAATTTAAAAATGTAAAATAACACCTAATATCTTCAAATTACTTTTAAATTAAATATTTAATACTGCATAAAGATGAGTCAAATTTGCAACTTTGTTACAAACATCAAACATTATAGCAATTTAAATCATTATAAAGCTAATACTAATAAATCTCATATGATTTTTTATGAAAGAGAAACAAACACATTCAGTTTTGTTATAAACAAAAATATTAACCTAGTGTTAATTTACTGTTTTACACAGTTTAAAATTTTGTAGATTATGAATTACTACGGTATTATTACCTATGATATTATTATAAAACTAATTTAAGCTCATGTGTTTAGGTTTTAGTTGGATTGCGTCTTCATAATTTTTTTTAGCAGAACGATAAACTTTTAAATAATAATTAACAACAAAGCAGTTTTTAAAAAAGCTTCAATAATTTAAAATATTACAAATATTACATACTTAAAAAAGTAAAAAGCAAATGTTTTGATGATATTTTCTAGTATACAAATATGTTATAAATCGAATGTTAAATGTTACTCCAAATAGATTTATGCAAATTAAATATTTTATTTGCGACCGGTTTCGGTGTCAAAAGATTGCGACCTTTATAAGCAAAAAATAAAATATTTAAACTAAACTAATAACTATTAAATTAAACTACTAAAACTATTAGTTGTAACTTCAAAATACTAAATAATCGTGCAAAGAATTTTAAAAGAAGTAAATTTTTCAATAGCTTGATTAATTGAAAGATAAAAAAAAAGTTCGTTTTTGGTTCATGTATACTTATATTAAATATGTACAATACTTATAATCCATATAGTTGAGATTTATCATGAAAGGAACCTTTTGAACAAATAAAATTTGTTAAGTTTTACACCTATCAAACAAAAATAATGCTTAGCTGTTACTTTAAAAATAGCTGGTTAAATAAAAAAATCAAAAATTGTCATTAAAAAAAAGTTTCGGTATTTATTTTAATAAAAAAACTTCTTATTGGATTTTAGATGCCAGACAATTGCTTTTTAAAATTTCCATATCCAGTTGGTTATAACTTATATTGGTGTACAAATAGTATATACTTATTTTTCGGTTAAGTTATGGTATAAGTCTAATACGTAATTAGAAATAAAAAATATAGCTATAAACTAAATTAACTTTTATTTTTCTTTATCTTTACTAATTAATCAATTAAAATCGACTTTAATATTTTCAGAAAAATGTTTCATAATCTATAGCGTTATTGAAATAATTTTCATTGTATAGAACAGTTGTATTAAACTTTTATTAAATCTGTGTACACCAAACTACTGAAATCTAAATTCTGTTCACACTCGACTACAAAAACTATAAATAATAACAAAAAAATTCAGTATACTCATGTTTGAGTGTCTAAATATACAAAACAATAAGTTAGGAACAAGCTAACTTTAATTATAATTTGATTTTTATAATAGACATAGACAGAATTAGTGAACTTCCGGAACCACAATTTAGAGTCCGGCCGGACCCAGATCTGGATTTTTATCAAATTAGAATCTGACCGGACCCGGAACCGGATAGTTTTTTCAAATTAGAATCCGGCCGGAACCGAATCCGGATATTTTTTTCATATCAAGACCAGACAGATATCAGGCAAAAATGGCAATATCTGGCCAAATCCGGACCTGTATAATAAGTCCAGTACATCACTAGACAAAATAAACGTCATTTTGAAATCATTTTTTCATTTTTCATAGTTTTCAGTGCGCAGTAGACTAGCTTATATGTACCCTGGTGTGCACAGTGAAGATCACTAGTATAGAACGCAAGTACCTCTAAAAATTTTTTTAAAATAGAATATATCGTTATTTAGTTATAGCTTATTAAGTTTTTAACATACCAGAATACTATAATTTTAGGTCTCTATAAATTTTTTTACAGCCGAAAAATTATTAAGAAACAGTAAACGTAATTTCTCACTTTTAAAAGCAGTCGGTAATTTTTGTGAAATTTAAAAAATGAGTAAGTATAAAAACTAAGTTTTGGTTTATTTTTAAGTTTAGCATTTACAAAAAGGAAAACAAAAAAGTTATTTTGCAAAAGGTGCATGATATAAACAAAAGTTATTTAATACTTAAGTTATATGTACTAATTTTTGTCAAACATTTATTAAATGATAAATCTTTATAACTTAAAGTTTAAACTTAAAGAATTTCAATTCAATTCAAATATTCAGATAAAAAATTCTAACTGAAGTCTTCAACAAATACGCTTCTAAAAATGTATAATAACAAATAAGCCAAAGAAAAAAAAACATGTATAATTTTACTAGCAAAAGTAGTTTGTATAGCTTTTTAAAACAGGTAACAAATCAAAATTAAGTCAGTAGAAGTACATAAGTTATTGTATTACCCAAAGCTATTATTTTCATAATACAAACTTTAAAATTAAACTAAAAGTGCTTGTTGAAGTCTTAAAGCACACATTTTTACTCAAAATATAGTTCATTAACATATGTTAACACATTTTATAGTATTGAATTGACTTATAATCTAAATTTTACATTTTCTTACAACTTGTACAAACCAATTAACCAACAACCTGTAACAACCAATTTGTAAAGCTCTAATATAAAGATATCAGTAAGCAATTGTTTGTTGTTTGATAATATTTCATTTACTTTACTGTGTATTATTATATTTATTCAACGAAAAAAAACCGTTTAAAGTTATTGGTTCTCGGACTTTGCGTACAAAATAACTTTCTGTTATTGAGTTGTCCAGGATCTAATATTTTTAGGACATGCTAATTATATAATGTTATCAGTATAAGTGAGATTTATAACCGTCGATTTTAGTTGCTAATTAAAGATCTAAACTTACTAATTTTTTAATACTATGCTGTTATATTATGTTTTTTAATTTTCCCATCGATACTAGACTAGTAATTCCCTCGCTTAGTTAACTATAATACTATAAGTATTAAAAGTACTTATCTATAGTTGCTAAACATTTTAGTTTAATACATAAGAATTAACTATAATGTGAAAAAATATTTTTATCAAAGTTTATATGAAAAAAATTTAAACTCAGTTTTACATTGCCAAAAAAATTTATAGTCAAAATTTTTCTGCAGAGGACTGGTTAACCAATATTGCTCTGAGATTATTAATTACCACAATTAGTTTGTACAGGTTGTGATATAAATTTAATACGTGTTTAGATTTTACTTAGTTTAAAAATTTACAATCAAGTTTCACCGTCAAAAACATTTAAACATTTTTTTCTAAATAGCTAACTTTCAACTTTCTTATAGCAGTCTTTATACTGAAATACTTTATTGCTAACAAACTAAGTACAAAAAAAAAATGTTTATTATTACTATTTAGAATAAAAATGCGAATAAAGTTTTTTTTTTAAATGGTTAAATTTTTAAAACTAAATATAACCTATTGAAATTATTGTACTAATTACGATTAAAAAGTTTTATTATTAAAGTAATTGAAATAAATCACGTTAATTTCAAAATTTAGTTAGTTTGCATAACTAAAGTATTTATTACGAGTTATAACATTATTAAGAATGTAATTTTAAATACTTAAACCATCAAGTTATGGAAAATCATGAATTTATAATTATTCAAAACACAAAAAATATTTTTTTTTTACATCTTTTCGTGACGTCATTTCTAAGCACACTAACAGCAGTTTAAATTATCAAATAATAAATAAGAAGTTTGTAATGTTAAATTACTATAGCAACTATGCCTTATTTTAAACGTTGCAACGATCAACGATATAACAAACTAAGTTTAAAACTTTATGATCACTTAGTATAACAGTAATTGCTTAAAACACTTTGGTGAGTTTTCAATGTAAGTTTCTTAAATGTTTTAAATTGTAAGACTTTACAATACTTCGTTATCTAAACTTAAAACCGTTTTTTTTCCTTAATAAAATAATTATTTATAATGCCAATTTACAAATTTTAAATGTAAGTTTGGATTCGAAAGTTTTTACTAGAAGCTAGCAAATGCTTTTTAAAAGCAACATTTGTACAATTTTTGTTTTTTATGTCTGACGATATTTTTTGATAAATTTAAAATTATTTCCAAATTAAAAAATTAATAATAGTATTAAATAAATATTTTTTAATAAAATAATACAACTTTTAAATCTGGAATTTTTATAAAATTGTGTTTGAAACTAATTAGTTAATTTGTTTTAAATAATTTAACTTTAACAAATAAATTTGGCTTTAACTATATATCAAATTTAAAATTTAGATTATAAACAATTATTGGTTAGTCTTTTTCAGTGTTTAGTTGAGATAATCTAAAAAGTAATATAATGTGTACAATAGTTAAAAGTTATGCGCTTTGCTTATTTAGCAGTATTAAGTTTTCTAAGCATTGTACTTTTATTTAAATCAGATGTACAATCAGATTATCATTGGCCTTAATTTGCTAATAATATTGTTTGTTAAACTTGGAATTTATTATTATAAAAACAAATTTTAATATAGTTGCAATTACTAGATACATAAAATTGTATATAATTAGTTTGTTTAATTTTTACTAATTTTTTACTTGAACAAATTTTCAAATTATATATATAAGTAAAGAAAAATAGAAAAAAGACGATCACGTTTAAAGTTTAAGTAGTTTTCTAAAATTTATGAATCTATAAAACAGATCACCAAATTACAAAAAAAAAACATTTAAAGTAAGTAAAGTACTAAAAGATTTGTAATAAAACTATGTTTTGATTAAAAAAATATAAATTTATAGTGGATAAAACAACTTTATTAAACTGATTATGTTATAAGAGTTTTTTTTTTAATTGGTTTTAAAATGTTAAAACAAAACTTTTTTAATAGCTCACGTTGTAATGAATAAAATAAAGGTAATACTGTTTAAGTTTAAATTATTTTTTTTATTGTAGTTTTTATAAAGAAAACTTAAACTAATGTATTTATTGCAAGACATATGCTGGTTAAATTTTTTTCATATGCGATGTGATCATCTAATAGTTTATAGAAATTTTATAAACCTTGGTGTAATTTTTTAAGTTTTGATATTAGTTTGAAACGTAATTATAAACGATTGATCTTTTTTTAAACTTTAAACATAGTTAGGTTCTAAAGTCAAAATGTGCTGTTTATTTTAAACTAGTGTTCAAAAATAACTGACGACAAAACATAAAGCCTTATTTTTAATAGTAAAACCTTTACTCTTCAAGAGTAGTTAAACTAACTTTCTAAAACTTAAATGTTTTTCTTTTAATTATTATAAAAAATATATACAATTGCTGAAACGATTAAAAATCACTAACATATCAATAATTATTAAGCTTTTGTAATAATTTTGCTTTTAAGAATTCAGTGTTTCATTGTATCAGGAATGAACTTTATTTTATAAGAACCGGTTTAACTTACAAAAGTACTTACAAAGTTATAAAAAAAGCTAAGCAGGCTTTTTTATGCATTTAGCGTATAACATTACAATGGAAAACAATTAGAGTTATTAATGTTATTAAATTTTTACTTCGTTGCTAGTGAAAACGTTTAAAATATTTTATGTAATAATCATTGCGACATTTTCAAGCAAAAAAAAAAATTTGCCACCGAAACCGGTCGCGATAAAAGTATATTTTTTGCGTAAATCTATTCCAGTAATTACATCCGAGTAAGTTGAGCATTCTTTTTTAGTTAAGGCAAATAATTATGTAAAAAACATTGTAAAATTAATGAAAAAAAGTTGATATTCGTAAAAAGAAAACTATCGATTGTGTTTTAAAAACTTACGTCACTAGACAATAAAAACAAAAGATTTTAAAGAATCTCAAAAAAGTTAATAATTTAGAAAAGTTCAATATTAAATACGTATCAGCAAAAAACCACACAAAACACTAATACTTTATTTTTTATAAAATTAAATATCTGCTTATCTATTTGTTTCCAGCTAGAAATTTTAGCTAGCAGTTACCTGGCAAACTAAAAATTAACGACTTATAAAATAAAATCCGGCATATAAATATTTTCTGAAGTTGTTGGTATAAAACAAACATTAAATTTCTAACTTAAACTTTATTTCTAATGAATTTCAAAATTTAATTTTTGGTATTAAGTGCAAGTATTTTATTTATATTATACTATTTATTTTTTATAATATAAACCCACAAAAGTATTTATAGTTATAAATTACTAAAAAAGTATTTAAAATAAAAAAAATATTTAATTTTTGTATTGTATTGTTGAAAATTTGATTTTTAACGAATACTGTGTAATAAATTCACTTTCAAAACAACACTATTGCTACTGTAAGCAATTATATATTACAATAAAAAAAATAAAAACCAAAAAAGTAATAAAAAATAAATAAAAAAAATATATTTTATGCATCACCAGTATTTAAAGACATTTTAAGAAAATAAATATTGTTCAGAGCTGCTAATGTTTACAAAATTTGCCATAAAAAATCTTTTAATTTCATTATTAAATTTTGAACTAGAACTTTATCTTTTAAATACCATTATTTTAAATGCTTTAAAGGAAACTTACACTTTCAGTTTTTATTTTTGAAAACAACTAATTATTACAGTTGCTTTATTTGAAGCTGTTTTAAACAGCTTTTAAAATACCATGCATCCAAATACTAAATAAACATAATCCATTAGTAAAATTAAATAGTTGAAAATTAATAAATAGTAATAAATAGTATTAAATATTTAAATTAAATAGTTGTTGGCATTTATAATGAGAATAAAATCTATTCAATAAATAGCTGCATAAAATTAACAAATTAAATTTGCTATTTAAACAAGTTTTCTTTTTAATTGTTCTTAAGTTAACTAAATTACAAACTTTAAAAAAATTTAAAAAAACTTAACATCTTTCAAATAGTTTACTTACCATGTTTAAAACAAATATAGTTTATTTTACTGTTTCCTGATACAAAGTATTGTATATGTAATATGTAAAGATAAATGATGAAACTAGTAATAATGATCAAAAAATTTACAAAATATAATGATTTTATTAATTAATAAAAATGTTGTATGTATAATGTATAAAGATGATGGTTACAAGAAAAGTTGATAAAAATATAGATAGTAAATTAATAGTTTTTATAGTAAATAAATGAAAAACTACCAAAAAATTTTATAAAATTTTTAAAAATAAATATTGACTAGCTGCAAAATAAAGAATAATAAAACTACAAATGAGTACAATATAAATATGGTAATCATCTAGTAAATTGTTTTAAAATTAAATTAAAGCTTTTTTTATGAAGTTAAGTGTAATCTTAATAATATTAAATTAAAATCTCTAATAAGTTCAACATCTTATAATATAGCTTTTGCTACTTGTTTATGTTACCAGGCTTAATACTTATTTAAGT
The DNA here is from genome assembly GCF_965202585.1 of Thalia democratica. Lineage (NCBI taxonomy): Eukaryota > Metazoa > Chordata > Thaliacea > Salpida > Salpidae > Thalia > Thalia democratica. Next base: position 80,696,620 of record NC_139168.1, read on the forward strand.
TTTTGAAAATTGAAGTACTACTAAAAGCTCAAATATAGAAATAAGTTAAGAAATATAGTTTACAGTTTTGTTAATTTAAAGCAAAAGTATACAACATTATTTATAATTTTTTTTTTAATTTTATCAAGTATGTAAATTACATTAAAAGCTACAACTCTTTTTAGTTAGTGTAAATCAAAGAAGCTTAAAGCAAACACATTTTTTAGAATTTTAAAATTTAATTAAACAAAATAGTTTATAGGTCGATAACATAAAAACAAATTAAAAATGAAAATTACTACCTAAAATACTCAGATTTCTTATGAAATAAGCATTTAATACTGCATAAAAGACAAGTTTTTTTTTTGTAAAGGAAAAACGAACACATTCAATTTAGTTTACCTTAGAATGTTAACTTATATTTAATTAACTGTACAAATTTAAATGTGTACGGAATTGCTACAGTACTATAATCTATGATAGGGATATAAAACTTATTTCAACTCATGTTAGTAGGTTTTAAATGAATTACGTAAACATAAATATTTCTATACATCATTCAATATTTTACTTTTTTTTTTCAAACAACCACAGTTACTAAATTCACTTAATTTCTAAACATAAAATATGGAATGGGAAAGTGTTTTTTTCTCATAATAAACAAATTTACTTTTCAAAAATAACTTTATGAAAGTTTTGTTAAATGTTTATTTTTATTTATAGTTTTCTAAGCTTTTAAATTTTAAAAACTAGTTTTACAAATAGAAAATCATTTATTAACTCTAAAAATCTAAAATAAAAAAGGTCTTTTGTTCTAAACTTTGTAATAAATAATAAACACATTTTCTAGTACAAAAAGATATTGAATTTTTTAGATGCCTCTATACCTTGATAAATATTTTTTAAACTTAAAAACGATGTTTTAATTATTTTGAACTTGTTCCTTTGCGACAAAAAAAATTATTCAAAAATTATTAAAAATAAAAAAAATATATTTAATTTTTGTATTGTATTGTTTAAAACTCATTTATAACATATACTGTGTAAAAAATCACTTTCAAAACAACACTAAATCTACTGTAAGCACCTATATGTTACAATACATAAAATAAAAACTAACAAAATAATAAAGAATTTAAAAAATATTCGATAGTTTATGCATCACGTGTACTTAAAAACATTTTAACAAATTAAATAATATTCAGAGCTGCTAACGTAAATACACAAACTTAGCTATGAAAATTATTTTAATTTCAGTTATAAAATTTGAAGTTCAACTCTATTTATTAAAAATTACTAATTTTAAATGCTCTAAAGAAATATATACTTTTAACTTTAACTTTTCAAAACAACTAATTATTAAAGTTGCCATATAAATTTATTTGAAACCGTTTTAAACAGCTTTTGAAATTTCATCTATCGTTTTTAAGTTAATATAACTAGTTTGTAAAATAAAAAAATATTTGGCACTGTTAATGACGTCAAGTATTTATTAATTATGAGTGAAATCTACACAGTAAAATAACAGTGAATAAAGTCTATTTAATAAATAGCCTCATAAAATTAACAAATAAAGTTAGCTATTCTAACATTTTTTTTTAAGTTCTTAACTTATCTAAATTACAAACTTTAACAAAATTTAAAAAACTTAATATCTTTCAAATAGTTAAATTACCATGTTTGAAATAAATATAGTCTATTTTATTGTTTCCTGATATAAAGTATTGTATATGTAATATATAAAGATAAATGATTAAATACTAATAATGATCAAAAAACTACATAAATAATGGCAGTGTTAACTAATAAAAATGTTGTATGTATATATAAAAAATGATGCTTACAATAAAAGTTGATAAAAACATAAATTATAAATTTTTGTTTTTTATTTTAATATATGAAAAACTAAAAAAAGTTTTAATGAAAGTTTTAAAACTAAATATTGACTAGCTGCACAAAAACAAATGATTATACTTCTAATGAATACAAAATATTTGTAGTAATAATCTAGTAAACTATTTTAAAAATAAATTAAAGTTTTGTTATTATTTCAGGTGTAAATACAAATTAATATTAAATGAAACTTTTAATAATATCAAAACATTTTTATATAGTTTTAAATACTTTTTTTTATGTTACCAGGTATTACACTTGTTAAAACTTTTGAAGAATTAGTAAAAACTCAAGTACAGGAATTAACTTTAGACATTTTATCTAAAGTTTATAACTTTTAGATAAATTAAGAAATATAATTTATAGTTTTGCAGATTTAAAGTGAAAGGATATAACTTTATTTATAAAAAACTATTTTTTAAACTTATCAAGTAATGTGAAATACAGTTAAAGCTACAAATCTTTTTTGTTTATGTAAATCAAAAAAGCTCAAAGTAAAAAGATTTTTTAGAATTTTAAAATTTAATAAAACACAATAGTTTATAGGTAGATAATAGAAAAGTTAAGTTAAAACTCTAAATTACTACCTTATATCTTCAGATTATTTTTAAAGTAAGCGTTAAATACTGCATAAAGACAAGTCAAATTTGAAACATTGTTACAAATATCAAAAAATATAGTAATTTAATCATCGTAAAGATAGTACTGATAAATTTCTCTTTTTATAAAGGTGAAACGAACAAGTTAAATTTTGCTTAATTTAAAAATGTTAACCTCGCGTTAATTTACTGTCATACACAGTTTTAAATTTTGAGGATTACGATCTGCTACTATTTTAGAACCTATGATATCAATATAAAACCAATTTAAGCTAATGCTTGTAGGTCTTAATTGGATTGGGTCCACATAAAAATATTCAGGCAAAACGGTAAACTTTTAAAATGAATTAAAAAAATGTCAAAAAGTATAGAAAATACTTTCAAAATTGACTTATCTTTTATGTTTTAATAATTCATTCAAAAAAAAACCATTCAGTTCAATTTACAATACTGAACTAAAAAATGAGTTTTTATAAACTGATTTTAGTTTTTTTTGTTATTAGGTAGTTTATCAAGTCTTTTCCCTATTTTTAAAATAAGCAAACATCTAATACTGTTTTATTATTGTTTTTCTAAACTATAATTAGTTGATAATAGATAAATAAATAGAGTTATGAAAAAATAATATCAAAACTTTTAAATTTTTTTGATTTAACTTTTTTTTGTTTAAACTTTCTTTTAAATCTAGGTCATTCCATCAATTTAATTGTTTTGATAATTATTTAGTTGTGCTTTTGTTAATAACAAAATTGTTTGCATGATAACATATATTTAAACAATAATCAAACATTAAAATTATAGTTATTAAATATACAAAACTGTGTTACAAAAAAGTAAATGTAGAAACGAAACACTACTGACACCAAAGCACTAATATAATCTTCATCATTTGTCTTAATTTCGTGTATTGTTATTATAAAGTAAAATAGAAGCAAAGTAAATGAAACCAAATAGAGGACAATTTTAAAATCATTATATTGCTTTGAAAACAATAAATCAAACTTATAAGATTAGTTTTTTTAATATTATCTATTAACTGTACTTAGTTAAACTAATTAAAAAATTTATTTTTTAAATAAAAACAGTTTTTTTTTTCATAATTTAGAAAGTACTTTTAAAAACAACTTTATTAATTTTTTTTAATTGTTTTCGAAATTTGTTAAAATAATTTTGGTATACTTGAAAAATCTCAGCAAAATAGATGTTAAGTAATTTTCAAACTAGAAATTAATATAAACTTATTTCTAGTAAATAGTAAAAAACTGAAATTAACAACTTTTTTATGTATAAACATTCTTTACTAAATCACTATTCTAATGAACATTAATAAATTATAATTATTTATATTTGAATTTACCTTCAGTACAACAATTAAAAGAACGAAACTCTTTAAAATTAAAATGTTTGTACTATAAATATATTTAAGACTAAACAATTAAGTCAAATTTGTGCAGCTAATTTACTAAGCTAACTTTATTTTAAAAGATCATAAGTGGTTTTTGCTTTGAAAATTAAAAAAAAATTAGTTTTGGAGAGATAAAAGTATATTTTTTCAGTTTTTTACAGCAAAGAAACTATTTATCGTCTAAAATTTGTTTGATTTTTTTAGCTTTAAACTATCATGTATAGAAATAAAACAAATCACATCCATTTAAAAGCATTTAATGAAAGTTTTAGAGAAATAGTTTACATTACCTGATGTTGAAAATTTATAGAAAATAATAAAAATAGATACCAGAAAACAGTTTATTTTTGAATATCCTAATGAAAGTAAAAGTTATTTTCTAATTCTCAAAGGAATAAATTATGTTTCTAATTACGTATAAAACTTATATTAAATCTACATTACAAAAAAACAGATATATAATATTGCTTTATTTAAATTTATTGTAAGATCTTCGACTGGAAAATTTTGAGCAGCAAACTTTTGGCAATAAAAACTTAAGCTTATACATTTCAATCAAACCATATATAAAAACTATTTGTTTTAAATTGAAGAGATTTGGCTTATTTTCAAATGATTATTAAAAAACTACAGTGGAGCATATAAAATTTTGAAGGTGTGCTTTGAAATGTTTAAACTCAATGATTGCTAATTGCAACACAAAAATAAATTGTTTTTAAATTTAATCTAAATAGTTTTTTTTAATTTGTTTTTACTATGACAACAAAGTTTAGATCATTATTTCAAAAGTTAATATAAATTAATTACAAATCTTGTTTTTACATATAGAAAGAAATAAATGAAATTCAACAATAACTATTTCATGCCTGAATGATCATACATTCTGACGTTAGTTTCTAAGTACTAGTATCTCTTTTATTTTGTTTATAGTATATAATTAGTTTGTGTTCTCGATAAAAACTTGTTTCTTTTTCGGCAAGTTTGTACGGCTATTCCAGTTAGCTGACTTAAAAATTCCTAGTTTGTAAAACAGAAGCAAAAAGAAAACATCTAGCAATTTATATTATTTGAAAAACTTTTGTTACCATAAATATAACTACCATAGGTTTTGAGATGTTTCAAGTACTTGTCAATATATTTATATTACTAGCGTGTTGATTTTAGTTGTTGACCAGTCTATCAGAAGAAACTGTCTATCAAAAGTAGATCAGAAAGACCTTATATATAAAGATTATTCAAACTAGATTTTGAAACAATGAAAAATATATAAAAGTTTACAACCAAAAAAAAATGGTTGTAAATTGTTCAAAAGCTGTTATTAAGAAGATAACATAATGTTTTATAATCTCATTAATTATCATTCAAAATAACCAGTATATAATTCAACTTACGTTTATATTACAGACTTACATGTAATTTACAGTACTAGCTTATCAAAATAGCTATACAAACTTCTTTACAAGAAAACGAGGAAACTGATTTAAATGTTGCAGGTATATATAAAACTAGTTTATATACATACTTGTTGGTGAAATCAATAAAGTCAGTTGTTGAACAATATTTTTTTACCTAAAACTACATTAATGAAAAAAAAAACGTTTTCAATAACTGTTTTTTTTTTAGAATTTTTAGGTCTAAGATTAGTATAAGAATTTTTATATTCTTGGGTCTCAATTTTTTTTGTTTGACTTGTTAGTAAGCACATGCAAAAGTTTAAACAATTTATAAAGTTTTTTTTTAAACATAATTTCAAGCATTCGGTGTCTACAGTGTTAAGTCTTTTTTTTAAATTGCAGAAGTGTTTTTTGTTTAGCTAAATAAATTCATAAAAGCTTTTAGAAATTTTTATGAAACATAGGAAACCAATACTTTTTTTTAACTTTTGTTTTTGCTCTAAACTAAGTAAAAATTATGAATGCATAAAGCTTAAAAGAAAAAGTATGTATTTTTGCGTCGAAAAAATATGCTTTCAATTTGAAATTTTTAATTAAAAAAATAATTTTAATTTCGACGTGAATCTTAAAGTGTTTAAAACTATTTTAGCAGATTAAAAATATTAGTACGAAAATAATACGTTGTTCATTTAATCATTAAAATTTTGTTAAACTTCATAACCTTTAATTTATAAATTTAAGTATAAATATAAAATAATAAAAGCGATGTTTGTGTGAAACATATATCAATGAGCGCCAACTTTTTTTTACGATAATATATACTAAAACTGAAAATATTAATGTAAATCAGATCTATTTTCTTTCTAAGTGAAATGTTTGTTTTAAAATACTAACTTCTTCAATTAAAATATTTAAATACTAAAAATATTTTAATATAAAAGTTTGATACAAACTTAAACATAGTTTTTAATCATATATAGTGAATAATAATTTGAATAACTTCGTGAAAGAGATTTTGTTAGGTAATTTAAAATATTATTGTTCTTTGTAGATAAATGATACATTAGTTAATGATGTTGTGATATTAATCAAATTTAAAAATTATATAATAAATTAATACTGCTTTAATTGGTTGTTTTCAAATGTTTTAGTTTTAAATTAATATTATAAATTTTATACGACAATTAAAACATTAATTTGTTATGCTACAATTCAAACTGTGCTACTAGTTAAACTTCTTAGCTTAAAACATGAAAAGTTATTAAAACAAAATTAATTCTTAAGATAAGTTATCGTGATATTTTAAGTTTATTAAATATATAAATTAGTATTCCTAAATACCTAATGATTTAAAAGAACAACAAAAGTTTTTTCAAGGATGTACAAATGCTATTAAGGTCTGAAACAATTTTTGTTCTGGATTTGTTTTGGAATAAAATAATAAATTTAAGTAAATAATTTTTACTCCATTTTAAATCTCCCCTAAGTTAAACCTAAAAACTTTTTTATTTCTTAATTTTAAATCAAACAATATCTATTGTAAGTTTTGGAATTTTGTTTTAGCTGTAAAGTTTTTACGCTCGAGGGACGCACTTTTGCTGTTAGCATTCTATTTTACTTTGTTAAAGTTGGCGGGAAATTATGGTTGAAATTTAATTACATACTATAGATAATATAAAAATGATTATTGTCTTTTCATTCTTCTAAAGCAGGGTTTCCCAAAGTGGGCGATATCGCTCCCTTGGGGGCGATATTTAGTAAGGGGGCGAAAGGGTGGGCGATAACTAGTTTAGGGGGCGAAAAGGGGGCGATTTTAAAATTTTAGGCTGTCATAAAAGTTTTACTTTTTATCTTGCTATGTTACTAATTTTAGCTTACTATTAGTTATTTGACGCTGAGATAAAACTTAAACAAAAACATTTTTTTTATGTAAAATAAAGAGTAAAAAAATCAAGTACTTATGACTCCTACTTTCAAGTAAATTACATATTTTTATTTATATGTTTTGTTATTTGACAATTAAAAAGATCATAGACGATCGAAATCCCTCTCACCATATTATAACCTGACATATATGTTATTTTGGATCATATGGTTTGTAATCATCTATGTTATCTATTATCAATTCATGATGTTTTAAATTGTTTTTTGAAAAGTCACTAAGTTAGACTAAGAAATAAGTTTATACAGTGTTACCAATTTACCTTGAAAAACCTGGAATTTGACAATTTAAGCAAAAAAAAAAAACCTAATAAATCTGGAATTTTTAACAATTTCAACATATTATATAGTAAAATTTTGATTTGACACAATAAAGTTATCATATAGATAAAAATATGGACCCCCTCGAGGCAGATCTTTTTGTAGTAAACGTTGACTTACAGGAAACCTTCTCAGATTTACAAACTTACCTTGAACTTAAAGTAAATTTTTCCAATGAACGATATGAAAGCTATAGGAGTCAACAAAAAATAAGGCAAAAGTATCCAATCATTTGAGAGGAATATAGATTATTGTTTATAGTTTTTCCTTGTAGCTATGTTGTTGAAAAAACTTTCAGTTCAGTATCAAAATCTTGAGAAAAAGATCGCATCTAGATATTTGTAAAAGAGGCTTTATTTTTCTGATTAAGAATCAGATTAGAAAAACTTGCAAGAAGTCATGAAGCTCATCCTTCACATTATATTAGACTTCAGTAGCAGACATTATATTATGAAAGTTTTTTTTTTTTTATTTGATGTTTTAAAATACTTACGATTTAACCTGGTTTGTATTGTATTTAAAAAGTCGTTTTACAATAAAAAAATATTAAGTTGTTTATTTTACAACAGGTTTGCATTATGCCTAATAATCATTAATTACAGTAGACTTCCTCTTGAGTTCGCACTTTTTACCCAAAAAAAGTGCAAATATATATTTTCTTAAATTTAACTTCAATCAATTCTGTTACTAACTAAATATTAATAAAACAAGAATATATAACATTTAATATCTTATATAGATTTTTATTTAATGAATTTTTGTTTTATGTTTTAGTTGATTTCATGTTTATTCATAACGTTATTGCATATAATATATTCAAAATTATCAATTTGTAAAAAAAATTGGTAATAATTTTTGCGTTTGCACTTTTTTATTTTGTTCAAAGTGCGATTTCAAGCGGAAGTCTACTGTATTTATTAAATGGTCTACGTTTTAAATCTTTTAATAGTTTTATTTTGATCTTGTTAGTTTTGTAGTTTATATTTGTCGTTTTACATTACACTAAAAGTTTTTATAGCGTAATGATTAAAGTATTTGTTTAAAAGAAATTTATTTGACATATTTTTGTTATAACTTGTTTAATTTGTATAAGTAAAAAATCTTAATAACCATTAAAATTATTATTTCAAATTTTTTTTTAGTTTTTAATGAGTATAGATTTGTAGTTTCTATTTGAAATGACTTCAAATTTTTCATTTAAAAGATTCTTAAACTCAATTTTATTTTCTAACTTGATTTATTATTGTTAAAAAAATATATATATTAAGGAATTTTAAATTATTAATACAACTGTTTTTGTTTTATCTTAATTTTTAATATATTAGCAGTTAGAATATGTTGTTTATTATAATAGTTTAACAATAGCTTTTAGTTTTTCACTACTTCTGGTAAATTATTATAAGCTAATAACTAACGGCTTAATTAAGTTACTTTGTATTATCTTCTAAATGTCCAAAATTCGTTGTATGAGAGATTATTAAAATGTCAGGTTTCTGTTAAGATTTCAGATCGACAACGTACGCTTAAGATCCAGTCAAATTTCGACTCGCTAAATAACTTGAAAACTACTTATGCAGAATAAACAAAATTTAGTTTTTTGATACTTAATTTTTTGAAATACACTTTCAATTTGGTTTTCAGTTCACAATAGTATCTCCTAGATCACAATAATACTAAATCATTTTGTTAAAATTTTGCCCGAGGTTTTTAATTTTCTTATATGTTATTTTATCAAAATATGCTGCCCGCAATTAAATTTTTAATGAGTTGAAACTAGAAAATATTTTTTAGTAAATATGAATTGCTGATTACAAAAGTTGTCCACCACTACCCTAAAAGTTTCATTAGTTTCAAAACAATACATATTTAAACAGGATAGGTTACAGATTACACAAGACTTTTTAATAATAGAGTATTTTAATACACTTTACTGGGCTTATAAGAAAACAAGTTACACTTGTTTTCTCAAGCCCTGTAAACTACTTTGAAAACAGCCACAAAAATGCGTGCAAAGGAAATACTAGACTAGATAGCATTTCAAACACAACTTTTTTGGTTCAAAATTTTGTACTCAAGAGAATACCTACTTTCTAAAATTGTGGAGGGCGATTATTTTTCAAATTTCTGAAAAAGGGGCGATTTAGTAAATGAGTTTGAGAAACCCTGTTCTAAAGCGTTCAATTTTTATTTACGATTATATTATTAAGTATGATCATTATATAGACCTTTTAAGCTATAAATTTTATAGCTAACTAAACATATAATAAAATGACTATTGTGGCAATTGGTAGTCTATTTGGCCCTATTTTAGCCAACAATGTTGTTAGATACTTTAAATCAACTTTTTTCCAAGTTTCAAAATCAAATAAACTATATTAGATATGTCGATGATATTTTTATATCTTGCAATGATGATTACAACATTGATGAAGTGTTTGGCAAATTTCTAATTTACATCCAAATCTAAAGCTTACTTTTGCTAAAGAAAATGATAATTTCTTACATTTCTAGGGTGATCATTTATTGCATACATATACTGAATTCCTTACTACTTTTTATAGAAAACCAACTTTTGCTTAATATTCGTTGTCAGTCCTTTTCAGTCGTTTTGTCTTTTATCCAAAAAAACTGGATTGATTTCCTGTTTGGTATTAAGACCACACACGAAATTTTTTCAAAGAAGTTGTATAAGAAAATATTAGATAAAATTAAAATGTTTTTAAAGCTTTTGCTAAACCGTCCCATATCATCTGTAAATAAATTTTAATTTATCTATAAGCTATTTAAGTAAACTTTACAAACGGCTAGAATTTTTTTTTTTCGCATAACTTTAAAAGCTTTGGAATTTTATCAAAAATACTAAATAAAAGCAGATTAGTCACTCGGGATTTTTAAATAAATTTAAACTGTTAAAGACACAAATTGTTTGAAGTACAAACTTTGACAAAACTTATACATTAAAAATGTTTTAACGCTCGAGAATATTTTAAAGAAATACTGAAGCACTTGTTTGTGAAAAATTTAGAAATAAAGTAGTTTTGATATAACAAGTAACATTTATATCATTTATACCAGACGTAGACTGGTTAAAATCTTTAGGAAGGGGACTAGATAAATATTTAAGATTTTGAAATAATATATACTAAATTTTACAAAAAAAAAACGCTTGGGTTATTTTTAGTTACGCAGTCAGTGACCTAGATGTGTTTATAAAGACTTAAAGTAACTTTTTATTTAACTACTAATTTTATACCATTTTTTGTTGTTTAACTGCAAGAAAAAAAAAAGCTAAATCAAGATCGTAGATAAATTTAATGTTCCTCTGAAATAATGTTTATTTGTCAGCTTAAAAAAGTATTGTAAGACTTAAACAATCTTTAAACAGTAAGTATATTTTAATAGTACTAGCAAAACATTTTGGCTATAATTATAACTATTTTAAAACATGTGTAAGTTTTTTTCAATTTAAAAAACTTTAAACACCAGAGTTTTAATAAATGTTTTACAAGGATTTATTCTTTTGAATTACCTTATTTGTTAAACATTTTATAAAAACTTAAAATAAATAAATAAAATACTTAGAAAATATACACTCAAAAAGCACTTAAAATATTTAAAAAAAGTTAAAGTGCATTCTTATTGATAACTACGTAATAAATAAATACCAAATTCTTATGTTTTAAGAAACAGGTATATATTTAACTCATAAAATAATATTATATGCACCCTTTGCTAGAGAGTATCTATACAAATTAAATGTATTGCAAGTTTAATATTATTTACAGTTACCTTTATTTGGTTCAATTTTTAAGATAAAAAATTAATAAAAGAGTTATCTGTTATGTAAGTTTTGATTAGTTGAAGTCTTTTTCTTATGCTTTTACTATTATTCTGGTATACAAACTCAATTGATAACAGTAAAGTAAATAAAATAATTTGAAATTCTTATTATTAAATTTAAGTGTTTTTATTTATTTCTAATAATAATGTTTAAAACTCCGAATTTAGTTTGTTAAAACATGTTTAAGAGTATTTAAATAGTTTGAAGAAATCTTTGAAACCTTTATCAATTTGTGATGATTTAGAATGCTTACAATTTATTGATTTTTTATTTATCTTTAATGCTCAAAAAAATTTGCTTTTAAGGTTAACTAAAAAACAAACAAATGAAAACTGTATAAAAAAATTTGTCTTTAAATAGTTTTGATTTTTTATATTTTTTTTAATGCATAAATATTTTAAAGTTTTAAACTTCGAAATAACATATTCAATAACTAAAACAGACTAAATTTGTTCTAAAAACATTAAAAAAAAAGTTTGCTTCCAAATATTTTAAAAAGTCATTTGTCAAGTTGCCATGATAATTTTATCATTATTAAAATTTTTCAGATCTATGTTTTTTTAAGGTTAAATATTTTTTATTGACGTTATCAAAAAGTTCGCACGAACAAGCGCTAATTTAGTCAGTATAAATTAAGATAAAATATGAAAATTTAACTTGAAAAATGTTATTAGAGTTTGTAATGCTGACTAACTCAGCTTAAAGACAATTTTCTTAGCTATTTAAATTACATACAAAATGAATATGTTTTTGTGTGTTTTAATCTGATAAGTAAATTATCTATTAAAAAGTTATTGGCATTCAACTTATAAAAAAGAATTAAGTATGACTTTATATTTAGTTAAAACTCCAGTAGTTTAGGCTTAAAAATTTATATTCAATTCAAGTTTTCCTTTCTTAAATTCAAACAAAAATAGTACTTTAAAGTTTATCCTTTGATATCGTTTGATTTTTTACGTTTTAGTCTTTTTATACAAATTATTATAAAATAAAAATAGCAAGTGTTACAGTATATTTATAAAGTTTAAAGGTTTAGATTATTTACACTTATATTAATGTTACAAAAGTTCTTAAAGCTGTTCCAAGTTACTGCCTAACAACTTTCCTATAATTTTATTCAAATCTGCCAAGATACAAAAGTCTTTTTAACTACGTTATCTTTATTAAAATCCATCTGTACTATTAATTATGGTTCAAAATTTTCAAATTTTTGTTTAATTTTAGTTATAATGTCTTGTTCTTTCAAGTGATTTGTAAAATTTAAAACACTTTGTTGATGGTATAATAATTCAAACAAACCAGCGCTTCAGTAATTCCATAGAATTATGTATTCCTCCTAAAATTTGTAATTTTCAAGTTTTTGTTAAAGTTTGTAAAGCTGACTATTACAGCTTGCTAACCATATTTAAAATTGTTTTAAAATCCTGATTGCCATTTTTTTGAACTTTCACTTTATTATTTTTAAATTTTAATATTTTTCGATGAGTTTTACTAATATCATTTCTTTTCAGTTTAAAAAGGTTATCTGTAGCAGATTCGGCAGACCACTATAAGCTTTTTAAATTTTAATCAATTGGTTGTCAAAAGTTGAATAAAATGTAGAACTAATTAATGATTAGACGTTTGAGTTGGTAAAACAGTACAATTTCGCACTTATAAAAGCCTTATTAACTTTGATTTAGAGCTTTGCAACAGTATAAAGGCTATGATAAATTTTTTTCTTAGACTCTTAAATAAAATTAAGTTTATAACTACATACTTAAAGCAAATAATCTAAGTTTTTTGAAAACCACTCGAACTTTTCATCACGTATTTTATTTTTTTATGTATACTCATGAACTTATTTCGTGAACTTATAACATTTATAACATGGATTTCTCTTACGAGAGAATAAGTAATACATATACTTTTAGGTAACTTCTTTAATTCAATTTTAGTAAAGTTTACCTCAGGTCTTCCAGTTCAGTGGAGTTTTGTCTGCATAGCTCAGACCTAACCTGAGTTTTTTTTCAAACGTCTATTTAGGTTACCTTGAAAATTTTTGAGATATATTTTTGGGATAAATTAATGGAACTTCTAGTAGGGAGGTTTACAAACCATCCAAGTATATAAAGTATCTTTTGTTTGATTAATATTATTTTCAGTCTCCATTTAGACGTTATTGATTATTTATTTAATTGTGTCAAAAATGACTTGTAACAAGGATAAATATTATTTATATATTTTATTTTTTTCCTAATAAAAAAAAAATTACATGATATTAAGTCTTTTTTAAAGAGCCTGTTAGTTAGAATAAAAAACTCAAATATTTTAACAGGCTAAAAACAAAATAAAAAACAATTTCTATATGTAATTAGTTTATACACGTTTGTTTGTTATACACTTTTCATATCGGTTAATTCATTTTAAAAATGTATACTAAGATGATTTAACCTAATCGTTGAGCGATTTTTCGCTTATGAAATAAACAAACAAGTTGTTAGTCAACATATCAAAAATATTTTAAATAATTATTAAACTATTTTAGTAAACTTAACAAATTTTAAATAAAATTTCATTGGTAAGAGCAAACATAACCATTAATATCAAAAAAACATTTTGCTAGTTTGTGTGAAACTTGTTTAATGTCAATGAAGGATATCAAATAAATAAACTTTAATTAAAAAATTTATACGGATTGGGCGCTTGTACTGATGTAAACGAAAAAAAATCAAGTGATAAGTTATAAAATATAAAAAATTTATAAAAAATTGAATTCAAACTAATACATGTAAGTTTTTAGTTTTGTCTTAAAATTAAATTAGACTATAAACAACACTTTACATGTTTATTCTTAAAATTGAAGTTTGTTTAAATTTCACAAAAACTAAAGTGATTTTTGTTATTGCATCTAACTTTTATAGGCTTTTTATAACTATAAGGTTTTCATCACACTACATTTTTTGAATTTTTTTTACTATTATACTATTTTAAAATATTAAATGGTTGCCAATAGATCAATAGTTAATTATTAATTTACTTAACAACTGAAACTTGCATAATATTATACGAATAAAATTATAATAATTTTAAAATGCAATTTTTAACGGTTTCGATGTTCCAAAAATTTAATAAGTAATATAAAAAAAAAGCAACCTTTATTTTGAAAAAACAAAAAAAAATTTGACGTTTTTGATTATACCTTGTTATTCTACATAAACATATCAGTTTATAGAAAAAAAAAAGTTTTATGTAAATATAATTGGTTAGATCACCACTATAAATACTTTACTTGTATTAGTAGTTACATTAATTGTTTTTACAATGCTTGTAAATACTTAACGTCAATATTTGTAGTCTTTTCAAGTAGCTCTTCACACATTTTAATTACAATTTTTTTTAACTATTCATTTTCTATAATTTACCTATTCAAAATATTTAATATATTAATTTACTAAGAAACATAAAAAAAAATCTTATATTTAAAATAATTATTATAACTAAAATTTTTGATAAGTATTAAAGCGTTTTGGTACACATTGTTAGTAAACAAAAACGAAAGAAAAAATTGCGTAAGTAGCTAATTTTTTTAAATTTTTAACATCTGTTCTTTAAAAAATTTTTATACGATTAACTGAAAACTTGACTTTATTGAGAATGCCTACAATAATTCCCTTTTACTTTTTCTATACAAAATAAAATAAATTGTACTTTACCACAATATAGCCAGCAAACATTCGCTTCAGTTAATAACGACGTTAGATAAACAGAATGATATTTTCTTATACTCAATAAATAAAGGAAATTTGTTATACCGTTTAATTTATAGATAAAATATACATAAAATTATATAAAATAATAAAAAAACAAACAGTCGTTCTGAAAATTAAACTCAGAAATTAAAAGTATGCCGGTTTATTAACAGTGAAAATAAACATTTACTGATATACTTTTATTTATACTATTCTGCTTTAAAATTTTTTAATAGTAAAACTTGTATTTGTTATCAGCTTTAAAAAAAAAAAAAAGTTTTTTTTAAATTTCATTAATGATTTAATTTTACTTTTTTTTTTCACGATTCAGTCTACCAGGCATGTGCTGGTCGAAATTTTAATCAAAAATAAGAAGATTAAAGTATAGAATTAAAAATATGATACACCTGTTTGTGAATAAATAATTTGCAGTCTTATTTTATAACGTCAGTAGTGAGTTAAAGTTATTTATTTTAGTTTAGTAAAGCTAACATTAAAATTAGTGTTTCATAGATTATTTAATTCTTTAAAGCTATCCAAACTTGTTTTAAATAAGAAGTATAAAAGGATTAATTAAGAACACAAATAAAATTAGAAAACTTTTAAATTAAACTTATTTGAATAGTTCATATATAAAAAAGTATTAAAAAACTCGGTGTAACTATAAAACTAATGAATAAAAAAAAAATATGACAACAGCTAACAAAATTAATAAATAATAGTTAAGTTTAAAAAAAAAATAATAATAATAATAGTTTTATTATTAATGAAAATTGATGACAGTTACTTACAGCAAAATTCAAAGTTATACTACATATACTAAAAGTTAATCAAAAATTAGTATAATTAACAGCTTATTGTCATTACCATAACTAGTTTGTGTTACATACTTATAAAATGGCCTAGAATCACCTCTGATATGACGAATTACTTCTCAAAAATGACTAACTGTAATAATTTGCGATTTGTATCCAAACCGATTATTATTCCTAACTATGTATTATAAAACATAAGAACAACAACGTTTATTGGTATGTATTTGAGCTATAGATGCTTCTAGTTACTTCATTAGAAGAAATTTAATCTGTTTTTAATTTATTCACGACTTGCTATACTTTTTTCTAACTGTCGCTTTTTATTAAGTTGATTTTTTTTTTATAGATAAAAATAAAAAAAAACCTCTACTCTAATTTTTTTTATTAACATATATAATTTTTTTTTTAAGTTGAACATGTATATAAAAACATTTTAATTACATTGTCATTTGAAAAAAAAACCACAAAAATTTTAAAGACAAAATTAGAACTTTTGTCATACTTCTAATTTATGTGAAATATTATTGTACTATTTGTTCATTTTATTGATAAACTTAAAAAAATAAAGTATAGTAAAGAACTACCAGTACTAAAGTTTTGGTTCAAAAAAGATGTGTTTATAATGACGTAATAAAAACACTAGCAAAAAATGCTTAATTTTATACTTTTCTTAATTTTTTTAAGACAAACTATTTTCATTTTCTCGGCACCAAAACCGATTTTAAACTGTTTTATTCAGTTCAACAAACGTTTTTCGAACATGTTCCAATGAAAGTTGTGTAATTTTTCAATGCTATATTTGTACAGTATAAGCGTTAGTTTGTGGGAATATAGTTTACGTCATAGAAAATGTATCGATAAATTTTAATTTTTAAGCAATTTCACATTAGATAATCCTTCGAAGGTAGGCATTTTTTAGTCGCGGGCCGAACTTTTAAAATAAATTCACCCGCTGGTCACAACTTTTTACATTAAATTAAATTTGTTCCAACAGACTATACTTTTTTTTATGTATTGCAGATATATAACTTTCTCCTGCACACTAATTGTATAAATGTATTCTAAAATTAAATAGCTGAAATTACTTTTTAGTTATAGACAAAGTCTGAACTGCAAGTTTTTGACAAAAAAACGTTTATTGAATTTAAAGTTAGTTATGTATTCAAAAATATCAAATGCGTTTAAACCAAGTTTTGTGTTTGACTAACTTATAATAGTTTATACAAATTTCATACTGATTAAATATTGCCAAAAAATACACTACGATTAGTAAACTTAACTATAATGTGAAAACATTTTCAGACAAACTGAGAAATTTGTGACAACATTTAAAAAAAAAATGATTTTTTTAAAGCTGATTAGTCACCTTTACAAACGGCAAAGATAGGTCAAGGTATTTTAAAAATATTTAAAGTTTATTAAAAAACCTTAATGAAAATAATTAAAGATAAATAGTATCAGTCAGAAAAAAGAGATCTACAAACCTTCAAAAAGTTTTAAACTTATAAGTTTCAAGTTAATATTATTTAAGATTAGTTTGTTTGAGTTTATCAAAGTATGTTTTTTATTAATATTTTTTGTTTCTTTATTGTGTTGATACTCAAAGAGTATCAAAAAAGTGCTAAGAAGCTTACTTTACTTACTTTACTTTTATAAAAATCATAACTTATTTGATTTTTAATTATTTAAAATATGAAATGGTAAAATGTTGAGCTTCAAAAAAAACAGTTATCTAAAATTACTTGCCTTGTAATTTTATCTTGTTACGTAAAGAGATTAAATATTTTTTGAAAGAATGCATTTGGATATGGAATATAAGCTTAAAGTATTTGTATTTAAATGAGCAAACTAGTAGTTAAAGTTTTTTTTTGCAGAAAAAAAGTATCAAACTTCTACTTAAACAAAAAATTTCTTGTTTTCAGAATTTTTCAACTAATAAGATTTTATAATAATTCTAATTTATTGTCAAATATATACAAAACACTGATGAAATTCTTAGTTGTAACCGTCATATACTGGGCCATCTTCGTGTCTAGCCAGGTACAGACTATAGCAGTAAGAAAGATACAATCATAATCTGAATTAAAAGCTTTATAAAATTTTAATTAAGTTATCATTACATCAACTTAATGTTTTTAAAGAACATTTTAACCACATCTAATATGTATGAAATTTTACAGTAGATAACTGCAAGTAGTTAAGTTAATTAAAAAAGAAAATTATAGAATATTTTTTACGGTTTAACTGATTAATTTGAATACTTTTAGTTGAGTATATTAAAACAAAAAAGCCAAATTATTTTAGTTATAGATAAAGTTTGGATTGCCAGTTTTGACAAGAACACTTAAATTAAATTTAGAAACTATTTATAACATTATAACCATAAATATTCTACCTGTACAATTAATTTAATTAGTCGATAAAATAATAGTAAATATATAGTATCAATGACTTTATATAATACTCCTAGTGCTTATCGCTTTAATAAAATAGTTAAATGATTGCCAGACGAATGCCGGTAAATATTTACAGGATGACAAAGCTCTTAAATTTAGATTATTTAAATAATTAATACATAGTTAATGCTGCTTGTGCTGAGGTTTAATATTGTTACGTATTTAAAATATATTGAGTTTCTTAACATAATGCTGTTAGTCTTTATACTATAAACTTAACTAATACATTAAAAAGTTTCTTTAAATTTACATTTACATTTTATTATTTTAGTCTGTATAAAAAATATTTTTAAGTTTACTTTAAATAACTAAACTGATATTCTTAAAAATCAAATAAAATAAACAACTGATTTAAAATAGTAAATTTATAGCTTTGTATAACGTTTGTTAATTAAAAAAACACAGAAACACTTCTTTAGTTTTATTGTATATAGTAAATATAGTTCATCGTTGTTTAATTTTAAACTTGCACAGCTTTGTAAGACTCTAAACAAAAGTTTTACAAACTATAATTCCAAAATATCACTTTAGTATTATAAGAATTAATTAAAGTTCAATTCTAACTGATAACGAAATTGAGCAATACTAACTAATCATATTAAAATAACTAAAGCTGAGTACATAATAAGCTTAAATTTGTAAACACTAAAATCCTTTTTATTCATAGTATTAACAAAAAAATAATTTTCTAAAATTCCAGAACATTTTTTACTAAAATTTTTTACTCTATTACATCCTAAATGACTTCAAGTCAAGAACTATAATTAATACTTTTTATACAGTTAGTAAAATATACTAATAAACTTATTACATATGGTATTTGTACAAACTAATATGAGCGTTTTACTATGAAACTTAAATCAATCAAAAAATTAAAGCTTTGCAAGTAAAAACTTCAATAAAATATTAAATGATTTTAACAACGATTTCAAATTTTTTTTAAAGCTGTCTTTCACAGCTTTACAAATTGTAACCTTACCTGCTTCAAGAGATAGGTAAAAAATTTACATTTTATATTCCATGAATTAAAGCAAAAGTTTGCGTGATTTTAAATAGTATAATAAATATATCTTAAACTATTGGTTTTCGTTATACAAATATGTAATAGAATTAGTTTTGTTATTCGTTAAAAAGAAAAATTTAAGTTTTGACTGAAAACACAGAGTTGATGCCACTTTTGTTTTTAGATTAACGCAAAAAAATATGTTATACTCTTAAGATCAGAATAGTTTAGATTTATTATGCTAGCATAAGTACTCTTACTTATTTAAAAAAATTAAACAAAATAACGCTACTAATATTTTTTTTCGAAGTTTCTCTACTACTGTCGCTTTATGCCAACTTGTGTGGTTAAAATAAAGAAGGTTTTAACTAAATAACTATAAAGTAAAAACTTTTACCATATATTTGTATGGTAATGGGTAAAATAAAGTTTAAAAAATTGTAATTTTTAAAAAATTTTAATATATCAAAAATCTTATAATTTTGTCGAAATTAATAAAACCTGCACAGGTAATTTTTATAATCGTAAATATTTATTACTTTTTTGATATGATTTTTTAAATATTTTTTTTCAATAAGTTTTCGAAACTTTATTAATGTGATCCTAAACAAGAAGGTGACCGATAACTCAAGTTTAGACAACTCAAAAGACTTAAAAGAACTTAAAGTGCCAATTAAAAAGTAATTAAACTTAAAATAAAATGAAAATAACATACTTTCTTGTTTTGCAAAACTCAAAAAAAATCTTTAGATATGTTTAGAAGACTATCAAAATATAGTAACTTTAAATAATTTTTAAAAATATAAAAACTCTTTTAAATTTTTTCCAAATGAACAAAAGGATTGTAGTTGATAAAGGACCTACATACATATGTTTTTTTTTTTTAATACATCTTAGTTTTTGTGCTATGGTCTCTTAAATATTTTCTTTAAACTAAAATTTACGGGTTTTGAGTTGTCATATAACCTGAATAGATATATACTTAGGTGAAAGCGCTTTATTTAGGAGCATCTTTATAAGTATTTGAACCATCTTAATGTCTGGTTGTGTCTTAAATTATTTGTATTTTCTATTTTGGGAAGTTTAAATTAAAAAATGTTTTTAAATTCTAATAAACATTGATCTTCACTATTAAGATCAAATGTTATCAGTTAACAAGTTATTTAGTGGGTATTTTTTGCCTATGACGTTTAATTTAAATGTGTACTGTGAGGTTATTTAATGTTGTAACTATGGATTCAATTATATAATAAATCGCACTACCCTAATAAGTAAAATCATGCAACTTTTTTTTATATATTTATAAAATTTAGTCTTAGATTCCGTTTACTAGTAAAAAAACATATGAGTATTTATATTACTATATGTAATTTTAATTTTATTGTAATTTTAAACACCTCTAAACTTTCTATAACTGTTTAAACAAATCGCAAACTTTTTTTATGTTAAAGTACTAAATAATAATCAAAGACAAGCTCAGATTAGTAAACTAAATACTAGTGTTTTTATATTTAATCATACAGCTTCGTTTTGTCGTTATGCAATATAATCTAAGGATTGTACAGTAACTTAAAAGAACTTTTGAAATTTTAATTTTTATAAATCAAACTTACAATACTAAAAAAAATCAACAAACTTATCATAATAAATATTTTTTTCAGAAGATTTTGATCGCCTATGTTTAGTAGTAAAAAAATCTTTTGTATGTAAATATTAAGCTAGCTAAAAATACTTTATATTGATACAGTACTAGTTTAATCACATAGATATAAAACAAAAATTTTTAACAGTTACTTACTTCTTACAAAGATAGTATAGTTTCGAGATATTCACTACTACTTATAAATTTTTATATATACGAATATAGTTATAACTTCAAGAATTAAAAAAAGTTAATCGTTAAACGAGTAGTTAGATAGTTTTTTTCTTACAGTACGACTTTATGAGAAGTTAACGAAACTCTGGTGACGTATATGAAAACTATATTACAACTTGAATATAACTTGGTATGTATAAAGAGGTATTACAACTTTAAATGGTGGCTTTGAACCATGCGATTGAAATTTTTAACCAGCGCATGAATGGCATCAACAAATAATGTGCAATGTTGTTTAAAACTAAATTGTTTTATTCTATTATAGTATGAAATATTCTTAAACAAACTGTTTATCGAAAATTAATTTTTTGAAAATAATTAAATTGACTTTTTGTTATTTATAACTTAATTTCGATTTAGTTTCATATGTTTTAATTGTTTAACTTGTCTAAAACTTAGAAATAGACTAAATGTATAAGCTTTATACTTAATAACATTTTTTTTTACAGTACAATACTTTTATTTTGAAATAGAAAACAAATTTGTTTTATAAATGAAGTTGAAAAATAATTAGACTTCATTTTATTTTGTTATAGTTAGAAAAACACAATGTTGTTACGTTATGTATTAAAGAAAACTCGCAGAACTACATACGAGAGGAAACTATAAAAGTTTTGTAAACGCGAGACACTGCAGCTTTTTTTTTTTTTTGTTTAACATGTGTTTTTAAATCAGAAAAAAAAATTGTAGATGTTGTCTAATTTTAAAAATAGAATTAAATAAGTAAACCTTTAATGTTTATACTAAAACTTGTAAAGCATTTATCATAGAACTAAATTTTAATATCTTAAGTTATAAAAGTTAGATGTGCATCAGTATAATTAAAACAAATTAGTTAAAAGGCTTCACAGACAAATGTTAATACGTTTGGTTTATATATATTTTGTTTAATGTTTGTATAGCTAATCTGAAATCATAATTGCAGTTTTTAGAGTTGTTAAAGACAACTAAAAAACAAAACAGTAACTTTAAATTTTCTTTAATATATATTTTTTACCAATTTTTTTTTATTCTTCATTACAAACAAATAAACGTTTTCGAACTTAGAAACCTTTAAATAATTCAAAAAGTTATTAGACAATAACATAAATAGTTTTACATTAAAAGTTAAGCTTATACTTCGGAAATTTTTACAACGTCAACAAGTTTGTTACATAAAATTGTGCTTTTATAAAAATAATGGTTAGTGATACAGTGATTTCAAAAAGTTCTTGTAGATTTATATAACTTATACTCCTAGTATATTATTTCATACTTTATTTAAACTCTTATCAAATAAACTACATAGTTTCATAAAAACTTTTAATTATCAAATTTAAATACCAACTAAAATGTTATTAGATAAACTAGTTAACATTAAACATGCTAAAAGGTTTGTAAATAGGCCAATAGCACTCAATTTAACTAGTATTAGTTTTTTATGTTACAACTGAAGATAGTCTATGTAAAAATATAAGGTCAACAGCGTATAATCAAACTAGCTAAACTTAAAGATATAATCATAAATTCAACTGTTTCAAATAGCTATACTCTAACTATAGCAGTTACTATCAAGTTCTGAGATTAGTTAGAAGACATGAAAAATAATAAATTTGTAGAAAGTATCAAATTTTGTTAAATGTTTTTTAAGTTACCTTATTTAAATTATTTTGGAGATTACACTTCAAAAATTACAAATGTAATCTGCAATACGATTAGTTAATCAATACGATTAGTCAATACGATAATCTGCAATAAGTCTTATTTCTACGACTAGTTTTGATAATAATTAATAACCATTTTCAAGTAGAGATAAATGTTATGAACAGAGCTTTTTGAATTTAGGAAAACAAAAAAACATATAATATAGTGACGTAACATTTATTTTTAGCTTAAGATTCATAGTTTAAAATTACACTTTATAGCGTTTGCATTAATTTACTTGAGATAAAGCAACTTAAGCACGTGCATTAACTTCTCGCATCTTTACGCACTCAAGACGTTACGCACTCTCGTTCTGATTTCTATAACGTATTTTAGATTTCTAAAACATTTATAAAATATTTTTTTTATTGCACAAATAAGTTTATGGTTAATTTTTAATTTAAAAAAAAATTATATGCTGACTCACCTTTCTATATCTTTAGACTTAGTAAACTTACGTGACTTGACTAGTTGATAAACATTTAGTTATACCTCAATAATTCAGAAACTTTGTTATATAAGTTTATCCTTATGTTGGCAAAGGTCCAATTTAAAAAAGTTGTAGTAACACAGACAACTTTTATAAACATTTTTCTTATATTATATATATTTAGATCAAAAAAAGTAATCTATTACAGCATCAAATTCATATTTTTGTAAAAGGCTATAAAAACAAAGTTAAATATAGACACCAAACTAATTCTTAATTGTAAACAAATGCTTAATTATAAATCGAAATGTCTAAGTAGAATAGAATAAAAATTTAAAGTATCAAATAAGTAACATATAAATAAAGATAAATCTACCTATTACTAAAATTATTAAAAAAATTCTACAATTATTATGATTTTAATTAAAATTAAATCCTGTATTCTTAATATATATATATATATATATATAGCTTTATCTTTTGTCTTTATATTTATAAAAAAAATAATAAACTGTTAAAAGTGGGTAAGTCACCAGTCTGCTTTTAACTAGAAGCAATATCAAAATACAGGCATTATATTAAGTATATTTGGAACCTCTCGTATCTTTTTGATCTCTCGTAACTTTACACATTTTTTTGTGGATACAATGTGCGTAAATAAGCGAGAGGTTACTGTATATATAAAATTTAAAATTAAGGTTTAAATAAAATAGGGGCAGCTCAAAATATTTTAGAAAAATTAAGGTACAAAAATTAAAATATAAAAATTTTAACAATTTGTAAATTATTTTGTATTCTGTAAGTTACCTTATCGAAAACAAATTATATAACATTAAATAGTATCAGTACTATCTAAATTTAATAGTGTGTAATATCTTCTGTTAAATTTTGTAGTTTCTATACAATTCGATCTTTAAAAATCTCTAATTGAAAATAAACACATTTGTTAAAGATGTCGTACAAAGTTCAATAAAAGCAAGTTTTTGTGAAACTATAATGTTTTTTATTATCACATTACAATGCACAACTAGCAAAACAATTATAAAAAACGAGTATATGCTGTTTATTACTTTTTCACGACTGTTGGTTTCTTTTTCTTTATTTTAACTAGATTTTGGTAATTTAGTCTAAAATTATAGTTTATCAGAAAAACATCATAAACTTACTATGTACAGTTTTTGGTACAAATTATTTACTAGTTTTTGAATTTAAAATTTATTGTTTTGTATTGGTCATTAATTTACACTCAATATTTTATAATTCTTATATTACTTATTTTACAAAAATAAGTTTGAATTTATTAAGATTAAAATTTTTATTTTATGCATTTAATAAGTCAAAGCTAAATAATTCCGTACTCAACCGGAACTGCGTACCAAATAAATATAAATCTAATAAATAGATATAAAGAAGAATACTTCTGTATCGTTTTTATAATCAGACAATTTCTTCTTTTCTAACAAATTGTTAGTTTTTACCAGTTAGTAACTAAAAAATATTTTTTAACTGAAATATAACTATTGGCAACATGCAATTTATTAATTTAAAACGCATATTTTTATACGTTAAGTTATATTTCTGTACCAACACTTTTTAACATTTTATTTTTAAATATATAATGTTAGGTGAGGTGCATTAATCAGTTTTTTTACATACCGTAATCGGTTAATATTTTTTATTTTGAAATCTTTTTATTTATTTTCATTAATTTTTAAATTTTATTTTGATATTTGCCGTGATAGTTTAGCTAATTTTTGTTTTATTATTAGGAAATCAGTTAAAGCTCATAATTGTGAAAATTATTACCAAATCTATCAAAGTTATCAAAATTTATCTATTTTTTTACACTGTTGTATAAAGCAAATGAAATTAACTTAACGAAAAACTTAAATAATATTAATTATATTACAATTTTATTGGTGACAAGTAACTTAATTAAAGATTAAGCAAACTTGTTAATTTAGTTTAATTAAAACGCTTCTTAATAAACTTATTAAACAAATCATAAAAAAAAATGATAATGTAAGATAAAGGTAAATATATACTTACTTAATAATGTCAGAAAACTAGATTTTTATATAATTTAAATTAAATTGAATATCTATGTAAACGATGGTAATAAAAGTAGTTATTACCTTCTAATCTTAAAAGTAATAAAAAAAACTTTTAGTGAGTTTTCAATGGAGCTTAATTGTTTTTGATACAAAAATTGTTAGTTATATTTTTAAACTTTATTAAGTTTTATTGAGTTTTAAAGATACATGTTTTTTTAAATAATGTATGGTCTTTTTATAATAACTTTTATATTTTATAACTATAACATTAACTCATGTAATTAATGTCTATTATATTTACTATTATTTTAAATTACTTATAATGTAAATTAGAATTAAAAAAAAAAATCCTAGTCAATAGCTTCTTTTGTGAGTTAAAAAGTATTTTCTTTTAATCTTTTTCTTGTTATTTGCTATCATTTTACTTTTCGAAATCATTTTAAATCTTTACAACTGAAATGTTTGGTTTAAAGTAAACAAATAAACATTTTACTAAAATTTTGAAAACTCATTCTTTTTTAAAAATGTTGTGAAGTTTAGATACAACGTTGAATAAAAATATTTAAAAAGTGTCACTACTGTCTACCGAAACATACAATAAAATTTCAAATATGTTTAACTAGTTTAATTAGTATAAATTTGTTATAATTTCTTACTAAATTATTTTGTTTGGGAAATAGTTTTTGTTCTAGAATTCTAGATGGTAGATTTTTGATAAAGATGGTAAAAAAGAAAAATTTTGCTTATTACAATTTATTTAAATTAGAGGAAATTAATTTTTAAGAAAAAAACTATTAAAGGTTGTAGTGATAGGATAATGAATGAATGAACGCCTTAAAAACAAAATTATAGCTCTGATAAACACTAAGTTTAAATTTATAAGGTTTATGTTTTTTCTATTTTTAAAAATCTCATCATATTTTTAAATTAATTTAACTACTTACATGTAAATTTAAAACAACCAAAAAAAAATATTTTTTGAACTAATATTGACGTCACCAGCAAATAATCGTTTCCATATAAATTTATTTATATTTTTCAATATGTTTTACATTAACGAAAAGTTGATAAACTATAATTTAAAAAGCTGTTTAATACAGCTTAAAATTGAAATCTAATTTTAAAGCATGTTACTTCCCAACTTTTTTAGGATTTAATAAATGCTTCAAAACACTTACAACTTAAACATAAAATATATTATAGACATGATACATTGAAACTCTACTTTCTCTTTAGTAAAATATTTTTTTTGACTTGTGTATTATACTGTCTTTTTTTTTTACTTAATATTTAAAAGTTCTGAAACTCTGACAAAAAATAGTCGACTATATTTTTTGTGATGAAATAGGTGAACTAAGTGTACATAAATTTATTGACCGTAAAATTTTTTTTGTCACATAGAATTAAATTTATCACATCTGTTAAACACATATTAATTTAAAAGCAATATAATGTAATTTTCTTTTAATTGCTTTCTTATAGTTAAATCAACGAAACTGTAATGTTTACTATTTTCAAATTTAATGCTCTCACGTTAATTTTAATACCAATATAGTTTGCTTCGTTGTATTTTAATTGTAATGATTATTGTTAAAATTTTTGTTATCTATTTAAGCAACTGACCAGTGAGCATTTTTTAAATTTAATTACTTAACCTATTTAATCATCTATCAGAAATCTTTTAACTCTCTCTAATGTGATGAAATCTCTAACAGAAAAGTGTTAATCTAAATCTTTTAAATTAATGACGCAACTAGCTTCATTTTTTTTATGCTTTGTTAAATGTTTTTACCAGAGTCAAAGCGTTAAGTGGAGTATTTAAGCAGTTTCTCCGCCTAAGAAATTAAAAATAAAGCTCTAATTGATATTAAAAAAAAAATTATAAACTGTTTTTACTTGTAGTATTTATTTACTTACTTAGTAAAAAATTTCAAACAAGAAGATTTTCAACTATTAATGAAATATTTGTACCCCTAAAAGAAATAGTATGTGATCCAAGGGTTTACTTTACTTATGAAGTAAACTATAATAAATAAGAATAACATTATAAGTAAACAAGTGGCAACGCGTACTTCTGTTAAGTTATTAAAGCTTTTCACTAAAAGTTAAAAATCAGCTAAAGGTCTTAAATATCAAACAATTTAAAATCTAGAATTATTGTTTGGGACATATAAAAATTTGTTTATAAAGCTTTATTTCTCAAACTTTTATTTAATTCAATTCAAATCTCAGATTTTTTTTTGTATTTAAAAAAAATAAAAGTTTAAAGATTTATTTATAAGTAATGTATATGAAAATTTTAAACAGCAATTATACTTACTTTGTAGATACTGACATCGTAGAACTTGTTTGTTTTAAATTTATTAACTTTATATATTTTCTAA
This sequence comes from Thalia democratica, assembly GCF_965202585.1. NCBI lineage: Eukaryota > Metazoa > Chordata > Thaliacea > Salpida > Salpidae > Thalia > Thalia democratica. Next base: position 80,724,425 of record NC_139168.1, read on the forward strand.
CTAATAAACTTTTAATAATTACAGAAATCTAACTAATTAAGCTTGCTTTGTAATTCTCTAATTTAAAGTTTGCTGTTTTTAAACAAAAAGATGTTTGAAAATCAAAAATAGAATAATATATAATACAAAATTAGATATGTGTAAATAAAAATCTAGTTTGTCGGTTTTCAACGAAAATAGTCTTAGTCATTATATACATTTTTTAATTTCTACTCGGTTTTAATAAACAAAGAAGTAATTAAAACATTGTTAGAAGATATTTTAATTTCTTTGATAACTGTCCATTTTAAAACTTGATTGAAAATTTTAGAATAAAACTTACTATTTCATTTACTTTTTCTAATAACGCAATAAACTTAAATCACAAGTCAAATAAATAAAATTAAAATTATAAAAAAATTTTTTAACTTTGTTTTGTCGAACTTGCGCTTGAGAAATTTTAACCAGTACTGTCTGGCAACAATTATCGTAACTTAAATTTTTTTAAAGAAACAAAAGTAAAAAAATTTATTTGATTAGTCAACTATAAAACGAAATACAAAACTAGAACAAAGCCTTGTTCTTAATCATCTAGAAAAAAATTGTTTTTTTAACCGCAAATAATTAAAATGAACCATTTATTGTAAGTTTTTTCAACTTAGACTTCAGCAAATATTTAATAAAGCTTTAACCTTCTCAATCAAAAACAATAAATATAATTTTTTATGTATTAATGAGATGTACTTCAAAAATTTACAAATTAGTATGTTGTTAAAAATGTTTATTGTCAGGAAACTGTCATTTTTGTATACAAAAAATTAAACCGATATTCGTGTGTTTTTTGAATAAAATTTTTAGCTTTATATTTAAAAATCATTTTGTCACATCAGTCAGAGTATTTAAAAAAATTACTTAAATTATACAGTTACATTGTTTAGTTATCGGTTATCGTTTAATAACATTTACTTTTATGTGAAAACTAAACAAACTTAAACAAGTTTGCTGGATAAACTTATTTGGGTTTTTGAGCTTTGAATTCCATTTTGAGAACTAAAAACTTATTAAGTATAAATAATATAAATATTTTTATTATTAATATATTAAAAAGAAATTATTCCAAGTACAAATAAAAAATGTTCTCAGTTACGCTTTAAATTACGCTAGTATCACAACTTTTATTAAACAAAACAATATATATTATAAATGTACAAATAGTTTTAACTAGCATCAGTACGGCAATAAAATTCAAAGTTTAAACTTGAAGTATAGAAACAAACATTAGAATAGTTCTTTGTTTCTAAAAACAGTATTTCGATTTCATTAAACGAAGAAGAGTCAAAAATGCTTCGAAGTCATGAAATTTAATAAATTTTGATTGACACCAATTTTTTAAAAATGAGAACTTGATATAAATTATTTATGCATGGTTCATTGAAACATTAACTGTTAAAAAAATTTAATTCTGTTGATAAATCCAGCATATGTAAGTCTACAACATTCCCAATCATTAATATTAATAAAACTTAAATCTTTTAAGGATAGTTTTAGCAGTTTTTATAGATTCACACTTTTAAAACCAAAACAGTTTCGATACGTATGTTTCAGTACTAGTTTATAACTGTTATTTTCTAACTTAATTTGAAACGAAACATTTGAGAAAACTATTTTACAAATCATTTTTATTTAGTTTTATTTATATGTATATATTGTTTCATTTAATCAAAATAACATCATAACTTGTAATAGCTATTTCTTATTTTAAATTATGTTAAATGATCAACTACAACTAAAATAAATCTGATTAGTATTGTTTTATAACTCGTTAACTACATTTCTGTTAAAATTAACACGGAACACATTGTTAATTTTCTAAAGTACTTTTTAAGGTTTTCATTTTTTTTATAAACAAATTAAGTTACTCTACATTATTCATTTAACCGCTCATTTTTATGACACAAGTTTTTCTAAATAATAAACAAAATCATGTTTTATATCTTAATACGTAGTATACGTAGTAAAAGCAAACCAATACTTATTTAAAAGTATATATTCTATACCAGTTTTAAACAATTGTTAGGTGATTTTCTATTAAATTTTAACCAGATATGTCTGGAAATAAAAATTTACTTTGTACTACTTAAAATATGTTTAGATAACTTGATAAAAATTTTTATGGTTTAAAGTAAGGGTGGGCAACGTACGGTCCAAATACCTTTTTTAGTTTAAATGGAGTCCGGCCCGCAGACAAAAATGACCGGCCCGCTAAGCACTTTTAAAGTTTAAATAAAATCCGGCCTGCCAATGTAAGCATTACAAAAATTGAATAAAACCGTTTTTTCAAAATTTTCGCAAAAAAAAACTGTAAGACATTGAACTTAAAAATATTATTTTTTTTTTTGATTAGTGATAAAACATTAATTTATTTAGTGTTGTCTTTTAAGTAAGTTATATTTTTTATTTTTCAGAAAATTAAAAAAAAAATATTAACTTAACTATATATTAACAAACGGATATACGTTTGACTTAAAAACTAACTTATTTGCTGAACATTATGTATTCAAGCTAATTGTTTGGCAAGTTGAATATTATTTAAAGTTAATTTTATTGTGTTCAGTTTTCAACATAAAAAGTTAATAACATAGTAATTTATTATGTAAATTTTGTTTTATTGTAGTCTTTTTCTTAAGCTTTTACTACCATTCTGCTGTGTAAACTTAACTGATATCAGTATGGCAAAAAAAAATGTTTTAATTTCCAGTTTTCTAAGTTTTTTTTTTCATTTTTTTAAAATATTTTCAAAACTCTGTTTTTAGTTTAAGTATGTTTAAAAAATTTAAAGACAATTTTGAAATTAAATTCTATTTGTAATAATTTTATTTTCTTATAATTTATTAATTTCTAAGTTATCTTTATAACCCAATAAAACCACAAAAATTCTTTATTAAGTCAAATTAAAATATAAACAAACAAAAACCTATATATAAAATCTTGTATTAAGATAATGTGATTTTTAGTTTTTTTCTTAATGTATCGTTTTGTACATATTAAATTAAGCTTATATAGTAACAGAAAAATACTTAAAAAATATTATTTTGTTTTAAAACATTTTTTATAAAGTATAACTAACTTTAACTTTAAAATTAGTTATACTAAAAATTAAACTAAGTCCTACTTCACATCAAAATTTTTGAAAAACAACCCTGCAGCAACAAAAAATATTTTTTTAAATGTTTGTTTCTTAAAAATTATAATTTTTATTTCTAAATAGTTAATAACTTTAAATACAAAACATAACTATCAATAACTATACACTTAAGCTATGCAATCTTTGCTAAGCTACTTAGATTTTAAGATAAATGTTTTAACTAGCACATGTCTGGCTTTTTAAAATATACAAGTAATGTCTGTTACAACTTATAATGCTTTTAATGTGAAATGTTGACTTGATTAATTATAAGAATCATGATTTTGCTTTTATAAAAACTTTACAGTATTCTTCTGGTATTAATTCAACGCCTTTTTTTTTCTTAAAGAAAAATTATACTTTTTTCAGATTAACAGTTTTTATCAATATTAAGTAAGTTTTTAGAAAAAAAAGGTTTCTAAATCTATAAACATGTATGTTTAAAATGTTAATCAACTATTATTTAACTAATTTTAATATTTTTTATTCCTTTGAACAATGTTTAACACCAGACAATTGCTGGTTTAAATGTTTTAAGATATGAACTAGGAAACTAACAACAGATTAATATGTGATATAGTAATAACTAATAAGTGGAAGTTCTATGGTTAGAAAACATAATAGTGCAGTAAAAATTATATGAACTTAAAATATTTAAATAGACTTAATGCTTAAAAAACTTAAAGGTTTCATGCTTCGATTAAAATAACTTTTTGGAAATTATATCTCTTAATTTAACAGTTATAAAGTTACTGAATTAATTAAAAACAAAAGTAAATGTTTACACAACTTTTATATGTTACACGACATACGCAATAAAAACCTTATAATATACCTGATTTTGTTTCTAAAGACACAATGAAAGTTAAAACATGCCTTAAAAGTCCATTAAAAACCAAGGAAATGAAGTATCTGATGAAAAATTGAAGTAGTATACAAGTGCTCTTTTTGTACCTTATTAGAACCTCATAGAACAAGTAAATCTTTAAATTCAAACAACTCTAGTTTATCGGTTGGTTGTTTTATGTCAATTGAATAAATAAAGTTCTTCATACTTAATTTAGATTACCTTCAAATCTAAAATGTTTAACCTAAAATAAAAACAGATAATTTTTTAAAATGAAGGTTTACTGTAAATGTAGTTCCTCTTTATTAAAAGCTTTGAAATTTTAATATAAACACAAAGATTATTGATAAATCAAAATATTTTTGTAGTTTTTATTAAATCTATATGATATTGAACGAGAAGATATCTGATTTTAATCAATAACGTAAAATTTAAAATCATTCAGTCGTCAACAACATATTGGTATTATTGTTGTGTTATTTATTTTATAAGAATATATTTTATAAGTTATCAACTTTTAATTTAGTTTTGCCTTTAAAACTTTTATGTTTTATTGGTTATAGTAGTTTCTAAAAGAAAATAAAAGAAGCTTAGTTTATTAGGAAAGTTAGCTATTTATTTAGTCTTAATAGTTTTGTACAAGTGTACATATGTTTTTTGAAACATTTCTTATATATTTATTGTTTTTAAGTATTTATACAAATTTATTAATAATTAGTTTTGAAATACATCAATTTATTTAACTTTTTTAACTTGTTTAAAACTAATGACAAAAAAAAATTAATAATTAAACCTATTTGTAAATTTATTTTGAATATTTTGTGGTTAAAAAACATTTTATTAGATAAAAAAAATGACCAGTAATAAAATAATTTATTTTATTTGAAAGTAAAATACAATTACGTAAATGCTAAAACTCGCAAAACAATACAAACATATAGCTTTATATAAAATAACAGTTTATTAGTTTAACCATAGTTATGTGCTTATTGAGTAAAAAAAAAAATAACCGACTCTTAGTCTAATAAACATTTTAAACTTAGTATTTATATAATATACTAATATAGTTTTTGTTTCATTTTTTTATCAAAACTATTTTTTCTCTTTTGAAATATTTTAGATGAAAACTCTTTATTTTAATATAAATTAAATTTTGCAGATAAAATACAAAATTAAATTTAGTTTCATATTTTATTTAATAAATGTTTAATTCAAAAGTTTACACATTAATTTATTGATTAATAACTCATCGTTGTAAGATTTAATAACTCTATAGCTGAAGTAATTTTAATATAACTTAAAGTTTGAAGTTTTAACTAGTATAAATTATAATTTTAAAATATTAATGAAGGCCTTTCTATGGTTGTTTTTATACGTTTCTGATTACAGCTTTCGTTTTATATATAAACAGATTACTTACGTCTTTATTAAACAATAGATAAGTTAATTCAGAAATAAAAACTTGTTTTTGAATTCTTGTTTAGACTTAAGTTTACAGATAATTTAAAATCTGAGTTACTAAAAATTTATTGTGAAATAACTGCTTACTTAGCGAATTATGTCAATTTAGTAAATTGTACATTAAGAAAGTAATTAAATAGATAATTAGTTTTATTTTAAAGATGTTTCCAATACACATTATTACCTTTAAAATACTTATAAGCAAAACCATATACTATTTTAAACTATTATTTATTAACCAACAAAGTTGAAAGAAATTAGTAATGGTGTAAAATATCTAAAAGCGCTAAGTGACGTAACTTTTTTAAAACACACAAAAGCTTACATGCACTCGTATAAATATAGTTTTATGTAATTGATTAGATTTTAAATCAAGTTTGTAATGGTTTTATTTTGAAATTTTTTCAACACTAAGTTAGTGAAAATTTATCAATATAATCCTTAAAAATATTTTAATGTCTCGAACGATTTAGGCTTTTTTATGTCTTGAAAGATTGAAGCACTTGCAATGATAAAAATAAACAACTTCAATTGATTATAATACAAAAACTTGGTTGCTTTTAAGAACTAAAAAAATTAAAAGAGCTTTAATTCACAAGAAATAATGCAGGAGTCTTATAAAATTATAACTATTTTTTTCAATTTTTCAAATATTTTTTTTCAGAATGCTAGGTTTTACATAATATAAAATTTTAAATAAACGTTATTTTTATCTTTATAAACAGTAATATTAAGAATCATTCTTTAAATAATTGCAACTTAAAAAAAAACGATTGATATATACTATTCTATGTAAATTAAATGCAATATTATTGAACAAATATTTAAAGTTTCGTATTAATACACAACATATTGAAGGACTATCTGAAAGTCAAAATTCTTTGTGATGCAAAAAGCAAAAAATGTTTATAAAAATTTTTATATTCAATAAATATATTTAGAACTTAACAGATTACAAAAACAAAATGTAATAAATTGTTTTTAAACTAATTTTAGATAACTTCTTAGATTTTTTTGTGTTAAGTATTTGAGAATTAACTTTTTGATTAATGTGTTAAAAATTCATTTAAAACTTTGTTGACTGTATTCATAACATTAATTTAATAAAAATTGGAACTTAACTTTTTTGAGCATCCAATTAGTTATAAAATTTTAAAAGCTTCAGTTCTAGCAAGATTTCTATTAATACTTTTGTTCGTTTTTAATTTATTTGTAAGGCTTTTATTTTTAAAGGTTACTGTATGGTATATTTTTATTTAAGCACCAATAAATATTAGGAAAAAACTTACTACTATTAAAAAATTTAAAAGACGAGGTAATTTCAACTTGAATGAATATTTAACTTTTCATTAGTATTTAAGATAAGACCGTTTTTTTTTAAATTGCTTAGTTTTACCTTAAGAAGGAATTTTTATAAACAACAAATCTAGTTGTGACATATAACTTTGTTTTATGTATTATATTACCATAACTCTATAGTTTTGTGGTAACTTAATATTTATTAATAAAATATTTAGTTATTTTGGTTAAACTATCTACATGCGATAAGTTTTATTAGATTGGATAAAAATAACTTAAATTTAACTATCTCTTTTAATTAAAACATACTTAGACATATCAAAAAATTTAGTTACAAAGTTATAATTTAATAACAAAACGTATAGAAATTTACTTAAGCAAAACACTATTCGTACTTTCGTAGAGAAATAAAATATTTAAACAGTTAAGTTTTAAATTAATATACAAAAAAAAAAATTTCTCAAAGCGTTCAATGACGTCACTTTTATACACACAAACATTTGAAACAAGCGTTTACATTTAAAACTAGTGTAATTTATACAACTAAGCTGTTCCATTGTAATGAGAAGTGCTAGTATTTTTAACGTTTTAACAGAAACGTGGATTTCATAGTTAAACAAAAAAATTAATAACATTTGTTTTTCTAAAGTACCATAAATATAATTGAAAAATTTTACAAGATTTTATTAAATTTTGATAATACTTCAAGTATTTGCGATAAATTTGTGTAAATAAGAATCTTTCTTGGAAACTACATTTTGAATGAATTATTAAACAAACAAAATTATTATTAAATGTTTACAAACCTTTAGATGTTATAAATTAATTTATTGGTTACCTAATGTTTTTTTTTCTAAAATTTTTCAGAAAATGATTTGCTGTGGTAAGAAAAAAGTTATTATAAAATTGAGGAAAAAAAAAACCTAGTAGAATGCTAACCTGTCTTTCTCACATTTTTAAGCTAAACCAGTAAAGTATTTTAACTGTTTTAAAATACTCTACATGATCTTTTATTGTAATATGTATATTGTAATATGTTTCGTTGAATTCTTTTATGTTGACTTTTTGTAATGTGACAAAATGTAGGTATTTTATGTAATGAATAGATTCTGAGAATAAGTGCAATGTCTCATTTTTTACAAAAAAAATAAAACAAATAAAACACTTAATAAATAAAATTAAATGTATTTTAAACAGTATGGACTTACAGAGCATTGTTTAAAGCCAGTTTTTGAAAGTCTGTCGAACTTTCAGCAATTTTGGTTTTGTTTTTAATTTTACTCATAAAATTAATGTTATATTTGAATTAAAAGTATTCATGTAACAGCTAAAGTACTCAAAGCACATTAACAATTTTTAGGTATAGTAATGACTAGGTTAATCCTGCTTAAACTACTAATCCAATAATAATTAAAGCTTTTACAAAAAAACATTTTTCTACTATAAGCATACAAATTAAAAGTAATATAAGACACATAATTTGCACATAGCTAAGTAAGACTGTGTTAAACTTTTTATCGTTGAAATATTTGATATCTACAAGCATTTTTAACTGAAGACTAAAGACTTAAAAAATTTACCTGAAATTGCAAAAACATGTAACTAATGTTTTAAATTAAAACTTTAACAATAGTTAACTAGCTTAGTTCATTTAAATAGTTTTTTTTACTTCAGTAAAAATGTTCAGCATTAAAATAAGTACTTTAAGGTTTTTTCATGATAGGGATTTTTGATAAGCATTTAATATTATTTTTATTTTAAAAAAATCATATCTTTGCTGAATGTTAATCATGTAAGTAAAATATTGTGTTGATATATAAAAACATTTTAATATAGATAGGTTGACACTTTTACTTTTTGTATTTAATAAAATTCTTATTGCAGTACCTAGTTATTTCACAATTACTTATAGCTTAGACTAATTATTTTATGTCATGATAGTTTATGTAAGGTATGATAGATACGTAACTTTAATTACCTTTATTACATAAATTTGAAATAACAAATTTAAACCCGTTACATTTAAAATATTATAACAAAAATTATTATATATATTTTTTTATCTATAAATGCGACGTAGCTCGTAACAATGTTCTAAACAATAGTAATGTTTTTATTTAACATAAAAACATGACACGCAATAATTAATTAATTATTACAATTAAATACTTATTACCAACAATCTCAGAAAATAGGTTTAATATTTAAAAATTTTTTTTTTTTTTTTTCATCCGTTAAATTTGGAATGTTATTAGTACAGTAACAATAAGCATTAAAAACAATTAAATTTTATGCCTACTTATAGCTTGAAATGACTTGCATTTGACGTAATTGTATCTAACGTAATATATTTTTTCAATAAATACTTTGACTAATTAACATAAGTTTGTCTATGTGAAGAGGTTTTTTTTTTAATATTGCAACTATTTTAAACAAAGAAGTATAAATATTGTCAAATTTTTAATTTTACAGTCAATAGAGATAACAATTATCTAAAAAGTGTGTATACTGTCATAAACCTTTTTTTTAACCTATATTAAATGCTATTTTATCTTTAACATTTCTTAAAGCTTCAGAATTTTTTTATGTTATAATCAATGGCAATCTTTCGCTTGTTACACATTAAGTCAATATATGTAATTTATGTAAACTTCTGTTTTGTCAAATTTGTTTATAATTTTTCACATATATACAGCTTATTTTATTAGTATATTTATGTTTTAAACTTTTTATATATTCGAAATGTTGTGTTCAAAAAAAAAAAATTAAGGCCTTAATCACTCGATATAGTTATTATGAAATACATCACATCGAAATTGATTCAAATATATTTATTTAAACGACGTTGTTTTTGACAACGTTCTAAATAATGAAATAACTTTGAATATTTTCTTAGAGTCGTTAATTTACATAAATAATTTTAATAAACGTACAAAGGAATGTTTGTGCGTTTCAAAAAGTGACGTCACTTTGTGCTTCTACAATAATATTATACTAGATTATCAAATTACTTCAAGCGATAAGCTTTTAACGAATGTTTTCGACGCATTTTAAGCTTTATGCACTGATATAGATAGTGATTAACAAAAATGTAAATGTAGTAAATTTATTTTAAAATTATGGGAAATGCTTTTTTTGGATTAGCAGCAATAAATAATATTATTTTTACTAATGTGATTTCAATTTTTTTAAGTATTTGTCATGTTTGTCAATAAAACAAATAAGAACAACTTTAAGTAAAATTTATTTTTTTATCATTTTATCAGTTTTTCAAGTATTACTTCTATTTAATTGTTTAAAACATCTACTTAATGAAAAAAGTCTTAAATATATTACAAAACTGTTTTGTTATGACTTGAACAGTCATAAACTTAACTATTAAACTCTAAAGGTAATTTTATATTTATCAACTTAATATTTTAATTTAAAATTGTACTATTTTTTTTACAGTTTATATACTTTTATTGACTAATTAAGACAACTATTACCATTGTTTATTAATCGATTTTAATTTGATTTTTATACTCAATACTATTTAACATATTTGAAATTTATTTTGTTTATTTTCTTCTCTATAAAAGGTTTATTAGTTGAATAACAACTAGTGCTTCTTAAATAAAAGTATTTTTCATAAATTTGTAAATTAATAAAATTACTAATTATAGATTTTGTTGTTATAACTTCAAAAAAGTTTAGAATGCAAAACCGACATATATTTTCTTAATTTTATCCTCATTAAAATAATCGACAAAATTCATTTATTTAACTAGATTTTATTCAGAGCGACGTTATTTGTAACAACGTTCTAAATAATCATTTTCTGAGGATGAAATAATTATTTGGTATAAAATGGGTGAAGTTATTTAAAAAACGCGTAAACCAGCGCTTGAATGCAAAAAAAGTAACGTCACTAAGTATTTAACGAATGTTAAAAAAAATATTTTTTTGTACATTACGGATTGTTTGTTTACTAAAGTACAACTAGAATTTTCACGTATTACAATAACTATATTAATTAAGTTGTAATTATTTTTATTAGGTTAAGTTATAATTGAGTTTACTATTTATGACTTTAAATTAGTCTCAATATATTATTAAATTGGGATATAGTTTACTAAAGAAATTTTTAGTTTTTTTAGTGTGTTATTTTTATTAAGTATAAGTATAAAAAATATTAACTATTTACTATATATTCGAAAAATAAGTAGTTTTTGTTACAAAGTGTAAATAAAATAAAGCGGTCAGAGATATGTTGGTTTTGGCATAAAGTAAAGTATATATTAAAATGAAAAGCAGTTTTGCAATAAACAAAATAATAGCAATATTATTTTAAAAGTAAAAATAATTTAGTGTTATTTCTTTTAACTGTTATTTAAAGTTTTATGACTTTTTTTCAAAGCAAAAGCTGTTACATAAAAGCTAAACAAGTTTCATTACTGGCAAAACAGACAAGATTTAATTTTATGTTAAGTTATAATTTTTACTTACATAATTTTTTAAACAAATTCGCAAGAAATTTAGTTAAGTAGTTGTTAAACTACAGTTATTTCCTAAACTTTTTTTTTTCAATTAAAATTTTAGCCATCGTGTTGAAAACAAAAATGCGTTTATAAACAATTTCTGTTTAAATTTGAAAACTGATAGCTTTTTTTTATACGTGTAGTTTTTTTAAAACTTATACAAAAAATGATTGGTTTTTAACTTATCTTCTTAATAACAAAAATTGCTAATTATAAACTTAATGTAGCATTTCATTTTTATATGGATATGTATTATTTCATTATCATTTGTTTTTGTGTATTTTTTTTTATAGATAACGACGAAAGTTCTCGGTTTACTGATAAGGAGAATGATAAATTCAAATTATAAACTTTATTCTAAACAATGTTTCACTCGCTTGAAACAAATCAAACGAAATCATCATTTAAATAAAATCTCTAGAAATATTTAAAATAACATGAAAGAAGACATTAGGCTAAACTTGAAAAAAAAAGTAACTTAAACAAAAACTAAAAAAAAAATTACAGTTTAAGTCTGCCATAGTTTTTCCGGGTAAGTTTTAATTAACTTATGAAAAATGTAAGCTACCAAATAATATTATAATTTTAAAACTTAAAAAAATTTTTTTGTAAATCTTTAAGAAAATTAAAATAACATATCGAGGTCGCAAGTTTTAGTCATCGAAATCTGGTTGTTGATAAATTATTTATATTGCAGATCTTTATTTTAATAAGCTCTTAACATTTCAGTAAATTGAGCAATCATTTTTAGTTGAGACTAAAGACTATAATTTTTCGTTAATACAATTTACTTATTTTTGTATTTTTATATTTTTATAGATCTTTTTTAACTATTTATAGAAAATAAACCGACTTTACAATTTTAGGCCGAATGCTAACGTTAATCTTCATTTTTGTTTTTTAGACAATCATTTTTTGACTTTAGATAACTTTCTAAAGAAAGAAAATCACACATTTATTTTTGCGGCTTTTTAATATGCTGGTTAAAATTTTGTCATTATCATTTATCCAATAACTGTAATTAAAGCACTTATACTAAATTTGTTATAGTTAAGTTATAATGTGGTTTTCGTTTACGTCATTAAAATTTTGGTTTAAATTGTAATAACTTATTATAAGAAAAGTTTATAGCTGTCTATACTTATAAGATCAAACTTTTTTTTACTTTGTCAACTGTTTTCCGTAATTTTTTCCTTTCAGTAATTGATTTTTGAAATTTAAGCGTTTAAAATATATGTTTAAGAATAAAAACTATTTTAGATTTCATATAAGTTTTATAAATTATAAAAGTAAGTATCTCTAAAGGATATGTTATAGTAAGTTGAGTAAGTTTGAACTTATTTTATATGTAGTAAGTACTTATTAAGGTACTTTGTTTTATATATGTGTGATTAGTTTAACTGTTTATCGATTAAAAATGTTTGTAAATAACTAAATATCTAAATAACAAAGTACTTTTTATTTTCAAAAACTTATTGAAACTAAAAAAACTATTAAGACAAGTTTGCTATACTTTAAATATTAAGTTTGTTTGGTTTCAATAAAATCATAGGAACATTAAGCTGCTGACTTTTTCAAATTTCGCTACAAAAAATATTTTAAGTAGAGTAAATAAATTAAAAAATTAACAAAACATCTAAGCAAATGGTTATTTATAAATGTTTATATGTGAACGTTAATTTTTTATTTCAATGTTGAAAACAGTAAAATATTTTTTATTTGTTAACTCACTGCGTAAGTTCGTTTGTGTGAATGTGTTCTGATATTAAAGTAATGTACAGTATATATATAGAAAATATAAATATGTGTTATCAACTATTAGAAGCAATCAGAAACATTTACACTAAATGTTGATTTTGTAAGTTAACAAATTTGTTTTATATTTTATATACAATGCATAAAACTAGTGGACTACAAAAATTAGTAAGAAAAATTCATATATAAAATGTATAAAGAATCATTATAATAATGTATAAACATTGCAAACTGATTATTGATTAGCATTTAATTTCAAACAATTAAACTTCTAAAATAATAATATGCTTGTAGTGATAGACTAACAAGGTATTTTTAAATCAAACTAAGGTTTTATTGTGAAATAGATATCAGTTAAGTTATATTAAGTAATCTTTAGCAAATAAAGTATCTAAGAAAACGTTCATTATCTTGATATAAAGTTTGAATTACTTTCTTTTATACTACCAGGTTTCGTGCTGTTTAAAATATTTTGAGCATCAAAAACATATTTTGCCTGTTAAAATCATATTACATTTTCCTCCTGTGTATTGTTTTGCTTATTTAAGTTTTTACGTAACGAACCAAACTTTATTAACTATGTTAACAAATATATTGATAGAACAAACTTGCCTTTTTATCTCAAAAGAAAACAGATGTATTGTAAAAAAAATAATTTAAATAGTTTACACATTGCGTTTACAATTTCTAATTTTTAGACAATTTAGAAAATTAAAACATATGAACTTGTTTCAAAACTAAATCAGAAATAATAATAACTCAGTTTAAGTGTTTTCAATTAGATAATTTTCGAAAAATAGTTTTTGTTTACAAATATTTTATACATTAACAAAAAAATAAAATAACTAACTTATAATATCATCAAACTTTGATTTTTCCACCCAGTCATATGCTGCTTAAAATGTTTATTGCATTGATGCACATCTGATTTTTTATTGTTATCTAGTTTAAAACTAAAATTAACGAACTTTACGTCTTACTTAGTAAAATTATTACAACTTTCCCCAACTTGAAACAAAAAATAAGAAGATTTTCTAATATATGATTATAAATATACCTTTTAAATTAAAACAAAAAAAGAGTTAATTTTGGTAATTTTACACTTATTCTTATAAACCTGCTGGATATAGTTAAAACACTTTATAATAATTTTTTTAAATATTTTAGACAAATTCATTACTAAAAGGTCGAAAAAAATCTAATAATCTAATATAATAATAATAATTATTAATAATGATATAGTAATGAACTGTTTTACACAGCTAACAAATTCAAGTAATTACAATTATATAAATATTTAACAATTATTAATTATACATACATCGAGCGTAAGAGATGATTTGTATTTTTTTTTTATTAAATATTTTATTTCTTTTGGTAAATAAAATTTTCACTAACAAAGAATGAAATAATTGTTTGTAGAAAATAATAGACGGAAGAGGTATAAACTAATTTTTTTAGATATTAGTTTAGTTGACGTTTGTTTTCATTATTGTTTATTTGAAACTTTAAAATTTAAAAACACCTTTAAAAAAGAAAACTAAACTTAAAAACTTATATTTTGTTGTAACAAATTTAATAATTATTATAAAAAGTACATGTTATAACTAAAACCGCAGCTGGTGAATATTTTTATTTTGAAATTCAGCCAGTGAATACAAAATGCCTGCCGACTTTTGTTTTAAAGATTTATCTAATGCGTAATTGGGTAAAAAAAAAACATGACGTAATCTAAGTACCCAACAAACATAAGCTTAAACTGTATTAATATTTTTAAGATAAATGTGACATTGTAGAGATTACGAGCTAAAAGTATTTTGTAGAACTGAAATAAACAGTTTAAAAACCTATTCAATTACCTATTATTATTAATAAAATTAACAAGCAAACTAAAATTGAACTTTTGATATTTCAAGAAAGACAAATTATTATAACATGTTCAAAAAATTCTAATACTTAATAAACCAGTCAAATCATTTTTATATGAGTTTGTTAATCATTTAAAAATAAAAATTTATTTGTTATTTAGTCTATGGAAAATAAGTAAATTAAAAACGATAGTTTAAATATATTGTAACCTGCCGTGTTTAAATCTAAAACTCTATTTTTTGTTTCTCTTCCTATGACTTGGTAAATTTTTTTTTTCCTCCATATTGTTCTAAAAGCTTAATTGTATAAAAATTTGTATAACTGCCTTAGTTAACTAAAACTGACTATTTAACTTTGTTTTTTTTTTTCTACAAAAACAAAAATTAAATCAATAAAGCACGATAGTACAACAATAGTATAACAAGTGTGTTTTAATTGAAATCTAGTATATTATTAAATAGTTGAGTATTTTTCAATGTATAGGAGTTTAAGTTGAATATATCTACATTACTAGGTTAATTAAAAGCAAATGTTATAATAAGAAAATACAACTATTTAAACTGTTTGATTTACTAAGGATAAGTATTTTTTGTCCTGAAATTAAACATAAAATTTACTATTAAAAATTTATTACTTGCCAGACATTAATCTTGTACAAAACTCCGATACGAGCTTAGACATAATCTTTTATTTCAGTCAAATACATACCTGTTTAAAAATACATATGAAGTTGTTTACATTAATAACAAGCTGCATATTTTATTGTTCAAGATTTTTTTAAAGATATATAGAGTGTCAACAAATCAGTGAAATCGAAACATGAAATATAATAAAAAATTAGTTATTACTTTCTAGCTTTTTTTTTGAGTTTCAAAGTCGACTTAGTTTTTTGAAGTAATTGTTATTAATAAACAAAACACTTTGTGATCACCATTAAAATTTTTTAACATTTTTGCTTGTCTGTTTAAATAATAATTATATATATTTTTTTTATGAACTATTAAGTAAGATTTGTTTTAAAAGAATCTATCTATGTGTGTGTTTTTTTTTTTTGATTTTTTAACTTTTTTGTAGCTAAACTATTTGAAACATTAAATTATAATGTATGGTAGTATAAAGTAATAAACAATAAGGTAAAGCTTATTTAACAATGAACTGTGACTAACTGACCATGTAACAAACCCAGCCTGGTTAGGGTTGTTACCTTTAGGGGTGATAGCTTTGCTTCTTTTTGTAGCTAAACATTTTGAGTTTTTAACTCTAAAACTATCTGAACCATTCATAGCAACTTTTTTTTACAAATTACTAGTAGTTATTACTGCCAAAGTTATATACCAAGTTCTAACAATCTGTGATCATGTGTTTTATCATACCAAAAGCAATATACAACATACAGTAACTTAACTTATAACAACTGTTAACACAAATCAAAGCAAACATTAAAACTTTTTAGCGACAAACTACAAATTGTTGTTGTAAAAATTAAAATAAAAAATAACAAAGGACAATTTGTTACAACTACGTAATAAATTGAAATCGCAAAAAAAATATTTATAAAAAACTATAAAATTACTTAAACTTTAATCGTTTTTAAATACTTTTCCTAATATTTAAACCAGCAAATGTCTGGTATTGTTTTATATCTATACATATAATAAAAAGTTTATACTTAAAAATTATAACTAAATTTTTTTGAAGAATAAAACGCTGAAACAAAACAATTAAAGCACTTCGACAAATTTCTAAGATCTTAAAAGTTGTTTTAACTTTTTTTTTCCGACATTTTAAAACATTTTAATTCTTAATATATAAAGCTGTTTTGCATGTCCAAGTTGCACATATACTAAATAAGACTTACAGTAAAAGAAAAATCTAAGTTTGCAAGATTATTAATCATAAAAGACTATCAACTATTGTGAAAAAAAAGAAATTTAAAAGACTGTGGGAAACTGCTACAATATATTTTGATTTTCAATTACAAGTTATATACAAGTTTAAATTTATATAAAAGTTTTCTGTCCGCGTGTAATTAAAATTTAATAACTAGCATTAAACATTTAATTAATAAATTCTAGGTACAAGATAAAATAATTTGGAATTTACTTACTTATATAAAAACACTAACTAAAACTCTATCTTAGTTATTTATTAAAGTCACAATGAGAAATAAAAGTGAATAGATTGTATTTAGCTTACTTATTTTCCTAAAGATATTGTGTTTGTAAAATAGTTTCATTTATACATTTTGTTTTACACCAAGTTAAAAAATTGTGTTTTTAAATTAGTAAATTTCAAGAATACGTTTTTCAACTGTTTCTTTTCATATAAGTATAAATCTACAGAGACGGTTACAAGAACTCTAAAAGATAATATAATTGAAAAAATAGTATTTTAGTATTTTATAGATTGGTCTTATTATCAGAAAACAAAACTCTTTAACTGTTGATTTTCCAATGAATATTTATAACTTATATAGATAACTTATATTTTGAAAATATTGATCTCGTTTTCCAACAACATACAATATGTTTTATGACTTGAAAGCAAAATTAAACTATAAACTTAATTTAAACTAATCCAGTCAAATTACATCGAAATATATCATTTATAAACAAGTTCATTTTCCGATTTTCGTTTTTATAAAACAACTTAGACTTTGAATTTTTTTGCCAGAATTATACTGGTTAAAACTGTTTAGACCTAACCTTAGTATGTTTTTAATTTAATTTAATTTTATATAATCATATTGTTTCATAAAATTTGTGGCACGAACTTAATACGCAATGTAAAACTTTTCTTTTTAACTTACAAAATCAAAATTACTGTTAGAAGTATTTCAATAATTAATTTATTTTGATTACTACTTTTCTTTACTTTTTTATTTCTTTCAATAAGCTTCAAAAACTTTAAAAAAAAATAAGTACATTAAACGAACTTGTAAACATTTTACTAAAATTTTAAACAAAGTAGTTGTTATTAACGAATGCCAAAATTTTTCGTTGTTTTTTTGGATTAAGTAATTATTTTTAATATGTTGAACTGAGAGATAAATAAAAGTAACTAGTATTAGACTATAAGTTATAGTTAAATACCACAAACACACAAATATCTGCTTAACTTTTTTATACATAAAAATGATTAGTTTAATAACCGAAAATACTTTACAACTGACCAACTTGTAAAGCTGTGAACTTCAGCCTATTAACATAAATGAACTTATAGTTACTACTTTTGGTTAAGAATGTCTTAGGTTTTGTAAATGTTCTAATAAAATGCTATTTAAGAATGAATGTTGAAAAGTTGCAAAACAATAAGACAAATTGAAAGTTACTTACTTTTAACTAAAAAAAAATTATAAACATTTTTTGTTTATTTAATCTTTTTTGAAACACCTGTAGACTATCGATATGTAGTGTATATCACTTACATTTGAAATGGTAATACAATTATAGATTTAGAAAACTTAAGCAATTTAATAATTTAATGTATGATTAGTTATATACTTGTTTATAATTAAATTATATAACTTGTAAATTTTCTTGTATTTTGATTTTATTCTAAAGATAAATACCAATCCAGTAAGTTAGAAAATATTTAAACCTTGAAAAGTAAAATAAAAGATCAAAATTATGAAAATTTTTTTTATAATTTTTAATTTATACTAAACAATTAAAGGTACGGTGAGCTAATAACACGGTTTTGAAAATCACTTTAAGCAATTTAGAAAATATTTTTGCTATTAAATAATTTACAGTTTACTTTATTTTTTATACTTTTATTTATATTATTTTATTTAGGTCAATTTCACAAGATCAATACAACGAATATAAATTTTTACATTTTAAATAATAAAGTGTTCAACTATAACTATAAATTTAACTTTTATTTAATAATTTAACCTAATAAACGCAACTACAGATACTAAACTAAAAGTTGTGTAAAAAAAAATTAAATATCTATAGTGTTTTACTTATTTTTTAGAATAAAATATATTATAAAACTCAAATATAGACATTGACCATTTTGCTCACAACACTGCTAAAACCTCTTAGCTGACTGCCGCAAAAAACTCAAAAACCAAAACTCCTTCAACAATTAACGTAAAATCAATATTTTGCATTAAATAAGCTATATACAAAGCTTCCATAAAAGTATAGGCTTAATTATCAATCCACAACCTATAGTAAACATTAAAAAAAAGCAAATATAAGCTACTGCAAAGGTTATAGTTAAGTTAATGTATCCATTTATTATTTTTTTATAAATAGATATTTTCTATTTGAATATTACAATAAAAATAAAAATTTTCTTATTATAATCTTTTACTTTTATATTACAAAGAATGATTTAGACTTATTTTAAACAAGAACTGTTCTACCATTCATTTAAATTTTAAATTAATTAGCTCAACTTGTGACCCATTTCAGGAATTTAGATTACTGAAAGTATTTTAACGTTTTAGAAAAACTTTGTCTACTTTTTATGACTTTTGGTATAGTTTTCTCATAAACAAAGCAAAACAATTAGATAAAAACTTTATAACATGGTTGCCTTGCACATAAACAGTGTTACTCAGAAAATATTAAAAAATCAAAAAGATCCAGAATAAATCAAGGCAGGCCAAATTAAATAAAAAATCAACAATGATTTTGCTAATTTTTAGAGTCTATCCACTTTATGGTCAGAAGCAGCAACTATAACTTTAAAAAGAGTTTTTCTTTAAGTTTATTTAAGCATATACGACCTTATATTTATAGCATTATAAATAAATAAGCATCCAAATATAATGTAGGCGTTCCTCTCAATTAAAACTTGTATAAATCGATTTACTGCACTAGTTAAGAAAAATCTAAAAATACTTATTTTTTCAAGACTTAATTATGCAAATTATGCTTCGGTCAAAGACCTCGTCAGTGTTTATACGAAAAATCTAAAAAGATACGTAACAGTCATGGAAACCAGTATTTAAACAAAAAAATACAAACAATTTTTTTTCCTTAAAAACAAATCAAACTAAATTTAAATTTTTAGATTTAATTTACGATAAAGTTTAAACTCAGCTTAAGTTTCGAAATTAAAACAATAATAAAAATAATAAGAAGAACAAATATGTAAGTTTTTTCTTTTTTTTTTTCTAGTGAGTTTTCAAAATAAATATTACTTGAAAAAAAAATATTATTAGTAGTAGTAAAAGAACTTTGACCATTTAAATATAGCTAATTTTTATTGTGACCTAACTATCGAAAACTTTAAAGAATTATATGCTTGTAATAATTTTGAAAATTTAAAAGTTTAGCTTGAATACGTTTTAAAAAACTCTTAGTTTTAAAACAATTGTTGCTAAGTAAATGCGTTTTAAGAATCTAAAAATTAAAACATATAGTAGAGATTAAATATTACAGAGGTCGCAACATTTAAAGATAATACTATACGACTAATAAAAACTACTAAATTTACGAAAGAAGTCATAACCTATGGAAATTAGTATTAAAGTTCTAAAATTACTATTTTTTTTAATATCGTTGTAAGTAATTTTAATCTATGAAACATTAGACTGATTCAAGTACAGTAGGATAATATCGATGTAATTTAATATTATCAGTTTAAATGCTGCTGATTTATAAATAAAGTAGTAATAATTATTTATTGGCTCGTGATTAACTGATTAAAAAAAAATATTGATATATTTTAAAATTTTTAATTGTATTTTCAGGGGTGTTAACAAACCATTAAAATATAAATTTTAATTGTCAAACATTAAGAATTTTTGTTCAGTTATATTTGAAATTATTAAATGTTTGATACCATATGGTTTTTTTTCTAAGTTATAAAAATAAACTAACAAGTTTTATAAATTGATTGAATTTTCTCTTGTAATTCATAACTAGTAAAACAATTATTCAGCTAACTGGAATAGCTGTACAAACTTGCTGCGAATAAAAAACATCAGTCATTTAGTAAAAACTAATTACATATTGAAGCAATTTCATATAAATGCTTGTATTTTAGCACAAACGTAAGATATTACATTCATTCAAGCATAAAATTTCTGAGTTTTTTTGGTTTACACGACATTTTCCGTTTTTCAGTAAACAAAATATGTGTTATTTTTCTTATTTTGGTACTACTCATTTAAACTATGTTGAATATATCATTGAAGTTAGACTTAATTTTAGTACTAGTCATTTGGTAAGGTTTCTTTAAGCTATTTATTTTATATTTAGATATTTTTTCCAATATTTTTTTTTAGTAGTTATCTATTAAATTTAGTAATTTATCAATATTTCAAAAATATATTTATTTACATGACTTTAAACTTCTATTGTTGTGAAATGTATTTGGCAGCTTTACAAATTTAACTTTAATAAAAAAGAAACAGTTAATAACACTATTAATAATATATGTAAAAAGCATTAATAAGTGTTTGTTAGTTGACAATCTAGCAAAACTAACTCATTTAATATATTAGTTTTATAGTTGTAAGAGGCAGTAATTTTTTGTTAACTCATAAGTTATTTTTAAAGTCGATATTAAGATAGATTATATTCAGAATAGTTTGTTATAGGAAACAGCTATGTTTAGTAGGAGCTTTTTTTAAGTTTTAGTTTTATAAAAAATTTGTAAGATTAAAAAAATGAAATTTCACGTATTACAGTTTTCTAGATTATAACCAAAATTTAACAACTTTATTCTTACCTAATAAAGTCATTACATTTTTGAAAATGTAATGCAGTAAAATAAAGTGTTCTAATAGGTATTCAAAAACATTTTTTTAAGTTGTAAAAACATTTTATGTTAGTTTTTGTAAATTCACGTATAATTTCACAAACTGTTTAATATAATTAAAAAAAAGTTTCTTCAATTTTTTTTTAATTGCGTTATGAAATCCTTTATCTGAAGGAACAAAAAATTTGTTTATTTTGTATGAGATATTTTATGTAGATAAAAACTAAAGTCACTGTAAAGACATAACTGTTGTATAATTAAAATTTATAATTATAACTAAAGTAAAAAATGAATTGTTTTTTTTTATTGTTAAAATTTAATTTTTATCTTTTATAATACTTTTTTTTTTCTTTATTATTAAATTCACAAAAGGAATATTCTTAAGTAGGTAGTTGTGTAACAGTATGGCCTGCCAGATCGAATTACTTTTATTTATAGAGCTAAATTACTTTTCATAGAATTAAGTACAAGAGCTACAGAGTTATAAACTATTCAAAGTTTTATATTAGATTAATAAAAGCAATAAAGAAATTTTCTGATACACGATGAAAGTTAATGTAAAACAGCAAAAATTTATAACGAAAGTTAAATTAGCTCGATTAGCAGCATTTTAAAATTATCAAAAAATGTCCAAACTTTAGATCCAAATGTTTTCCCTTACCTTTAAAGATAACTAAAATTTTTTTATTCTAGAAAATAGTCCTTTGCCTTTAATCAAAAAATATTTTTTGGATTGGGGTTGAATTTTTGATTGGGGTCAATTAATTTTTTTTTTTTTAATTTTTACTCCAACCGATGTTTTAGCCGAAGTAATTATTTTTATTATTATTATTCTTACTTTAGTTTGTTTTCAAGCGTTGGTGTTTTTTTTTTAATTTAAAATTTTTAATAACATATACAAATATGCCCGGTTGTAAATTTCAAAAACCCTACAGTATTTAATGACTTCTAACGGTCACTGCAGCAAAAAAAAAATTAAGCGCTTAATTCCGATTGTTCTAAACGATTTGCGTTTTTTTATCTAAACTATTTTTATGTAATACCAGACCAATGCCTGTTTTACTAAAACTATCTTTACTTAAACATGAACATCATAAAATTGGCCCACGGACCGCAGTCTGCCGACCTCTGTACTACAACTAGCTTTTCTTAAGTTTTGTTATTAATAACTGACGTTGCCTAATACAGTTAATCTACAATTCTGTTATTGAAAAATTAATAGTATTTTGGTTTTTTTTGAAACAATTTAGTTAATCATTTACAATTAATGGTTCGTAACAAATTTAAAAAATATATTTGATAAAACTATTTTATGGATGAAAAAGATGTTTACTCACAGCTCTAACTTCTTGAAGCATTATGAGAATGTGAAACAAACTTGTAAATTTTAATTATTTTCTATTCTATGCCGTTAAAAATAAAAAAGATATAAATTTTTATTTCAACCTTTTTCTGTTAAATTCTTCATGTATTAAAGCGACGTTGTTCGTGACAACGTTCAAAATATTAGTCATGTTTATCATCAACATCATCTACCTAACTGCTAACGGAATAAATTTTTTAAATAAATGAACGTTTTTGTGTAGAAAAGTGACGTCACTGAACACTTTAAAAAAAATTCGATGTTTTTTATATTGCTTTAAATTCTATTATTTAAATCTTTAACTTATTAACGAAAGTACTAAAATATTTTCATTTAAATTAATTTTTAAAAATAATTTTGATGTATATACTCATTTTATAACGAAATATATGTATTTTGAGTAAAATATGTAAATATCTTTTAAATTTAGTAAAATATCTAAATATCTTTTAAATTCAGTAAAACGTTTAACTACAAATAAATGGTTTTCGTTTTAAAATTATAATTTTTATAAAAGTATAATTTAAAAACAAAACCATCTCAAACTTTAGAAAATATTTCAAACTTTTGTTAAATAGTTTTTGTATTCTTTAAATATAAATGTATTGTTATTATAACATTGTTTTTGATAAAATTTTTAATTTTAAAAACAATCAAAAATGCTCGCAGTACTTCTTCAACAAAAAATAAATTTAGTTTTACTTGTTTGTTTATCATTAATGTAAGTAAGAAAAAGTAATTAGTTATATTTTGAGGTTAGAAGGTTTAATGCACATTAGTAAAATTTATCTATGTCGCAAACTCTAATTAAATAAAACTAAAACAAGTAAATTTGTCTAATTGCGGTTTTATTTTTTTATAATTTACTGTTTTGACGCATCTAAAATTTTCTTTAATTTGAATTATAATTAAAATACTTATTATAATTAATACTTATTAAAATCTAAAAAGTTAACGTCTTAGAATAGCAATTATTAACTTCGTTTTTATTTTTTTTTTGCCTCTTTTTTAAAAGTATTAACAAAATTTTTCTAAATATACAAAACAGTATTTAATTTTAAGAAAATAAAAGTAGGTTGTTTTGAACTTTAAGAATTTTAAACATAGAAAGTAGTAACACTTAAAAAATTTATTTGACATCAAGAAAAGACAGTTAAATATTAACTAAAAATTTAAAAGACAATCAATAAACATTAATTTTCAAAGTTTGTGATAAAAGAAAGTTACTCACTAACATAAATAAATATATCCTAGGTTATTTTATCATTTATTTATCATTTTATTATAAATTTGTCCTAGGCTGTTCTAGATGATAATTACGTATAACCAATAGGTTATTATTTACCTAATTTTGAATTTCATGATATTTTGATACGAAAGTTAGAAAAGGTGATAAAACTAGTTATAAGATTAAAATCTAATAATTTTTTTACAAAATGGAATTTTGTTAAGTCATTAATATTCATTTTTTATCAATATAACTTTGTGTCAACTTTCTTTTTAAATACTAAATGAAAAAAAAAAACATTATATTGTTTTTAAATTTTTTGAAAAAAGTATGAGTATTTAGCTTATAACCATGAGTCAACCATAACGCATACGATTGTATGAACACTTTCTCAATACTTTCATTTGTTAAATACTAAATCATTATAAACATTTTTATTTTTTTAGTTTTCTTTTAAGTGTTCTAATATTCTTATAACGTAATCAATAAATCTAAATAAACTTATTTCTGATCAGTGGCCACCTTACGGCCCGCAGATGTTTTCAGATTTTG
Source organism: Thalia democratica (assembly GCF_965202585.1). Classification (NCBI taxonomy): domain Eukaryota; kingdom Metazoa; phylum Chordata; class Thaliacea; order Salpida; family Salpidae; genus Thalia; species Thalia democratica. Next base: position 80,749,208 of record NC_139168.1, read on the forward strand.
AGTTGAATCCAGCCAGAGAATATTAAAATCGCAGCATGTAAGTCTGGCCCACAAAACCAAAATTTTGAAACTCACACTACACATTTTGGATTGGAAATTAAAACAACGAAAAAAATATATCTGATAAATTTAGCCGGAGATTTTAAACTATAGCAAAAAAGTTGGTTGTTTTTTATTAATACAATAACTATGAATAAATAAACTTTAAATGCTCCAGACTACCACGGATTAAATAACTTACACCTGATTCCGCCGACTAAAACGTTGTCACACCATTTAATTTAAATTAATAATAAATAATTAACATGGGTTACTTTTTTTAATTTAAAAAACTAAAAAAAATAAAGTTTCTTATAATGTTTTACTAGTATTTCTGCTTTTAATTCATGTTATTTGTTGGAAATCTAAAAAACATTTAGAATGAACAATAAAAATTTGCGAAAAACAAGTGTGCTTTCTTATTGATAAATATGTGATAAATAAATACCAATTTCTAATGTATTAACAAACAGGTTTTTTACTTAAAAGTTAACTTATGTGCATCATTTGCCGGAGAGTACTTATACAAATTAAATGTCTGGCAAGTTGAAAATTATTTAAATTAATTTTATTGAGTTCAGTTTTCAGCATTAAAAAGTTGACAGCATAGTAATTATTAAGTAAATGTTGTTTCGTTGTAGTCTTTTTCTTAAGCTTTTACTACCTTGTCTGCTTATGTGTTTATGAGCCGTCTTTCACAGCTTAAAAACTAATTTTTAGAAGTGTAACTATTAAAAAAAACAATCAATAATACAATAATTTTTTTAAAGATCTTTAATTTTAAAATAAAAATACGAATCTTATAAATTTAAGTTGGTACTAAAACTAGTTGGATAATAAATTCAATATCGTTAGTGGGCGTTTTGTTTCCAGGAATGTGTTTTGAAATTTTGTTTAAGACAGTCAAACTTTTGTTTCCATAAGGTATAAATGAGTAAACGGCAGTTAAATTTTTATGAGCTGTTTTTTGCAGCTATAAAAATCAGAGCTGTTTAAAAACTATTTATACGTACGTAAGAGATGATTAGTTTTTTTTTTAACATTTAACTAAAGTTTGTTATAAGTTGTGTTTTTTCTACTGAAAAACAATTTTTCTTATTGTTTAACATTCTAAACTTTAAGTAACATTTAATCTGTGTGTTATAACAAATGATTAACATACGAATTAATTAAGATATAATTTTTTTTTAATGTATGATTTCTTTGTTATTTGTTTAAAGTTTCAATCGTCAACACTACCTTATTCACTATAAAACAAAATCGATGCTTAAAAAAAGTTATTTTGTTGAAAAAATTAGATAATTAGTAGAAAAGAGTCATGTAGTAACTAAATCTCCGACGAGAATAGTTTTGAAGTTCGGTCCGCAAATATAATATCCTTGTCGACTTCTGATTTAAAAGCTTTTCCATATGAGATTATTTAAAAACAAAAGAAAATGAACTTAATTTTATAACGTAATTATAATGCCAACAATTATACGCTTAAACTGTACAGATTTTAAGCATATTTAACTATTGTAAAGATTGGCATTTTGTAGAACTGATAAAAACGGGTAGCTGTCAAATTTGCACCTAGACATTTATGCACAAGTTGAATTTTATTTTATTTTATTTTTTCTATAATTTTCATTTTTTTTTTAATTTTCTCTTATTTATTTGCTATTACTGCTACCCGTAACCCTTACCCCCGGTCGATAATTCTTTTTTTATTAATTAACTAACCTTTTAATTTTTTTTATATGCTTTTTCTGTTTATTTTTACTCTCCGGCATAAATGACCTTCCATGCGGAATTGTAACTCGTGCAAAATTTACCTTTGGTGCAAGAATTTCTTCTTACAATTTTGTCTGCGTACAATTTAGTCCCCTCGTGCAATATTGGCCCGTCCCTGATTAAAACAGCTCGAAACTATCACTAATGTGGAAAAAAAAAAGAGTTGTTTATGTAAAATAAAAAAAAAAATAAAAATGTAGTATTTTATTGCTGCATTTTTGACATATTACAATCGAAACAACCATCTTAAAATAAATTTTTGGTAATAGCTGTGAATTAAAAGTTATTTATATATATTTACTAAAAATAATATTAAACTACTAAATAAAATAAATGAAAAAAAGACTGTATTTTAGTTTGCTTGTAAAATTGTTATTATGACTGATTTTTAACAAATTATGCTCAAACACGTACAATTGTTTTCAATTAGAGTTAAAAATTAAATCGTAATATTATGATTAGTACAAAAGAAACATGTAAAAACAATTACTATTAGTTAAGTTTTTTTATTTTTAATTTCTAGACTTAAGTGAAAGTAGTTATAAATATAGTTTTTTTTTGCAATTAAGGCAATTTTTTGTTAATCAGCTGACTTGTTATGCACAAAGTAAAACAAAATTCTTAATTTATATTTTCAGATTGTTTCTAGTTTATTTGCAAACATTAAACAAGTAATGAAACTATTTAAGTATTCTGAGTACACTACCAATTTTACAGATTATTAGAAATGTGTATAAGGTTCAGAAAGATTTTAATTTTTGTTCTTGAAATATGGTTAGTTACAAGGAACTTTGATTTATGTGGTTTTGTTGATGATATACCTTAAAGCTTTTATATTACATACTTGATAAATGGAATAAAAATTTGCAATCGTAAGTGTATAACTAAAAGTTTAGTTTTATTCACTAATTTAATCACATAGTTTTATGTTTATAAATATGTTATTTTTTTAATAGTTTATTTTATGCTATATGTTTTTTTTTACTTTTGTTTACTTAATTAAAGTTAGTTTATATTGAATTTCTTCACACAATTTTTTTACTCTGTTTTTAATAACTTAAATTATTTAAGTTGCAGTTATTCTTCGTTATAAAACAAGCTGTGAATTCTTAATAACAATTTTAAATAACTAAAGTATAAGTAGATTAAAAAATATGCAATAAAATTAATTAAGGTTTAAATACCAAAATTTTAAAAAGCCTTAATTTTATTTTAAAAACATTACTAGTAAAATTAAGCAGAAAGCTAGAAAGATGTTTTAACCAGACGGTAAAAATCAATGCGTATAGCGTTAAAAAACCAAGCATTAGGATTTAAATTCATAAAATAATATTTATGAGCCTACTGCCGGTTTAGTTTTAAACTAAAAAATTTTACCACGTTTGCAATGTGCAATAAACATTACAAGTCAAGTTAAAATAATATTAAAAGCTTCGTTGCATGTGGAAACTTTTAGAATAAAATTGTCATTAAATATCTATATTATATATAAATTCTTTACTATCATTAGTAATGAGAAAGCTATCGATTAAAAATGACGTTATTAGACAATATAAGTAAAAATTATATTTAAAATTTTAAAGCAAGTGTTTTCTAATTTCAAATTTTATTTGTAGTTTAATAAACCTAAAATTAAGTAAAGTATCGTTTGTACATTTTTTTGTATTAAAAATTAAGTTAAGTTGATAAGATGTTTAACAAAAAGCATTATAAATTACATTATCCTGTCTTTTAAGTTTAAAGTTATAACTTATCTATCAATTCATTTCCAAAGCATTTAAATTTAATTTAAGCTGATTAAGCTGATTGTTATGATGATTTTGTATGTATTACGTAAAAAAAAAATATATTTTTTTTTTTAAATTAGAGAACTACATTATGGTAATGTAAAGGCTAGATTGAATATTTTTTGCTTTTTTTGATCATCTAAAATTTCCTTATCAATAAATTGAACAGTTATCATCATATTAGACTTATATATAAAAATAACATTTTTTAATTAAAAAATAAAACATATATATAAGAAGTTTAGTTTTAGAAAAACTTTAGAATATTTTTTTTTCTTCCAGACATTGTGCTGGTTAAAATTTTTGAGATATAAAAAGTATTAACTTCGCATTTATTATTAAATAAATATGTTTTTATTCATAAGACGGTTTTGTGGGTTTTAGTTTTAACATTAAATAACAAACTGTGTTCGATCATCCACAAGCTTGCTTTCGATTAAATGAGTATGGATTCGTTCTAGAATGAAACCCGGTCGTCTCTTGAACTTTGTTGTTAATATCATTTTTAATTAATTTTCTACCAAAAGTTTTAATTTTTTGTTTAACTTAGTGATTTACTTAGTGAAAAGTATTGAATAAAAAACTTTTACTATAACTTTTTTACTTAAAGTTATAAACCAAAAGAAATAGTTATTGAGAACAATACTCATTTAACTATTAATAACGTCGTACAAAAACCACAAATTTTCTCTATAATCTGATGTATTAAACAAATATAGTTGTAAACTTTAATACTCTTACAAGAACGTTAAATTTTATAAAGCTTAACGGCTTATTAAACATTTAATTTTCAACCATTTTAAAATTGTGCATTTATTTTAATCAATTCTTTAGAGACATTAAAAGTAATTAGAAGATCATAAAATTACATACTTATTTATCTTAATAAATCTACTGTGATAATTTAACTTTCAAGTTGTTAATTTAGACTCAATGTTTTTTATTTGCTTTAACAGTAAAACAAGTTTCAGTACAATTTTAAAAATATCTAAAATTATCATTTTTAATAAAAAATTTCTCATTTTAAAGAAAAATGTTCAATAAAAATAATAACATAATACATATATGTTAATGTTATCAATTATAATAAAACATAAATTACGAGTTGTAGTTGTTAAATTGTTAAACACTGAAAAATAGTGATAATTAATACAAAAGTATGGCTATTTGATTTTAAACGGCGAAATTAAATTCTCTAAACAATTTTAATTTCAAATTCGAAAGCTATACATTTTATCATAATCTTATTAAGCATAAAAATAAACTTATTTAATTTACATTAAGATTACTTTACTTATCAAGTACTTAATTAATAGCCAATTTAAAAATAAGTAAGTTCATTATGCGATGGGGCTTTAAAAAACTGCTTATTTGAATAACAAAAATGGTAACTAAACATAATTTGACATTAAAATATATTTCATGCTTCTTTCGTCAGTTGTCAAGTTCGTCAACATAATAAATAATAAAGCAAAAAGTAATTAACAATACAAAAGTACTTATAATTACAATGCACCTATAGAAATAATAAAAGAGAGCAACAATTTATAAAACAATTTAAGAAACTAACGAAACAGTATAATCAAAATCTTTATGTTCACACAGCTTAGGTTTTCTTAAAAAATGATAAATAGCTTCAAATTTAATTAAGTCCGAAATGTGAAAACAACTTTTAACAATTTTAAGTCTTTTTAAATTATAATAACTAGCACAATCAAGGTTTTTTACTAAGTGTTCAGCAATAGCAGATCTTTTTGAAGCATGTATTACTCTAATAGATTTAGTTTTCTTATTAATCTTTCAAAATTCATCGATGTTTTTTGAAATATGTTCCTTTATTCTTTTGCCAAATTGTCTTGAGGTCATCTCGACATAACTAGCTTCACATAAGCAGTTAAACTGGTAAACTACCATACTTTGTGTGAATTCTGCTATCGGATCTTTTCCTCCAGGTCTGAACATTGGTTTAAATACGAAAATAACAATCGGCTTGCCGAATGATAAGTCTTACTTACTAATTGACAAATCGCTCTTTCTAAAACTCCTGAGTTATTACGCTGGAACTAGTTTTGGTTTACTATAAGTTTTTTTACTTCTAATTTTTGTTTAAATAATTCTATTTTCTATTCTTTTTGTGAAAAAAATAATCTTATTTCGTAGGTTTATAAATAATCCCAAAAAGATATACAAGTTGGAGAAATCATATTTGTATTACTTTTATAGATGGGGTGCACGACTATTCAAATTCGGACAATTCAAATTCCGACAATTCAAATTCTTAATAAAAGATTAAAACAACTAAAAATAAAAAAGTAATGTGTATTTGACTTAAATAAAAAATGCATATGTAAATCATATTAATATCTACAGGCCATTTTTTTTCTTTTTGCAAAACATTTAATATTTTTTTGAGATATGGTTTATATAAAGTAAAAAACATAGTTATTTTGAGTAATTTTAAAATATCTTGAAAAGTAATTTAGATTTTGAAAAAAAGAAAAAAAATGGCTTCAGATATTATTAAGATCTACATATGTATTTTTTATTTTTTTCAAATTTTTATTACTTATTGAAATATAGTCCTTTTAATATTTTTTTAAGAATTTGAATTGTCGGAATTTGAATTGTCCGAATTTGAATAGTCATGTAACCTTATAGATGCAATCTTGTATAAATAAACAATAAAAAAAAAATCTGATATTATTTTCTGTTTGAATTTTTGTAAAAATCTTTTAAATTTAAAAAAAAGATTTCATAAAGATTTAATAAGCAAACAAAAAGGTATAGTTGAAAAAATAATGTATATAACTTATTGCATTAAAATAAAACTGTTTTAAGGTTTAATAAAGAATTACAAACAAACTAAACTTTAAGTTAATTTAGTGATGTCAACAACAAACACTTATTTCAAAATAGTTAACTAATATTTAAAAACATAACATTACAGTTGCAAATTAGAACAGCTTTTAGATGCTATTTTAAGTATAAAATTTAAACGAATCGGATGCTAAAACAATTCGCTCAATAAACAATTTATTTTTTTTTACAACTTCAAATGTTAAAGCATTAAAATTTAATTTTCATGCTTTCGTCAAAATCTATTGTAAAGACTTCTAGTTGTATAATTTGCTTTTTAACAGTTTTTGAGATAGACTTTTAACTTGTTTGAAATATTTTTAAAAGTTTTGTATTGGGTTAACATAGATAAAATCATTCAACTCAAAAATATTTATGTTTTAAGTTTTAATGAGCAAATTTTTAGTTGATGACTTGACATCGACAATTAAAATTCAATTTCTTATCAAAAAGTAATTAAAATTTTCAGAAAAATTTGATATTTTTATTTTTTACACTTTAGTAACAAAAATCTTAAACTAGCTATTCAATTTAGAGTTTCTAATTAATTGATAATTATTTAATTTTTAGTTGTATTTTAATAGCTATACAAGCTAAATAAATTAGCAAAGTTCATTTCCAAAAAAAAAATTATTATTTACTCTTGGGTTATTGGAAGCATTTGTTGATGAAGTTATAGTATTTAATACAGGTATCATGCTACTTTTTCATAAAAGTCATAATAACATAAAGAGAAAAAACAAATAATAATTTAAAATCAAACTCAATTTAAAGCAAGTTTAAAAGCATTCAAACACAATACATGAAGCAGTAATAATAAAATATTGTTTTAAATTAAATTTAGTTGTACTTGGTTATCTGATTTAGTTGTGAGAAAAATAACAAAAACAAAATAACCATTGAGCAAAGTATTGTTTATAGTGTTTTTGTTATTTTCTTAAGTTTAAGGGATATATTTTATGAATAATGGTTAATAAAATAGCTACATAAAATAAAAAACAAAACTTTTGAAAATGTTTTGTACGTAATTTTAAACACACAAACACATGCCGCCTTCATTGTAAATAATACTATAACTTTTTTGTAAATATTACTTGTATATATAACATTTTAGTTTGTAAAGCTGTGATACACAGCTTATAAAAACTATTTTAAAATTTTCTTTTAAGAGTTCAATAATTATATTTAACTAAATAAAGACAATAACAAATAATTAATAGCACAATTTATGCAAATAATTATCGGCTATCGAGATTTAGAGTTGTAAGCCATTGCAATATTGTAATTGACCTAGTGAGACTAATGCTTTGTTAATATAAAAAAAAACGGAATTATGTTAACAAAAAGATTTGGATTATAAAGTTTCTTTATTTGTTAAAGTAACTGACTACTTTGTGTTGTTTTGTATGCATAATAGTTAGTCTGATAAATGCTTTTGCGTTGATTATTTTTATGCTTTTGTTAATTACATATATGACTACGTAGGATTAAGACCTTCTTTTGTTGTTTTTAAAGAAAAACTGTGTTTTAAACCCTTATACTCTGCAGTAACGTTTTAATGGATATGCAGTGAAAATATAGTAAAGCGTTTGAAAAAAGCATATGAGTATTTTTTTATATTTTCATAAAATTGATATTGACTGATGTTTGTATCATTTGTTAAATTAATTACGTTTATGTATAACAAGACTTACTTTTATTGCTAAGTAAACAACTGAAAAATTTAGTACAAATTATTTAGTTGTAAAAACTTGAGTTATGTATAACTTTTAAATAAAAAAGTTAATAAATTTTTTACAATATTATTGAACTGTACATTTTTAGTAAACAATATCTATTTTTTAGTTGATTTTTATTATTTTTAAGTTTTTTAGGTAGAATTTTATAATTTATAAAATGTTTTTCTAAGTTATATTGTTAAATTAAATATGACAACTTTCAGATATAAATAATTATGATACCAAGCATATACTCGTTATAACTTTTTTAAAGGCTAATGATAAAAAATTAAAGTTGTTATATAAATTTGTTAAGTATGTTGTTTTGTGATTTTAAATAATTACTTGGTTATTTAGTCAAAGTTAGTTGTTAAATGAACTTTAAATAATTTTATATTTATAACTATTTAAAACCGTACATTTATCGAGATTTATTAAATTTGTTAAAAGTTGGTTAATATCACTCATATTTTAAGCTTTTTTTGAAATATATAATATTTTAGAGTTCAAGTTTGAAAAACTTTGATAATTTGGTAAAATGAACAAACTTCAGTACTTTGTAGTCGCTTTTATTAGACCTCAATAGACTTAAAGGTTTTAACTAAAAGAAACCAAGTTTAAAAAATTATTTGTCATTCTAGCTATTGTGTGTACAAAAGTTAACATTTACAGTTTTTAATTAATTATAGAAGTGATAAGACGCAATTTAAAGAAACAGTACCAAATATTTTAGTAGTTTTATTTAACTTATAATTTGTTATATTAAGATATTATAACCATTTTAAATATGATTACTAAAGTAGTTACATTTTTGTTCTGGTCTAATTTCGCTTATATAGTAACAGATAAACTAAATAATAACACTGTATAAAAATTTTTCGTTTTCAAAATCTATTTTTTATAATAACTTACTTTACTCGAAAACTTTTTTAACTAACAAGTAAAACTATGTCATACATTACATAAAAGTTTCAAAGCCCCCCTGCTACAAAGAAAAAAAATCTTAAAATTAATTATTCTCAAAGTGTTTGTTTTTTAGAAAGTTAAAGTTGTAATTCTGTATACTTAAAAAGTTTAATAACAAAACATAACTATCGATAAGCATACACTTTAGCTATACATTTTTTTATAAGTTACTTAGGTTTTAAGATATAAATTTAACTAGCACATTCTGGCTATAAAAATTATACAAGTAATCGCTTTTTATAATGTTTACTATGTATTTAAATATAAATGTTCTAAATGTTGTTTTCTCTGTACGACGAACTTTACAATAAAGTTTTTACTGCTTTTAGCATAAAACAATGTTTTACACCAGACATATGCTGGTCAAAATATTTGTAAACAAGACAGAGTAAGTCAGGTGAAATTAAATATATTATATAGACGTTGCAAAATACTTCTTTTGTGGTTTTAATGTATTACGTAAATAGTAAGTGGAAGTTCTATGTTTAGAAAAAAAAAGTGTTGTAAAAAATGTACTAAGTTTTACAATTATAAAACTTTTAAGCTTGAAAGACTTTCTTAAACTGATCATGTTAATGTATTAATACAGCTATTTCTAAAAAAAATCTTCTTTATTAAATATTGTAAAAAGACACACATGTATGTTTGTCATGGGATAACTAAATAATCTTTAATACAAACAAATTTTATTCAACAAAGTTTTCAACACATTATAACAACTTTTGATATTGTTCTATATAAAACTAATAAAACCCTTTAACCTAGTACAGTGCTTCTGAAATGGGGTTCCGCGGAACCCTAGGGTTCCGCGACGCCTCCCAGGGGTTCCGCAAAGCCTTTCGAAATTTAAAAAAGAAATTTGAAAGAAAAAAAAACATAAATCATAAAATTTCAAAAATAATGGAACACATAAAATGGAAAACATATATAATTATAGCATTTATTGATCTGCTTAGTGTGAATCTAGCGGTAGGACTTTAAATGGGTATTCATTATATATAGGTGTCATGGTTGCGCAAATTTTTGCAAATTTATTGAATTTCTATTTTTAGTGAAGTCATGAAAATACTGGTATTATCACTAAAGCAAACAATCTAGGAGCAATCAAAACAAATTCTAAATGTTTACACAATAAAACTAAATAAAAAATCTTTATCAGAAACTTATTTCTGGTACATTGTTTCAATTGCTGTAAAAATGTTTTAAAACATGTCTACTAGCTTGATTTGAAATTTAATATGTAAAAAGCTTATTTTTTACTTAAAAAATGCTACTATAATTAAAAAAAAAAAGGCCAGCAGACCTAAAAATCTGCGACATTTTTATCACAACAAAGTTAGCTGGCTGTCGAAGGGGCGGACACTGGTTCGTCTCGTTGAACTTAAGAAGCAGGTGTTCACCTTTCTTAAAGATGAAGGCTCAAAATTAGTGAAGTTCTTTAAAGATGATGTTTTTTTGGCTAGGCTAGCTTATCTCACCGATATTTTCGAAGAATTGAGCGCTTTTAACTTAAGCTTGCAAGGGAAGCAAAATTCCATTTTTGTCATGACAAACAAGATTGAGGCGTTAAAAAAAAGAATTAACTTTTTGAAGAAAAAGGATGGTAATTTTGCGATATTTCACCGGTTTGATGAGGCCCATGAAAAATGCATAGAATTCAACTTTTCTGACGAAATATACAACCACCTTGATCCTTTTTCTACAAAATTTTTAAAATTATTTTTCTAAAGATGTTCGCATCGGAAATTTATTGATTTTGAATCCTTTTATGTGTGATATTGCTTTAGAAGAAGTGAATCTTCCTACAGATACAGAAAACGAATTGCTGCAATTATATGAAGATAGCAATTTAAAACTGAGTTTCAAATGGAAGGAGCTTTTAGATTTTTGGATATGTGCAATTTTAGAGTACCCCGTCTTCGCAAAGCGTGCAGTAAAATTTCTTTTACCATTCACCATCACTTATCTTTGCGAGTCCCACTTTTAGCATGTAACAAACATTAAAACGAAGCAAAGGAACTGTATGCTGACTTCAACCTTATCTGCCTGTCTCCGTTTCAGTCTATCCAAAATCAAGCCGCGTATTGACATGATTGTTGCTAAGAGACATGTTCAAGTTTCGCACTAATTGTTTTTTTTTTGTTAGGCATTTTACTCGTTTATTACAGTAATCTGTGAATTCGATTAGGTTCATGTTCTTTTCGTTATTGTTTGTAGCTCTTATTTTGTTTTTATTATGCAAGGAAAGATTTTTATGACGTTGCGATTAAACATGTTTGTTTTCATTTATTTATCATAGAATCATAAATTACCTATTGGCACTGGCGCACTTTGAGTTTTACTCGACTTAATACTATTACAATTGGTATGATTTCTAACAATGATACAGTTTTGTTAAAAAATTCGTTTTTTACTGAAATTCTTTTGTTTTTTGCAGGAAATATTATATTAAACATTTTATGTAAAATTAAATAAAGGGTTCCGCGGAAAACTTGAATTTTTGAAAAGGGTTCCGCCACTAGAAAAAGGTTCAGAAGCACTGACCTAGTGTATAACTTACATGACAAATGTAAATGATCTTTTTTACATAAGTTAAAAAAAACATTTAAAATTGGTTGCCTTATTGACTCTAACCTATAAAAACGATATTTAAACATTAATTAAACGATAAAAACATAGTTACCAAAAATACAAACTTGTGTTACAACAATTTAATTGCAAAAACATATCAGTACTGACACCAAAGCAACAATATAAAGTGCATCATTTGTCTTATTTCGTGTATTAATACTATAAATAAAATAGAGACAAGGAATTCAAAACCAAATTGCCTACAGTTTGAAAATCATTTAATTGTTTCAAAAACAATAAATCAAACTTATATAATTTTTAGTTTATCAGTAATATATTTTAACTATATTAGGTTAAGTTAATTTTAAACAGAAAAAATTTGTTTACAACTTAAAAAATAAATCTAACTATATAAAAATAACTCTTTAGAATCTTTTAAAGCTTTCTCGGAATTGGTTAATATAGTTCTAGTCTACTAAGAAAAATTCTAAGTTAACTAGATGATAACTTATGTTCAAACCAGAAATTAATATACAACTTATTACTAGTAATTAGTAAAATACTGAATTTAACAATTTATTTAATGTAAATATGTTTTACAAAACCATTATTCTAATGAACATTAACAAAATTTAATTCTTGTTGTTTTGAATTTAACTAAAGTACATCAATTAAAAGAACAAAAGTGTTAAAATTAAGTCAAATTTGTACAGCTATATTACTAAGCTTATTTTAATTAAAATAATCATAAGTGGTTACTGACTGAAAATTTTTGAACTACAAAGTTTTATAAAGATTTTAAAAAAAAAATTTAATTGTAAAGAAATTATCAACTGTCTAAAATTTGATTGAACAAATTTTTGTTAACGCTAAATCATTATGTATAGATCCATCCAATCACATCAATTAAAAACATTTAAAGAAAGCTAAAGAGAAATAGTAACTTATTACTGTTATTTAACAGTATATAAATAAAAATTGACACCAGAAAATAAGTATTAATAAATATATTTTAGAAAGTGGTATATGATTTTTAATTGTAAAACGAATAAACTATGTTATTCCTTACGTAATACATTTTTATTTAAACTGAGTTATAACAAAATAGATATATAGTATTACAAAACTTATATTAATTGGTAGCTCTTCAAGCAACTAGTTTTTCAAAACAAATATTTAGCAATTTTAGCAAACTAATACAGCAGTTAAACCAAAGACTAACTTATAAATACTAAAACATTGGTACTCATATAATATTGTATACAGCTCGCTGCTAATTTTTGTTTTACTTAAAAAAATATAAGAAAACTAATGGATAAGGCAAACTAAAACTTAGATAATTTGAAAACTTTATATTATACTTTTTAAAGAACTAAGGTCTATCTTTTTAGTTTTAACTTATAATATGAAATTTTAGTACCTCAAAATTAGTTCTCTTTTTTTCGTAAACTTATAACACAATAAAAGTTTACTAAAAGTATCAAACTATGCAAAAGTATTCTCAAAAATAAGGAAATTAAACTTGCCAAACAGCTTGTATAAGTAACCTTATAATTACAACTAGTTTTTTTATGTTGATTTTAGGAAAAAAAAACCATTGATATTATTCAAATACAACAATATGATAATTGTATTAATTATTTTCTCAATGCTATCACACATACTTTTTTCATCAACAAAAAATTATATTTCTTGTAAATTTAAGAAATAAACCACAGTTTTCACATTCACAAAATTAATCAAAAAGTACAATATATTTTAAAGCTACCTAGAAATTTTAAAGTTAAAAAGCATGTTGGTTTTCGACTAATGAAATAATTCAGTTGTATCAAAAATATATTATGCATTAAACTCTAAGTTACTATTTTAAAAAAAATGAATTTTTAATAATCTTATAAAATTTATAAGTGATAAAAAGGAAGTATTTATACTTAAAAAAACTTCTTATAAACATCCTAATAATCTTAAAATAGTATAGTGTAGGCAACAGCTTTAGAAGTTAAATAGTCATGTTCCTTTTTTTATTTAAAAATAAGAAAATCAAATGTGAAATATTGACTAAACATAGCAGATTACATTAACAATTTCTGCGTTGTTTAACAGTTATATTATCAATTTGATATTACTCCAATAAGCGTATAAAGACATAACATATTAAGTAAGATTAATACTTTTTACGTATTTAATGAAACTGACTTTTGACACAAAGCATTAATAAAAAGTAAACTTCAAAAAAAATATCAAATTTATATCGAATTCATCAGTTGATAAAGAGCAAATACTGCAGGCAAATATTAAGCGAATAGTTAAGGTTTATATACTTAATAAGCCATTAAAATTAACTTGCATTTTTTATATAGTCAGAACCAAAAACAAAGACAAATATTAAGAGCTTGGCGAACGAATCGCAAAACTTAATTAAAACTCGATAACTGTTAGTATTTGTTTCTTAAATTTACTTTTTAATTTTTTTAGTCGTATAAAAAAAATATAATTATAGATTTTACGTACTATTTATTTATTTTTTGTAAACCAGGTCTTTAGACCAAACTTTTTACTTTTTGAGCTTTTTAACTTTTATTCTATAAGCAATAAATTTTATTATCAAGTAATTTTTAAAAAATCCAACAAACTTTTTATAGAAACTAATATTAATACTAATGTTAGAATAGCTTTAGTTTCTTTTTAGATCAATAAATGATGACTTTATAGTATCGTCTTTTTTTTAAACTAAATTAAATTTATTTCTACAATTTTTATAGTCCCGATACCATAAATTCGGCAAAAAGAAGAAGAAAGAACTTTCTCGAGATAAATAAAAAATATTAACAAAAAATATTTGCACGACAAAAAAGTTATTAATGGTTTATAAATAAACATTTTTTTGTTTAATCTAAGTGCAAATAAATATAATTCAAGACTATTGTTCAAAAAGTACAAACATATTTAATTGTATCGACTATTAGCTTTAATACTATACAAAATTCCTGAACAAATAAAAGTTAAATACACTGCAGAAAAAAATAAACAGAAAAAAAATTAATAGCTTAAATTTAAAAAAACTTGCATGATTTGGTTTCATAATTTTTTTTAATAGTCAAAAGTACAATTAAAGGAAAATGTTGAAGTGCTTGGAAAAATAAATAAATACTATAACTCTAACTCAAAAGCAATTAATATTAAAACTTTTTATATATGTTTTTCTATTCTTGAAGTGTATGAAAATAAAATTATATCTTTTACACAATATGTATTTGTAGTGTACTAAACCAAACATTAAACTGCATCTGCGATGTATGAAAAACATTTTTTTTTCATAAATCTGTTGCTTAGACTAAACTGTTTTTCGCTTATAACTTTGGTTTTTTAATAAACAATTTACTTATTAAACACAATTTAATAAAGTTTTTATTATATACTATTTTTAAAACTAATTAACTTGATTTTTAACTTTAACTAATATAATACTTTGTTTAAAATTTGAAACTAAAATAATTCTATTTAGTTTTTACAGCTAATCAAACGTCTTCTCAATTTGAACGAGTTGAAAGATAAAAAGGAATTAAAGGGTTAAGAGTTGTGCGTACTCTCCAGAGGTAAGTATTAAAAATCTAAAGCTGATAGAGAGTATTAAAAGAAAGTTAAATATGGAAATTAAAGTAATTAAAATGAAAACAAACGTCTACAACTTTAAAAAAAAAAGTTTATCAGCAACTTTGTTGAACAGATTGATAATCGAATCCTGGACTTTCGTAAAGAAAATCAAAATTTATTAAAAGTAACAAGCAGTTATATGATGAGTATTTGCCAGCTAGAACTTTTACCAATGTGCTGATTTTAGACAATAAACTTTGGTAAAATACTTTAAGCTATTTTAAAATTAAATAAATTTTTGAAACCGAAAAAGTCGCTTTTTATACTACTTATTTTTTAGTTATTTTTGTCAGTCAATACATTCAGATAGTCTGGTATTAATTTTATTATTTAAAAATATTAAACAATATTTAATCTATTTATTTTAGATTTTATTATACTAATAGAAATGTTTGACGAAACTAAGTACTTCTAACTTAAGTATAAATTAACTTTTTTATATCATGCATTTTTTGCAAAATATTTTTTTTTTAAATGCTAAACTTAAATATAAACCAAAACTTATATTTTTAAATCACTCATTTTTTAAATTTTACAACTTTTACAAAAACTATCGACTGTTTTTAAAGGCGATGAAAAACGTCTATTGTTTGTCAATAATTTTTTGACTGTAAAAAAAAATATATAGACTTCAAATGATAGTAAGCTTTATTAAAAACTTAATAAGTTAAAACTAAATAACGTTAGTTTATATTTTAGAATAGTTTTTAGAGGTACATGCGTTCTATTACAGTGACCTTCACAATGTGCACCTATGGTAACTAGTGTACATATAAGTTATTTGCTGAAAATTGAAAACTTTTAAAAATAAAAATTATTTTCAAAATGACGTTTACGTTGTCTAAGTCGGTTACAAAAATCTAATTATAATTTAAGATAGCTTGTTTCTTACACATTTTTTAATTTTTTAACACTCAAACATGAGTATATTAGAAATTATGTGAAATTATTTATACTTTTTGTACTTTAGTGTTCATAGAATTTAGATTTTAGTAGCTTGGTGTACACAGATTTATAAAAAATTTAGTACACTGTTCTATACAATGAAAATTATTTTAATAACGCTAAAGATTAAGAAACATTTTTGCTGAAATTTTTAACTTCGATTTTTATTTGATTAGTTAGTAAAGTAAAGATAAAAAAAAAAGTACGAGTTTAAATATTTAGACAACATTTTTTGAATTATCAAAATTTTTAAAAGTTATTTTAGATTATAGCTTAAAAAAAGCTTATTTAATTACGTTTTAAAATTCTACCACAACTTAACTACCTAAAATTAAGTACATATTATTTGTATTATACAAATAGTTATACCCAACTTGACTTACAAATTTTATCCAGCAATTGCCTGGCATCTAGAATTAAAATATTAGTTTCTTTTTTAAAAAAAAAAACTAAAATTTTTTTTAATGATAATTTTCAATTTTCTTATTTAATAAAGTATTTTAATAGTTACAGCTAAGTTTAATTTTTGTTTGTTAGGTGTTAAACTTAATAAATGTTAATAGTTAAAAAGGTTCCTTTCATGAAAAATCTTAACTATATTCATTATAAGTATTGTATATTTTTATTATTTTATTTTAAACTTATTTCTTTACACAAATGCAACGACGTTTCACCCATAAGGGATCCTAATGCCTGCAAAATAAAATAAAAATTAGACGATGGATTACTAAATATGTATAATAATTCAATAAACTATTATAAAATTCAAATTAAAAGTCATAATATCAATACAGTATTATTATCAAATAATAAAGTTAACAAAATTAAAAACACAATAATAATAAAAAAAAAAACTAAATAGAATTTATACTTACAATAGTTGATATGTTTTATAAAGGTTTAGATTTAGCTTATAACAACACAAAACAAAGTGGCATTAAACATTAAGGGTACAAGCAAAATCAAAAATGAATGATAAAAGTTTTTAAACGCTAAAGTTTAAAAAAAATTTCCCAGAGTGCGGGCAGCTGTAGAAGAGCTCTTGTTTTGTTTTAAATTCGTTTCTTGTTAGCAAGTGCTTTTTTCCATATTGCAAGTCTTGCAGATTTACGTATATTCTTTTTTTCTCTAATCTTATGCATTGCCTTTGTGTAAATAAATAAATTTAATACTAACTTTGTGTTGCCTTTGTGTAAAAAAAAATTAAAAAATAACTTTGTCTGCAAAAAGAAAATTATTAATTTTATATAAAAATTTTTGTAAAAAAGTTTAAAGTTTAATATGATTTACATCATAAATTTTCTTCGTAGTGCTACAAGTATTTTTCTTTTCGTTTTTAAAACAGTTTTAAAAAGTTTCTTAAATAACTATTTTTATTGTTGGTAGAGTAAAATCTGTAAGAATAATAAATTAAAAAAAAAACATATCAAATATAGTAGTTAAAATTAATCTACAATTATATGTAGGCAAAACTTTTGCCAACGTATAATGTTTTGTACAATTTTACTATTTACATAAAAAGTTAGCAATTAAAAATCTATGTTTGTTATTTAAATCAGTGAGAGTTATTTAAAATAATCAGTTTATGTAAAATTTATTTCAAACAAATATTTTATTCAAAAATATATTAATTAAACCAGTTTTTAAATACATTTTTTGCTGAAAGTTTGAGTTCAATTCAAAATACAATATTTTTTACATCTTAGATTTTTTGAAAGCCTTTAATACATCAAAAAAAGAAGTTTTATTAACATTGTTGTTTAAAGTTATATAATTCTACAACAGAAATGAGTTATTAGTAATGTAATAAATAATTTACTAATATTAATCTGAGCTAGCATAATGACCATTTAAACTATATAACAGCTAAAACTATATAAAGTGTTTTTCCATTGCTACTTGTTAGTTTATTTGCTTATGACCACTGCGTAAGTGATAAACATTTGCATAGCAATGAGTTCATATTTTTTTTATATTTTAATTATATTTATATTGGCTTTTTACATGATACGTTATAGTTTGCAAGTATAAAATAATGTTTTAAATAATCTGTTGCTTATGTACTTTGATTTGTAAAGCAAAGAAGGACAGCTTACAAATGTCAAACAATTTCTTTTTACTACTTTATTCAACTCATTTTAGCTTTAGTGAATTGTTTTTATTGTGTAAATACTAACGATTGATTAGTTGACTTGTATAAACTGTTACGTATTTTGAATGTTTAGATCTCCATTTTATATAATGTTGTTGTAAAAACTTTGTTAAATTTAGTATAAATAGTTTGTTATTATTTAACTTATTCATTCAACAATTATGGTACCAACACATGCTGGTCAAAATTACGGATCTACCTTTCTACATGTAGATAAAATTTAAATACTTTTTATATCTGTTTATGAATAATTGTTTTACGACTTTTATTTATTACGTGGAAAGTGAGTTAGAGTAGATTGTTAATTTAATAAACTAACTATATTCTTAATACACATAGCAATTAAAGTAAATTATTACATAAATTAAAGCTTTTTAGTGTGAACCGTTTCTCAACCCGAAAAATTTTAAAAATATATTTTGAAACATTTTAAGAAATTTAACTTCTAAACAAATTAATTAAGAAAGTTTGATGTTCATAAGAACAGAAGTGTTAATTTTAATTGTAAATTCCTATGCATCGTAACTTTTTGATCATATAATTGAGTAAAACTTACTTCTTTTTAATGTTTATAGTAACTTGATTAAGATTTGACACTAAACTTATTTTAACAACTAGTTCAAAACCTCAGTTTAATTGGTTAAGTTTATAAAGATAATTTTCTTATCTACAGATATTTTTTTTTCATTATAATAAATTGTAATAATAAACTGCTTTTTAATCGATAAATGAATTACTCTTATTAACGAAAATGTAATTTATTAGCGTAACATGAGAAACCAGACAAAAAAGTTTTAAGCAAGAAAATATATAAACAAATAAAACATCTAATGTAAACTACAATAATTTGACATAAATTTTAAAAATGTTACATTAACAGTTAGACAAAACATACTAACTTTAAGTTATTAAAACTAGTTTCAACTTAAAAACTCTTGTTTATTCTAAATTTTTATTGGTAAAAACTACTCTAAAACGTCAAATTATCAGCTTAAAACCTTTAAATAATAGAAAACATAAACTACTGCTTTATTAAAAAATTTTAAGTGTTTACAGCTAGAACACTTCATTAACTTTATAATTAAAGTTTATCTAATTAATAAAAAATTTCAAATTTATTATTTATAAATTGATAAGAAGATTAAACTTTACAATCATAAGCTACTCTGAAGATATAAGGTATGAATTATAAGATTATACTTTATACAATTACTATCCTACCACTATTAAGTTAAAATATACATTAGTTAATTACAAGTTGAACATTCTTTTTAGGAAGCTTACAAGAAAGCAAGGTTTGTTTTAAAGTTTTAAATTAGAAGTTAAACAAATGTACAATTTTATTTTTACTTTTTGCTAAACAATATAAAAATGGAAAAAATGCTCAACTGAAATAACTATTTAAAAATAAAATTAGTATGAGATTTCCTAGCTTTTGTTTTGTTTTTTGATAAATGTTTTTGAGAACTTAGCCGCATTTTATCTGTGAATATCTATGACAATGAAAATTTAACTTCAAAACAAGAAAATAAAGCAATTGATATTTTATGTTATATTTATTTTCTAAGAGTAAAGAAAATTGATATTATAAAACTTTATGTTTAGAAATATTTATACAGTTTGAACAGTTTATAATTATTATCAAACTTAATCAGGCGTAAAATCTTCAAACTTTAATTTTTTTAAAAGAAACGTGCAAGTTGAAGTTAATCTAACAACTTTCCGAAAATAACTTTACGCGGGTGCATGTATTGAAATTTGCTATGGTTTGTATTTAGAAATAGTAACATAAATAATACTGTTGAAACTTTTGTTTTGTGATTAACAGATCGATTAACTCTTAGTTCATGCAAACAAATATCCAAGTTTTATTTTACTTCGAAAAAACACACATAAAAAGACGTATTTGTTTTAAAACTATTTAGTCTTATTATAAAGAACCAAATATTTTTACTATTTAGAGCTACAAAATATTCTTTTATTTTGTTCTTAAGTTATAAAATTTCACAAAAGTTTTTCAACCAGAAATAAAGAGCAATATTTACTAAAAATAATTTATCTAAACATCAATGTGAAACAAATTTTGTTCTTCTAACATAATTAATCTCTAAAATATTATCAGTTATCATACTCAATTAAACTAAATTTTCTTAAACGATGTTTTAACCGTCTTTATATATCAATACTTTTTAAGCAGTATTACAAAATTTTCAGTACTTATGTATAGTTTTTGTAGTTTGATTTATAACAACATTTGCTAAACTATTTCACAAAAATATCAACTTTTTAAAATTAGGTAAGATAAATACAGAATAGTCATTTTTTTTATCTACACTTGAATAAACTTTTTAAATTTGTTTTAATTATAATGTTTGTACATAATTAAATTTTTGTACTATATAAATCTAGTGGCCTAAATTCATAAAAAATCAACAAAAGCAATTAAAATTAAACAACAATAGGGCAGCAAACTAAAACTTTTTTAGTTTTTGAATTTTCAATAGGGTTATATTAAGTCAATTTTACCATCGCCTTTTAGCACTTTGTATTCTATATAATAATATATATATATATAGTAGTTAAACATTTAAAATGTTTCGATTCGACTTTTCTTAATTTAACTAATTAACTTTAAAATTTCAACTCTTTATTCGTATTGTGACTTAAACAATTTTTTTTGACCGTCAATAAAAAAAAATAGCAAACTTCATCTTTGTATGAGTATGTAAATTGTCAGCTGTAAAACTTGTTGTGTATATTTTAAAAATATAAGTATTTATTTAGTAAATAAGCACAAAAATAATACTTTCTTTAAGTAATTAACATTTTTAATATAAAATAATAATTTTTGAAACTTTAAAAGATATAACTAATTAAATTATAGTTCAAAAATTAGTTTTTTTTAATGTAGATTAAACTACAAAATTTTTCATTGTTAACGATATAAGAATCAAATAATTCTTTCCAAACTACATATTTAATTTATAACACAACATAATATTTGTAGTAGATTATTTTTACTGATTACAAACTTTACAATAACTAAATTTTATAGGTTTGTTCTCTATTGAAACTACATAAAACTTAAAACATTTAGATCCGGAAGCTGAACCGACCGGATCTTTATTTGAAAAATTAAATTCCGGAGTCATATCCGGCCGGATCTTAAGTTTCAAAAAGATCAGGAACCGGCCGGATGTAAAAAAGAGGAACCGATAGATCACTAGTTTAAAGTTAATTAATAAACATTTATGTTCCAAACGGTGTTTTAATTTAAAGACTAAGTTTTAGTGTACTAATTTGATCAGTCAATTAAAGTTGATAAATATTTAAACATTTTGGTAGTTTTATTTATGCTTTTTACAATGTAAATGTTATTAATAAAATCAAAGTTACTCTAATTTTTACTTGTTTGCAAACAAATCTTTCGCTTTGCTATAACTAAAAATATATTTATGTTATAGTTGCTTTATATTGCAAAAAAAAAATATTTGTAATACTTGTCATAATAATGACTAAAATTTAAGGAGATGAAAAATAATTTGCTTAAGGTTTAAATACCAAACTTTTATTAAGCAACAGTTTAAGTTGACTGAGTTTACTGTACAATAAGTTTATACAAAAAGTTAAGCAAGCTGTTTTATGCCATTAGCATTTAAAAGAAACCAAAAACAGTTTAACATTTTCTTAAACTTATACCTAGTTGCTCATGTCAACTTTTAAAAAATATAAGTTAGTGCCAAATTAAAACATAAAATAATCTAAACTATATAAATGTAACAAGAAAACTTTTGATTGTGTGTTTAAAAACTGACGTCACTAGACAACGAAAATAAAAATGTTCAGGTTTTTTGATAAAAAGTTAAACTGTTTTACTGTATAAAAATTATTTATTTAAAAACATTTGGTTTAGTACAATCAAAATTTCAATGATATAATTAGAGTTAAATAAAAACTTTATTAAAAAGCTCCATTAAAACAGTTTTATATGTCATAACAAATAAATAAATAAATTGGTTCAGCTAATCCTATATTTTGAAATGTTTAAATTTTAAGAACCTTTTAGGAGATTATAAATTGTTAGTAAAATAGTTGTACCCCTTAAAAGAAATACTATACGTGGCTACCAGACTACTCTACTAGTTATTTTATTATTTATTATATTGTTTATTTCATAAGTGAAGTAAACCAGTGCCTACGCATTAAATTTTTTAAGGAGTAAAACATTTCAACATTTTCTAATTTACAGTAACATCAAAAATCCCCTTACTCAATTTATTTTAACAACATTTTTTTTTAATAGTTTAGTTTTCAAATTTTTAATAAAAGTATATTTTTTTTTAGTTTTTTTTTTAGTTTATTATATTAAAACTATTTTGAACGTCTAACGTTGAAACACGTAGTTATATTAACAGTATATTTTCGTTACCAGGCAAATGCTTGTTTGAACTTTATAGATTCGTGATACACTTCATAATTACATACTCATAACAATGAGTAAAATTACTTAAAGTTTTTATAACCTTAAGTAATGTCCTTTAAGCTATAAATACCGATCCTTTGAAAATTAGAATTTCAAAATATTTTATTCACCATACTGATATGAATTGAGTTTACATAGCTGAATGGTAGTAAAAGCTTAAAGATAAGACTATAATGTAAAAAAAAAATTACATAATAAATTACGATTTATTAACTTTTTATTTTGAAAACTGAACTCAATAAGTTAACTTTAAATAATATTCAACTTACCAGAGATTTAACTTGTATAATACTCTTCAGAAAATTACGTGCATACATTAATTTATAAGTCGTATATATACCTGTTTGTTAATCCAAAAGTACTTGGTATTTGTTTATAACGTCATTATAAATAAAAATGTACACTTATTTTTTTCTAAATTTGTTATTTGTTAATTTTAAATGTTTATATAATTTCCAAACAAATAACATAAGTCAAAAGAAGAAATCCTTGTAAAACGTTTATAAAAACACTAATATTTAAAATTAAAAAAAAAACTATTACATGTTTTGCAATAGTTATAGTTTAAATTCAAAAGTTTTGCTAGTACTTTCTAAAAATACTCGTGGTTTAAAGATTTTTCAAGCTTTAACAATACTATTTTTAAGCTAACAAAAAAAAATATTTTAAAGAACCTTAAATTTATATGTATTCTTGACTATGGTGTATATTTCTTGTATTTAAATAGTAAGATATAGTATAAAATAAATTGCTAAGTAAAAAGTTCCTTTCAATTTTTATAACACCTCTAGCTCACTGACTACGTAATAAAATATAACTTTAATAGGTTTGTGTAAAATATGATATATAATACTTCTAAATTTTAAATAATTATCTAATCCTCTTCCTAAAAATTTTGACCAGACTCAACTGGTATCATAACCAAATTAAGTTTAATAGTATTTTAAGTTGTGTTTGATTAAAATCTTTTAAAAAACTTATATGAAGTATATATAGACAAGTAGTGAAGATTAAAAAGACTGTTACATATTGTATAAACCAAAAAATCCTTTTATTAAAAACTGCAATAACAACTGTAATATATAAAATTATGTAATAACAACAGAAAAACAAATCATAATCTAATAGTTAGTTTTTGTTAACTGTTAAACATTAAAAACTTACAAATAACACTTGAAGTGAATAGAACATTAACAAACTTGTTTTAGCATTTTAGTTTTGTTTAATATTTTTTGGTTACTATCTGTTTAAAATATTAATCCGTAAAAATATATTATATTACTGTAAAGCAGAATTTATACTTAAGAAATTATGTTTTATTGAATCAAAGGTTAAGTAACAAATTATTCTTTAATAAAAAATAGATTCATGTTAAAATTTAATTTAAGCTGTTTTATAACATTTTTTTTTATATTTTAAAATTATACTCGTATTTATTTTGAGGCAATAAAACCGTAAATACAAAAAAAATTATTTGCTTTCAAGTATTTTTTAAAGTTCTAAGTATAAAATAACGACAAATTCAAAAATGATAAAGTTATACGATGTACATAAAAAGTTATTTTAAATTTATTTTCGAACAGTAAAACAATCTTAATTCACTTTAATTAACAAGTAACAAGTGTTATTAACAAGTGCATAAATTTTCTTAATGTTTAGTTGTTCAGTTGTTATAATAAAATTACACAAAGTTATATCATAATCTTACTCTGTTCTCTGACAATTTTGAATTATGTGATAACAAATATGTTTTACTTTTGAAATTTTTTGTATGATAATAAAGTTAGTTAATAGTATTAATTTTAAAAATATATTTAATTTTAGTGATAGGTTTAACTTTAAATAATAAAAGTTGTTGAATTGTTTTAAAATATTTTACTAATGTGATTATTAACGTGTAACAGTTTTTTTGAATTTTAAGCTGTTTTCAATAAGAATTTATTTAAGTTATAATTTTTGCATGGTACGCAAATCAAAATTTATAAAAAGTTTATAAAATGTTTTTTATTTTAATATATATATTTTTCTATTTTCACAAATGCGCGAATGAAATTGTACTTTAAAAAGTAAAGTTCTTATCTAAGATTACTTAAATGTAAAAATTAAAAAAACTATCTTTCTTGTGTATTATGGATTTTTATATTAAATTTATAATATTTGAATGATATTTTGTGTTGTGTTAGTTCTTTAGTCAAGTTATTTTTTACATTTTAGGTTCTTTTATCTAAAAATATAACACGTTGAGATTAATGATATAGTATATCACTTATTACATTAAGTCCAACATTTATCTAGTTATGTATTAATAAACAAATGGGTGAAAGACTATTCAAATTTGGACAAATCAGGTTCTTAAAAAATGTTGGGCACAACTTGAAAAGTATTGTATACTTTAAAAAGTAAAAACCATATATGTAGGTCTTATTGGTATCTACAAACAATTTTATTTTTTCAATGTTTTTCTTTAAATATCTCTTGAAATACAACTTACACACATTTAATGAGTCTAAACCAAAGTTTGTAGAAAAAAAAATTAACTAAAGTTAAACGGTTTTGTTTATTAATTTAATTGTTATCACCAATAAATACTTAAAAATTCTCTCTGTAACCTAGACAATCTTATTAATATATTTATTTAAAAAGTTTAAACTTATATTTTAAAGATAATTTTTTCTTAATAATCGTTTCTTTTACAGTAATTACAAAAAAAAAAGTTAAAGTTTATAAAAACGATAATCGTTAGCATAAAATTGTCCGTTGCAAATTTATTGTTTATAAATTGTTTACAAATTATAATATATAATGTTCGTTGAACATAAAAAAAGCGCTCAAAAATTTTGGTTTAAGGACTTGGTGTACAAAAGAACCTTTTGGTTATCGAGTCGTAGACCACATTCTTATTAAGTTTCTTACGAGCTTTTACACATAGTTATTTTTATTTAAATATTTAATCTAAATAGTTTCTCTCAATGATAAAAATCTGTAATTTAAGAAATACAGAAGTATACAAATGTTATAAAGCAGTTGTTATAATAAGTTTCAAGAAACGAAAAACATCTAGCAAAAACTGTAGGTAAAAGTAAGTAAACAGGTAAAACTATACCAAAACAGTAAAAACTTTGTATTTTTTATAAAGTCTTTTACAAAGGTTTAATAAATAAAATATTTTTTAAATGTTAGATTGTTTCATTTTTCAAATTTGTATTTTCAGAGTCTCATAACGACAAATGTATTCCAAAAGATTAAAGTTGTTGTTTTGTAAATAAATTAATTTGTACTCCTAACTACGTAATAAATTGAAACAACAACATAACTATTTCTAAGCAAGTATATATTCTGTACAAACTTATATCAAATGTAGAAATTGGTTTCTAACAATTTTAACCAGCACATGTCTTGCTATATGATTTCTTAAACAAGTTTTATTAATTTTAGAAGTATAATAATTTAAAACACTTAGTCAAACTAATTTTGAAGTATATACTAACAATGCAATAAGTAGAAAAAAATATTTCTATTAATTTAAATGCAACTCTAGTATATTAAATAAAATCTGCTTAAAACTTCACAGTTCAAACAAATATATTATATAATATAATAGTAAACATATTATGTATTCAAGCATTTGTCAAATCGTTTTTAAAAAGTTTAAGCGTATTAATTTAGTTTATCAAACAATATAACAAACTTAAAAAAATGTTTAAGCATAAGTAAATTTATGAATATGTTTCAAAAAGTTTGTAGTTAGAGAAAAAAGTAAATAATCAAGTATTAAAACTATAGTTTAAGTAATCACTTAACATAGAGTATAACAAAATTTAATTTTTAATTCAAAAAAGGACTTTCTATTTTTTAATAAATTTGATTTTAAAAAAGAAAAATAATTTAGAAAGAATAAACTAAACTGTAAAAATTTTTGAAAATACTTGTATATAACTTATCATATAATTACGGTGCAATTTTTAGACCTAAATGATAAAGATTAGATGTGTATAAATATAATTAAAATTAATTTAATAAAAAGACTTTACACACAATTAATAATATAGTATGTTTCTATATATTTAATCAAATGTTAAAATAACGGTTAACATGCTAAAGTAGAAGTTTGTAGAGTTGTTAAACACAACTTAAAAACAAAACAGTAATCTTAAGATTTTTACAGTGTGCTTTTTATCAGAATTTGTTCTTTAGTTTGCGTAACTACCAAATAACAGAAAACAAAATAACAGAAAACGAACAGGTAAGAAATGCTACTAAAAAAATTGTTAGACATCGACTTAAAAACTTAAACTAGCAACTTAAAAATTACAAATAACTTATTCAATTGTATTTTTAGTAAAATAATTATAACAGTACTGATATAAAGAAAAAAATAACAAATGTATTGATTAGTTCCTATACTACTACGTATACTTTTTTTGAATTAAAAAAATAGTAATGTTAAGCAAATAATAACAATTACTACAATGAAATGTTCAAACAGGTAAACTTGTACTATAATAAAGTACTTAATTAAAATAACAAACAAAATTATTTTTACATTGTACATAAAATATACAAGTTTGTACCGATTGACAAATGAAAGTCTTCAGAATTTTGATCATCACATGTCTTTTATTTAAGCGGTAACTATAGATTGTTATAATGTTAGACTTGTAAATTTTTTTCGTGTAGTAAACAAGTATAATTTTACTCATGATAAACGAATGAATTTATGAAACTATATTTAAGTTTTTATATTATCAAATCTATAACTTTATGTTCGTTAACAAGTTAGCCCTCGGTTGAAAATAAAAAAACTTACAATCATTTGTTTTTGTTTAACACTCAAAAACTTTATGACACTTATAGTACATATTACTTAATTTATTTGTGGCACTAATTTTGTTAGATTTTCCACTTGTGAAGTAGCAAAAGAGAGCTTAAAAGTGAAAAAACAATTATTTTATTAAATTCATTTTAAATTTTGACGAGTTATACTAATTAAGCAAATTTTAATAACTGTTTTGTAGAAACTTAAAACAAATACTTTGTTTAATGAAAAAATCTATGTGTACTAAGACTGCTAGTCTAAATATTATATTTTATAGTTGTATTAAGATAATGATACCATGCATGTGCTAGTTAAAATTTTTCGAAAAATGTATATTAATTAAAATACATACTTTTTATATATTTGTTTATATATAATTGTTTTGCAGTTTCCAATTTCGTACCTAGTTAGTGAGTTAAAGATAGATGCTCGAGAAAGTTTGAATATCTATATATTTAATACTTTATAATACATGGTTTTGTAATATAAATTAGAATCATAAATAATAAATTAGTTTAATAAGAATTTAGTTTCGTTTAGTGTTTGTTTGATTTACGATTTTTTTGAAAATTTAATTTTTAGATAACTTGTACCACTTTAAAACAAAACCTTTACTTAAAAAATATTTTTTGTTAAAATCATTGAATAACGACTAGAAAAATATCATGTTGTAACTAAAACTGTAACTATTGAATATTCTTACCTTGAAATTTAGCCAGTAAATACAAAATGCCTGCCGACTTTTGCTTTAAAGGTTTATCTAATGCGAAATTGCTTAAATGCAAAATAAAATTATTACGTAATCAAAATGCCCACAAACATGCGCTTAAACTGTATAGATTTTATTAAACAAATAAAACACTATTATGACTATGAACAATTTTTTTTTTGTAGAACTGTTAAAAACAGTTCGAAACCTTTTTAATACTACTAAGCAAACTAAAAAATGAAATGTTGCTATTTTTTTGTAGTTATATATGTTCATTATATCATGTTCAGAAATATTTGTAAAACTTATGAAAACAGTTTTCGAAATTTGAGTCCTTTAGTCAATCAAAAAATAACTGTATAACTTAGTATATTAAAGTTTACAAACCAAAAGGTAAATAGAACATGATAGTCGGATAATATTATAAACAGTTGCTTATAAATAGAAAACTGGCGAAGCTAAATGAAGGTAAATTGCTTATCTTAAAAAAAACAAAAAGATTAAAAATCATTTATTTACAGTTTTTGTTTGCTCTTCAAAGTTAAGCAAAATATTTAGTTATAAGAATAATTAATACCTTTTTCGTAAATTAAAAAAAACGTAGATAACTATTCCAATTAAATGAGAAAAATGAAAAAAGAACTATTATTATTTTAAGACTATTTTATACTTGTGTTTCGATGATTTGCGAAATGACTTTTTTTATCTATAGGTTATCTTATTTGTATAAACAACTATATAGGCGCCAAACGTTTTACAGTAAATGTGTCAATAAATACTTTATAATTAATGTTTGTGAGGTTTTAATATAAAAATTGTTTTTTAGAATTAAATAATCATGCATGAATTTTTATTACCTTTTCTAACGTATATATTTTAATACTTTTGTCGTAGCAATGGACAAATGTAGGGCTTTCTAAGCAGAGTGGCATAGTATAGTTGTATAAAAAATATAAAGTTATTGGTCATATATTATATTTTTAGAAGTTTACAATGTATGAAAAATAACTTTAGACTTAAATTTGAAAACTTTAAATATTATTACTCAGTTTTAAATGCTCGTTACTGATATAATTCAAGAATAATATTTAAGATTATCTGTCAAAAAATTTATAGTTATAAAGTACTGATTTTTTTTCAATATAGAACTTTAGCTACTTGTATATTCGAAAACGTTTAATTAAAAATAGTGATTATTAATAAAAACATGATTAAATTAATAAATTTTAAAATTTTGCTTTAAAATGTTTTGTAGTTTTTAGCACCATTAGTACTAAAGTATCTTTTTTAAAAAAGTAACATAATATATCAAAAGGTTAAACTAATTTTAATAAATTTTTGATATATTACTAAAGCAACGTCATGTTACTAATGTTGTGTGGGAAGTTTTAGTTAAGTTAAATTATCAAAATTTCAAAACAGTTTTTGAATGACAAAGTTTTAAAATGAAAATATATTGCTAAAAACTTTGATTTTTTTTTAATATAAACTGTAAACCTATTAAGACGGTTAGAAAGAACTTTTCAAAACACAAGTATGCTTGACAAAAAGTTTTAATCTTATTAAAGTTGGTTTTATAAATAGAATTAAAATATTATAACGCTCGATTTTTGAATAAACGATTTGCAATTAATGTTTTTAAATTCATATTTTAGAAATAATTTTGTTATTGTCAAACTAAATTCGATACATTTTGAATTTCAAAAAAATTGTAAAATAGTTTTTAACCTATTATTGTTGTAAATTATTTGGTTCAGTCAAACAAAAATCAATCCTTTTAAACCATACAAACTTTTCGTTGTTTTTTTTTTAAATTAAACTTGTTTATTAGTTGCCAGACATGCGCTAGTTAAAACTTTAAAATCTTGCAAGAGTGTTAGAACCATGTTATAAATTTAAGTGTGTTTAAATCAGTTGTAATACGAGTTAAACACGTTAAAGTTTGTTTTTTTCTTATTAAACTCACTATTTTTATCACTAGTTAAAATATGAATAATAATATAATTCCTCTGTACGAATTTTACATCTAATTATACATTTTTTTTTATTTCATTTTTTATTAAGTAATTAATCAAAATAAAAAAAGTTTTTAAATCTCAAGTAAAATGTTCAAAGAGTTTTATATTAATTATTCAACATTTTGATGTAAAAAAAAATACCTAATCTAATATTCTGAAATGCAAACTAAAGTTCGTCACCATCTCAGTTATATATATAAATATAATTGTTCTAAGTCAAAAAAAATGCTTTACATCTAATTAACTGCTAATAGAAGTTATTACTAATATTATTTATATGTTTATGACAATTCAAACTATTTTTGTTTTTATCTAAACAAACCCTATGTAGAACTGTCAAAATTTAATTTATATACTTTACTTATACAGTTTTTTGGCTATAATTTACAATAACTTTTTTGTAATTTAAATATGAAAACGTTAGAACTTTGTTTCTTTAATTTTGTTACACAAACTTTAAAGTAAATAAAAGTTAACAGTTTTAAAAAATTATACAGATTTGGTAGAATCTGAAACTTGATTAAAACTGTTAACTTGAATAAAATAAAACCATACGTTTTAATTAACAAAGACATACATGATAACTGTAACCCAAAATAAAACACGTGTAACTTAAAAACAAAGCATTAAACCAAAAATAGTTGTATACAAGTATATATCTGAAATAATTAAAACTAGTAGTAGAAGTTTTTTTTTTTTCCCTAGTAATCTGGCTAAAACTTCTTAGAGAAGTCCCAAACAACTAATACTATTTTTTGTTGGTTATATACCTTCTTTTAAATATTTTGCTTGTTTTTACAGTGTGTATTACGTAGTAAGATGTACAACTTGTTTGAGTTATTATTTAAAATTACTTTTGTCGTCGAAATCAGCATTTAATTAAAATTTAAAAAGGAGGAATACAGACTTATTTAATGTATTATGAAAAAAAGAAAACTTTTAAACAACACTTCAGAAAACGAACAACGTCTTTAGTTTGTGTTATAACACTAGTTGATTCTAACAAAATCGTAGTTGACAAGTTGTAAAGCAATAATAACCATATTTACTTTAGTTGAAGTTTTGTGATGAAGAAATTAAATAAAATAAAAAACTAACAGTATATGCTATGATGTTACTTTTACGTTTTAGTCAAAACTTCTTTATCTTTATTTAAATTTAAGCTTATTATGCTGTTATAGTTAGTCTAAAAAACTTAATTTAAGAAGAAGTATGTTTGTCAAATTTTTAGGCATTTTAGCATTAGAATAAACATTATTGTATTTTTTAGCTATAAAGTAACTTAAATAGTTTATCTTACAAAAAAAAGAAAACTAAAGTAAACTGTTTTGATTATAACTGTAGTAATTGTCATTGAAATATTAAGTTAACTAGGAGATTCAAAATTTTAAAATAATATAAAGAAAATATTTTGTTAAATATGTGTTTTTATGGACTAAGATTTTATTTTATCATTCTACAATTTTTCACCTCGTTTCAAGTTAAAAATTTATGCTGTATTACTTTTGAAAGGGTATTATGCAAATGCTTGTTTTATGTTCAACCAATATTTGAAACGTGTATAAAATTATTTAGAAGTTACTTAATAACATAACAATATTATGATTTAATATTTTAATAACCGTTTTTTTTTGTATTTTATTTTAATTGTTGTGTGTTCGGGTAGAATAGGTATGGCTATGATTTAAAATTTCTGGTAATATAAATTAGGGTTATAAGTTGAAACGTTATCGAAAAATTCTTGTATTACTTTATTTTCAATATTGTTTGTATAATATTCTGAATGTAAGAAATATCTTACTACAGCAGCTGATCAATTTTTTAGCGTAAAAATGTATGCCGTGTTCAATAAAATTAATTCTACTAAGATGATATTGGATTAAACTTATATCAACAAATAATTAAGTGATTAATACAAAATTGTAATTTCTCTGTATCGTAACGAGAACCGTGCAAACTTTATGTATTGAACATCTGAATGTTATTAACATTGACAAAATTAATTTTAAAAATAATTGAAATTTGATTTGTGATGTATTTATTGAGAAACAGACTCACTGTCTTTTGATTATTCAATTTAAATACAATACAAAATAGACTTTTAATGATTAATTATAGATGAGATAGTGATTTTAATGTTTCTGGGTCAACATTCTAAAAATCTCTTTTATACTCAATAAATTACACATTTTACATTAAAGTAATTTTAATTTTAATTAATAATATTTTAATATTTAATAAAATTCAAACACTTAGGTTAAAGAAAATGTTTTATTTAATTAAATTAGTTTAACAATTTTTAAAAATAGGTTATCATAAAAATTACTTATTTTCACTTAGTAATATCATAATAGCAAAATAAAAAGTTAGATTGTTTCAGCTATGTAGAATAGCTATTCAAACTGTAATACTTAGTTCAATTTTTATGTAAATGAATATCAAAAAAATAAAAAATACTACATGTAGTCGATCATTGACCTGAATTTAAATAATGACGTCAGATGTTCATACTTTCATACAAAAATTTATAATAATAAAGAATTTCTTGAGTACTCTCAATAAAAACTGAGTTATTTAGTTAAAAACAGTTAATAACATTTGTTAAGTAGTTTAATAATTCATATAGTAATTGTAAAGTAAAACTTAGAATAATAAATTCACTAAATACATAATAAAAACAATAAATATAAAAATTTTAGAAAATTAGTACTTTTGCATTACATATATAAAAAACTTAAGAGTAAAATTTTGTTTTTTATGAAAATTTTCTACAACTATAAAATCAAGTTGACTTAAAATAAAAATCTTATTTCAAAGTATAAAGTTATACGATATATAATTAATCAAAACACTAATTTTATGCGGACCTTATTTTACTTCAGTATAAACCATAACTAAGTTTTACTTAAGACCTTTTTTTGCTCTTAATTTTAAA
Source organism: Thalia democratica (assembly GCF_965202585.1). Taxonomy (NCBI): domain Eukaryota; kingdom Metazoa; phylum Chordata; class Thaliacea; order Salpida; family Salpidae; genus Thalia; species Thalia democratica. The sequence goes on from NC_139168.1 coordinate 80,782,630, forward strand.
TTAAACAATATCGAGTGTGAGTTTCGAAATTTCGGTGAAGTCTGTACTAGTTTAGTTAGTTAACTGAAATGCGAAATTTATACGCTCTAAGGCTGGAAGTTTTTTTTTTAATTTATTAAAGTATGGCAGATTTTAGTTAAAATTCAAAAATATACTTAAAATAAGTCAATGCTAATCTTTGTCTTCAATAACGTTCAACATATTTCAACTATCATATTATTAAGTGTGGTTAGTATATAGATCTATTGTATTTTGCAATATGTTTTTCTATAGATAGTTTTTAATTATATATTAGAGTAGTAGTTGCGACAAATTAAAAACAATATATTGTATTTTAATTACTAAAAACTTATGCTTGACTAACTTATTAACACTATATTACGTCAGTTCTTAAGTACAAGTTTATCTTTGAAATTTTATAAATATATATTTTTGTTTTATTTTTAAAGTTATTGGTGTCGTAATATGCAGAAAGTTTTTACAGCTATTCAAAATAGCTGACTCAACGTTTTATATGACATGAAAATTGTCGTGACTACTGTAGCTGCTCTGTAGCTACAACTGTTTTATGTAATTAATGTTACATGAAAATAGATCATAACATTTGAAACTTAGTATTATGTATCATTGCTCGTTGCAACGTTTAAAATAATATCAAAAGAATTTTCTTATTTCTAATAAAATTTTCTAATAAACTATAGTTTATAATAAATAACTTAGACCTTTACTACAAATTTTAAATCAGCATATGTTTGTCAATAAATATTTACTTTAAAAACTATCCTTTTTAGTATTTGACATCTAAAAAAGTTTTACTATATTACTCTTGATAAAACTGTTTTGAAATTTTTGCTTTAAGTTATTTATCATTTTGTTTTATTGTTCAAGTACAAATTTTTTTACTTAAAATAAATACTATCTATCTTCTATTTGAACACGACTTGTAATAATTTTATTCGAACTATAACGTTATCATATTAATAAAAGCTTTAGACTTCATTTTTAATGCTTTCATTTTTCAATAAATGATAAAACAAGTTTAACTTATTTTTTGGATCTTTTGATGTTTATACAAGGGGCAGCGCTTTAGGTGAAGCATAAAAGCAGATGATCCTCCTAAAAAAGTAATAAAACTTAAACTAACATTAAAAAACTAATAAAATAAATTTAAAGTAAAACTTTTCTAATAAAAATGTTATAATTGTAGCGTTTTATTACTAATTACTAATATTTAACTATTTGTAAAATGTTTGTAGTCCTAACAGAAATATTACGACTTGGTAATTTGTTTAGTTTACTTATGAAAAGAAAAATAATAACATATAAATACATTATAAGTAAAACAAACCATTGGCCTTACTTAATGTTTATGTTAAGGGGTACAAACTTTTTATTAATGGTTAAAATCTGCTGAAGGTTTTTAAACAGTTTTTATCTAGGATTATTTTTTTAGACATATAACATAATTATATTTATATAACACGTATGTTCTAATTCGCTTAATAAAACACACGACCGCCCATTGCTACGAAAAAAAATCAAAATAAGCGCTCAAATCAAGTTTTATTTCTTATTACGCCTTATACTTTAAAATAACAAACTAAATATTTATAAAGAGGTACATAAACTATACCAGCTAAATAACTCAAGCCGTTACCAAGAAGTTTTGACCAGCATATGTTTGGCAAAAAAATATTTACTTAAAACACTGACATTTTTAGTATTTGACATTTAAAACAGTTTTACTATATAACAATTGATAAAAATATTATAAAAATTTTCCTTACAGTTATTTATCATGTGTTTAAGTATAAATTTTTTTACTTAAAATAGTAGTTGACCTATCTTCTATTTGAACACTACTTGTTATATTTGTATACAAACTATCATGTAGTCATACAAATAAAAGCTTTAGACTTCTTTTGTTTTAATGCTCTCATCTTAAGTTTTTAACAAACTAAATTTCAAAGCATTCTATTTTAAGTGTAATATACATTTTTGTATTTTTAGTGACCAGTTTAAAGAAAAACAAAAGAGTATTTTTAAAATTTTGTTCAACCATCTATCAGTATATTAAAAACAATTTAACTTTTTTTGCTTTATTTTAAACTTTATCTCATGAAACCTTTCAATAAATGACACAAAAAGATTTACTTTTATTTTGCTTTTATTTAATTTTTATACAAGGGGCGTCGCGTTAAGTGAAACATAAAACCAGATGACCCTCCTTAAAAATAATAAAAACTTAAACTAATTTTTAAAGAATAATAAAAAAAATTTAAAATAAAATTTTTTTTATAAACAATTTCTACTTGTAGCGCTTTTTTACTAATTACTAATCTTTAACTATTAGCAAAATGTTTATAACAGAAATATTACAACTTGATTACTGGATAAGTTTACTAATGCAATAAACAGTAACAATATATATACACATTATAAGTAGAGTAAACCATTGACCTTGCTTAATCTTTATGTTAAGGGTAACAAACACTTTATTAAAGGTTAAAACCTGCTGAAGGGTTTTAAATGTTATCAAGTTTTTAATCTATATTTTTTTTGTTAATAAAGTTTTGTTAATCAAACTTTTATTAAATTAGAATTAAACTACTTAATAATTAACTTTATTTAATCAGAAGAATACATTAATATTAAATTATATATTATTTTGATGAATACCTTTAAACAAGAATATAATCTTTATATCGAGAGGCTAAACATTCTTATTTATGTTGTCTAGTGACGTCAGATTTAAACGATAGTTTTTTCGTAACGAATATAATGAACTATTACAATATATTTTTAGTAGTTGTGTATAAGAGTTATTTTATATGTTGCTGCATGCAACGAAGTATAGTTTAACAAAATTAGAATAATTAGTATAATATAAAAATATTTGATTTTTTCTTTAATTATGCTAATTTCAAAAGACAGAATGCTTTACTTTCTTTGTAAATACTGTGTTAACTTAAACAGTTCCTTCATAAAAAATGTATTATTAAACTTAACCACACTGTTTTTTTATTTCTTAAATTGCAGTCATTATTATGATTGGTATCAAAAAATACAACTATAAATAAATCTAATAACTAATAAAATCAAAGTAAACGGTTTGTGTGCAAAAACGTGCAATTTAAAAAGTAAAAAAAATATTTTAAATTCATTATAAAAATCATAAAATGACCTACAAAAAATATTAAAATTTTTTGTTTATTTAAAGAAATGAATAAAATAAAGTGAATATTTAGAATTAAACACTTTTTATTAATATATATTTTAAACAGCAATTAACTAAAAAAACAACTTTCAAGCTGTAAATAAGAAAAGCACACAAGATACAATTTTCTTTACTTAGATTTATTTCATAAAGCACATAAAGATAATTTCTCTTATATGCAAAAAAATTTTAAACCAGCTTTAAAACTGGTATTATTCAATATTAAATTAACTGTAAATCGTACTAAAAAGACTTTGGCGTATTTATCTACCATATTAAACTGATATAACAAATTTTACATACTGTTTGAGCATAATAAAATCTTCAAAGATGATAATAAAAGCTTGCAGTTAAACAATAGACTAATTGATAACTATTAAAACTATAGTTTAAGTATTTACTTGACATAATACATAATAAGTTTGATCGCAGCTTTTTTTTCAAAATAAAAGCGAATTATTTTCTTCAGTTGATTTTATTTTATTCCAATAAAGTAATGTAGAAAAAGAAACTAAAATTTTTATATGTTTACAAATACATGACTTTAGGAGTTAATCACGTTTCAATCAATATCAAAATCAAAAATAAATCAATAACATTCAAGTAGAAACAATTCTCTAAAAAATCAACTTTATTCGATACAGATCTTATATTAGTGTATTTAATTCTTAAATGTTTACTATTTAATCTATATCTATTAAAAACATATTATAATAATGCTAGGTTTATTATTAAAATTTAAATGTTTTAAAGTATTTGAAACTGTTTACTCATAGTTTTTGCTACCAATCGCAGAACTTCTGGCAGTTCAAACGAAACGGCTGTTTAGATAATTCCCCAATTTTATTGTTCCTGATTATATACTTTACGTTCAAGTTTTTCTGGTCTGCTATGATAAGTCTCAGTTTACTTTATTTCTCAATATTCTGAATGATTTAAGTTCTAAGTTCTATCAGGGTCGGTATAGATATTTGTTTCTATTTCATTAGTCATAACTTTGAGTTTTTCAGTTTCAATGATGTATGTTATGAGGCTACATCATTAATCTTAATCATGATCGGTCTAATTTACTCCTTTGTAGTGTTTACTTACTCGATGTAGTTAATTAAGCTTCTCTTTTTTAACTTTGTTTTCTCCGAGAACTTTTTGAACAGTTAGCAAAACATTTTTAGAGTTTTCAAGGGGACTAGTGGTTGAACTTTCACCATTCAGGTATTTAAAAACAAATACATTTTGTGCTTTCTTTTCTTTTAATTTTTGCTCGTTTTTATGGTTCCATTTTCCGGCAACTGCGCTTAATTTGGAATTGATATTGGTTAAAAAGTCTTTCGGTTTCAATGTTTCCAATGCATTAACATTAAATAAAAATTAGAATCCAATAATTCATTATTAGAAGAAAACTCTGCTTAAATTACAAAAAGCTTTTTCAAAACTCAGTGATTTTTTTTTCAAACGAAACAGCTCTATATATTACACATCAAATTTTGTCACATTCTGAATTTTATTAATACTCTTCGCATAGCTCTTAATTTTATTTATATACTCACTTTCCAATCAACAAATATCAGATTGGAAAGTACAGGACTCATTGTCTTTTCTACATCCAAAGATTTTTTATTAGAATTTCTTTTTTAGAACTTTCAAACAACGCTTTGATTTCAGCATCCAAATTTTATCACTTTCTATTTAGAAAACCTTGTACAAATGTAATTATGATTTTTTTTATGTATTACATTGATTTGTTTAACACATATTGGTGAGTACTTTTGATATTAATAATCGTACACATAGCTTAGCTACGAAATTAATAGTTTAGTGTCGTTGTTTTATCTTGAATAAAATAAACAAAAATGAAAACATTACTATTAACTTTTAAAAAGAAAACAGACTTTATTAATTTTACTTATACTCAAAATACTTTAATTTATTACAAAAAACACGTATGTTTTTTAAGATTTATATCATACCAAATATAGTAAGTATAAACTTATCAAACAAAACTCATTTATACTTGATATCTATATTCTATGTTTAGAGTTTTCAATATCAAAAGAAATATAATTTGTAAATTGATGTTAGATCAGTCATCAATAATAGTGTAACATATTACAAAAAAAAAAAAAAACTTTTTCGGATGCAACTCAAAAATAATGTTGTTAAAAACTAAAAAACTTAAAAACATCAATCATTTCTTAACAGTCATTTGTAACTAAAACTTAGTAAAATATTAATTATATACTGAACTGAACTTCTTATTCAAAAATAAAAATGAGATTTAAGATATTAATAAGCTGTATTGCACAGCTTCAAAAATTTGTATTATGTGAAAATTTCTTACAAAGAAGACATTATCATTTTTAAATGCAATATAAGTATGCACATATTTGTGTGTTTTTTTTTTAAATTATCTCGGTCCTAATTTTTATGTATGAAAAAATTACTTAATTATGAATAAACATAGATTTATTTTTTCTTAATGTTAATTAAAAACTGATTTTATTTTTAAAAGTTTGAGACGTTTATTTTATAAACTTATTTGCATTTTTGAGTTTGTTAGTTGTGTTTAACGAGCTAGAATAAATATCAAATTTATTCAAATTGATATCGTTATCGCAACATTTAAAGCAGTAAATTTAATTGCTAAATTAAAAATTAATATGTTCTTAATGACGTAAAAAGTTATTTTCACAAATTTATTAAAAACCATAATGAATATAAAAAATCATTGCACCAAAAGTATAACATTATTTTCCTTATAAAGTTTTAACCGGCATAAGTCTGGTTATAAAATTCACAGTTTAAACTTGTTTTATTTAGACAAAAATTAAAAAAGCTTTTACTTTATAAATGATTTGTATTAACTTAAAAAACGAAATACATTTCAACAACTACGGTTTAATTTTCCTTTAAAGGCATAAAATTTAATGTATGTTGTATAACAAAATGAATATTTAAGAATATAATTTTATTACTAATAACTAAAAAAAATATTGAAAAATTAAACAAACTTTATTCTGTTTATAAGATCAATAATTATAAAAAGCCAAAGAGTTATTGTTAAAAAACATTAAAAAAACTTCTAAAGCGTTTAGCTATTTATCAACTTAGAACTGTCTGGTTTAGTTATTATACTAAAATATAAGTTATATTATAATGTTTGCTATTGTATTTTTAGTTTATAAACTTAGTAAAATACTTGTTTTCTGATATGCCATAATTAAAACACATAATTTATAACTTATTATACTTTAATATATTTTAGGAACATAAAGTAGAGTTTGTCTTTTACTTTTAAAAATTTCAAAACAACAATAAATCTGGTAATATATTACAGCTATTTTTTATCAGTATTTCTAAATTTTAGAACAATTATTTAATTTTACTAAACTAATAAAACAAAACCTACAGAATGTTTAACCTTCAAAAAGTATACTAGAATTTTACTTCATGTTTGCAAATAAACTTTAAACAATTTATAAAGTATTTTTTAAGACTTTTATTTATCCTAGTATATAATTTAACTTGCAATGAAGATAAAACAGTCTATTTTTTAATTTAAAATGACTTATACTTTAGTAAAGAGATTTAATAAAGTCAGATGAACTAAAGTTTTAGAATTAGTTTTATGTACCTGTTTAGTGTAAAGAATTACGGTTTACTTGTTTAAACTTAACTAAAAACAACTAGATGTTTCTAACCACAATTCATAAAAAAATCAGTAAACACAACTTTACACATAAATGTTAACATTGTTTGCTGTTTACACTTTTTTAATTCAGTTTTGTAAGAGTTGGAAATATTTTAAATAGTAGTTTTTAGAGTTGCTAAACACAACTAAAAACCAAATAGTAAGTTAACCATTTTGATTCTATACAATGTCTTCCGTTTCGTTCTACAATTTCTAACATAAAACTTAAGTATAGTTAAGTTTATTGAACAATGATACAAATTAAAAAACAGCGATGTTTAACCTTAAAACTTGTGCATATAAACTTTATAAAAGTTTGTTCAAATTATAAAATCACAAAGAACTTGTAATATTTTCGAAATTAAGTACAATTAAAATAGCAACGTAGCTTATTCAAAACTTTTCCGAGAGAACAAGTTAAACATTGAATATTTAGAAATACTATATAACTTTATTATACATAAAAATTTTGCAGTTGAAATTTATCACTTGATCATTGAGTTATAATTGTTTTTTAGGGACAGAAGGTTACTTTGTATTCAAAAATTTAAACTTTGTTACATTATATTATATCTTGTCTAGCTGCAATAAAAATAAAAGGCATATTAAAATTAACATATTAGGATATTTTTTTTAAAATAAGGTTCATTTAATATCTAGTAATGTTATAAAATTACTAAAGTAAAACTAAGAATTTAAAAAAAAAACAACATTTGTAAATGTACAGTTTTTTAATCAACTAAAATATATTAAATTAAAACGCATAAAGTTAGGACTTTTTAATACAAAAATAAAAATAAAGCCTAAATATTTTTTTCTGACGTTATGTAGGAATTTCTAACCAGGTATGAAATTGTAAATATATTCCTCAAGTTAGTAAGTTTAAGACTTAAGCGATTAAAGCTTCAATATCATATTTACATATAAAAACTAATACAAAATTTAAAAACTGTCTTGTTTTCAATAAGTATAACAATATATTACTTAATATGTGAATTTAAACCTTTAAAGTTAATATTAAAATTTAATTATCATTTAAATGAATTTCCATACGTTTTAATTAATTAAAATAAAATATTTTTTTTTTATTAATTTGAATTTACTATAGAAATATTATGTAGCAGCAAAAACTAAAACTTGAGTACTTGTTTATACACACTTCTGTAGTAAATATAATAAAATTACGATTTAATATTTTGTATTTAACTTAAAAAAGTTAGAGGTGTACGGGTAAAATTCGTATGACACTAGTTGTACTTAAAAATTCACACACAACCGTTAGTACAATTTGTTTCTATATATTTAATTCAGTGTGGAGTTTGAATTATTCTTTTTTGTTTTAAGTTTGTAGGGTTATTTAACGAAAGAATCAAATAAAACTTTTGAAATGTTATACCATAAGGTAGTTTATTTTTGATTAAATTACTGGTTTTATTTTAAGTTGTCAATTTTAAGCGTTTATTAAGTAGTGATATTAAAGCTGTGTTTAAGTTATCAAAGTAAAATTCAGAAAACTAGCAGTGTTTGTTTAATTAACTAAAGAAATAAAGTAAAATGTTTTTTTCAGTAAATAGTTTCAATATTTTATACAGTTTTTAATTAGAAAATACTTTGGTTCATACAATATTTAAGAGTCTTTTAATTTTACTTTAAAGTATGTTCATATATATTTTATAAAAGTTTTAATTTTTTTTTTCGATAAATAAGTCGATGTCATCAGTATACTACCAGTTTTATAGCTGGTTGAAATAGTTTGGAAAAGGCATTAGCTAAATTAAACATTTTTGTTTGTATAAATATATTTTTTAAAGACTTATGTTGTGAGTTTCATTCAAAACAGTATGTTGAGTAATAATTATGTCATGAATAAAATGTAAAGCATACATAAATGTTAGTATTAAATTAATAACGTCATAATATACTTCAACTTAAAATTATAGTAAGATCTTAGTGTTTAAAAATTTTCTTTATTTTACTGGTTAAATGTAAAACTTTTTGTGGTAGAAGTACTAAAATTTTATTAATAAAGTTTCAGACTCTTAGAATTCAAAAATTACGTTTATTTTAATTGTTGAAAGCATAAGTTGTGAAAGTAAACACAAAGTTAAGTCGTTACTCTCTTCAAATGTTTTATGTTATATTTTCAGTTTCTAAACTGATATACTCAGCTTTACAAATTCTACAGATAAATATTGTTTTAAGGATCGGCATCAAACTTACATAAAAACGAAATGTAAATACGCTTGTTTGATAATTTACAAAAGACGTCACTTTGGTTTAGTTACTTATTATTTAATAACTGTGCTTTTACTAAACTTATTGAAGTTTGATCTTTATCCTAATTAAACTTTGAAGGAAGATTTGTGACATTGATTTTACAAAACAATTTAATTGTTTCTAACTCATTTGCATACATTAAAACTTTAAAGTTTACTCATTTTGTAATTTTATATAGGTTTAAAGCTTACTCAAATTAAGTAGTTGTCAAACAAAGTTCTAAAAAGAAATTCTTAACTCTATAGTTAGAAATGAGTAAACTATTAAAAATTAATCCACTAAATAAAGTTTAAATACATTTCTATACGCTTTTAGCAAAAAACAAAAATTTAACCTACAATTTGATTACGATTCATTATATAAGCTTATAAACAATTAAAACTGTAACAGTATTTTGCAATATATAAAAAATCGATGTATACTATGAAAACCACAAATACAAAGTTACTATGGTGGTATATAAATATTTAAGACATTAAAATTTAGAAGGTTTCAAATGGATAAAATTTTAAAGCCGCTAATATAACAGTTATAAAAACTACTTTTCTATTAAAGTTCAAATACTTTGAAAACTTAGACATTTTTCACAATCATAATTCATTCCTAGACCACGACCATCCACATAAATTTCCAAACAATAAATATTTAGCTTACTTTATATTTAATTAAACAAAAATAAAGTTAAGGTTTTAACAATTCTGATGTAAAACTGAGACACAGTTGAAAACTAGCAAAAAGTACCTTTTTATATTTTATAAATTTCTAACATTAGATTACTCACACTAACGTCACGAACATATATTTCGATGAATTTCAAAATATTACTTATTCTTGCTAATATTTAATACGACATGAACGACGTTAGTATACTTTCTTTAAGCTGTTTAAAGGCTTTAAGCTTTTAAACTGTTAAGCAGTTTTGTATATGTTTAGAAGTTAAAGTAAGCACTTATCAAGTTAAAAACAATATGAAAAAGACTAAAACTTTGAATTTCAAATACTGATTATATATCTTTAATTTTTGTCTGAGTAAACGTTTTTTTAAATTAAATGGACCAAAAGTAAGTGTCTTAAAAATTTAAATATTTTAAAAAATATTTCTAATTATAAAATGAAACAAAATATTCAAAATAAAAGTTATGTACCAAATTACGTAATAAAATTATACCATAACATTTATACAGAAAAGTAGGTATATGAAGTGTTTTTGCCAATAACACATATTAGTCCCAATGCTACTTAATTTTAAACAGCAAATGTCTGGGAACAATATATAAAGTTTGCATATGTAATGTTGAGAACAAAATCAAAAGTTTTGATTGTTTTGAATATTTGAACTTTTACTAATTTATACTGATTAAATTTTCGGCAAATGTTAATAAACAAGCAAATTTAGATTATACTGTTGAGTTAAAACAAACTTAATGCCTGCTCTTTAATAATATAAACATAATATTCCTAAGATACACTTTTAAATAATTTAATTAGCTTTTAAAAGACAAAAATACTGTCAGTAAACATTCAAAGTAATCTCAAATCGCGTTTATTTATTTAATTATAGTCGGAACTTACATAAATATTTATATTAAACATGCAAGCGAATTTTTGTGCGTTTCAAAAAGTGACGTCACTTTGTGCTTCCACAGTATAATTATATTAGAATAACAATTTATTTCAATTGATAAGCTTTTAACGAATTTTTTTAACGCATTTTAAGCTTTATGTACTTTATAAATGTAGTAAGTTTATTTCAAAACTTTTGAAAATACTTATACTAGATAAGTAGCAATAAGTATTATTGTTTTTTACTAATGTGATTTCATCTTTTTTAAGTTTTTTTTATCTTTGTCTATAAAACAATTAAAGATAACATTAAGTAAAATTTGACTTTTTATGACGACCAAACTACTTATTAAATTTTTTAAGAATTTATCTTAATAGTTTTATTATTAAATACATTATACTAAGTTTATCAATATCATTAAGCACAAGACTTTACAAAGTACAAAGTTCTATCTTAAAAAAAGTTATACTATCTAATACTTATTACTTATTACTATCTTAATTATAAATTAATATTTAATAAATTAATTCAGTTCACTAAAATAGTAAACTGTTTGTTTATTACATGTGAGCTGTCTTTAACGACTTAAAATTAATACTAAGCAAAATAAATAGATATTGTTGTATAACAAATAAAATTTATACATATACAATAATTGTTAGCGAGTATTTGATAATACTAAACAAAGCATTTAAAAGTTGTATAGATAAATAGCTCATTAATTAACATTTTTAACATTTATATTATAATTTATAGTCACCCTTAAAATCAACCTTTATAACACTACAAAAAAAAATATTTTTCATTTGCACTTTGCTCATTGTTTAATTAACTTTTGTTACTGCTAAAATCAATTTAATACGTACAAGTAAACTAAATGGAACACAAATATTTTTATTACTGTTTTTTTTTGGATAGCTGTACAAGCGTACAAAATTTCACAAAAGGACAAAATTTCAAGAGGGCACTAAATTGCACGAACATATTTGCACGAAGACGTTTTTGCACTGTGGAACTAAATTTAACGAAGACAAAATTGCTCGAAGACACTTTTGCCGAGCAGAAAATTATGCATAGACGCATTTTTGCACGGAGTGAATTTTTATTTAATTTATTTTTTTAAATTTTTTTCAAACTCAGTTTTTTTTTCAATTTAACTTTATTTTACTCCTTACCCTTACCCTTGGTAGGTAGCTTTTTTTTTTACTTAATTTACTTTTATTTAACCACTTTTTTGTTTTTTTAATAATAATCTTTATTAGTCAGTTTTTATACTACCACTGTTAGCCATAACCCTTACTTTCGGTCAGTTATTTTATTTTCTTGCTTGTTTTTGCCAATTTTGCTTTTTTTTTTTGGATTTTTATTTTATTTTTTACTCTCGTGAAAACTGCAACTTGTGCAAAATTGACCCTTGGTGCAAAATAGTCACTTGTGCAAAATATCTTAGTGCAATTCTGTGCCCTAGTGCAATTTAGTCCCCTCGTGCCATTTACTAAGCTCGTGCAATTTTTTTTTCGTGCAATTTACACCCTTCATACAATTAAGTAACCTTGTGAAATTTTCCTTCGTGAAATTTAGACCTGTTTCCGTTTTTTCTTTGTCCTGTTAAACACTCAGCCTAAACTTAAAATTAATTTTTGTCAGCATAGATTTTATGCTTTACTTATAAAAAATTAAATGTGATATTTGTTTTATAGCTTTAAACATGGAATTTTTGAGCTATAGTTATAACTTTTTAAATTATATCAAATAAAAAATTTTAAACATCGTAAAAAGTAGCTATAACATTTTTTTAGATTTTGAATAAGAATTATTTAATTATTCCCACCTTAGTTTTCATATTCTCTTTATTGTTTTAATGCTTTTTTGAATTTATTAACAATACAATGTTTCATTCGTTTAAAATTAGGTAAACCAGATCTTCAGTTGAATAAAATCTTATATAGATATAATAGTCTTTTTTAAATTTCACAGTTTTTATCGTCGTTATTAAAAAACTCACACAAACAAGATTCAGTATTTTTATATATTTTTTTTTCAATTCTTTTTAGTTTTTGATAGTCAATACTTCGTTTTAGTTTGTAAAGCTGATTATAACAGCTTAAAAGTATACCCAAATTTGCTTGAAGTGTAGACTGAAAACTATTTTTTTACATTTTCGCTTCATAGTCAAGCCTTTTACTTTCAGTATAATTTTTCCGCTAACATAACGTTTTATCCTTAAACTTAAAGATTCTTAATAAAAATTTTTTGATGTATTAATTACTTCTTTACTTATTTTAAAACTAAAATTAAAAATTAAATAAATCTAATAGACATAATGGCTAAGACTATTTCCTCTAAAATAGACAAACTTGAATTTTATTTACTGTATTTAATATTCTTTATTCTTATCTTTAAAACACTTTCTTTAAATTAATATATTTCAATTTATAAAAAAACAATTAAATATTAAGTTACAAAAAAAAAATGATAGAAGGTTGTTTGTTTTTGTTGCTTCTTTCCAATTTTCTATTAATATAAACGTTTTATAAATTATTAAAAATTTTTTCAAGCTACTTAAGTCCACTATATTATAGCTGTAGAATATTTGCTTTTTAATGTTTTACAAAACTTACTTTATACAAAACAAATAGTTAAAACAAAACTATAACTTACCGCTTTATTTAAAAACTGGTTAATATTTTTAAAGAAGGAATAAAAACCTTACCTTAAGAAATATGAAAATGATACTGAGTTGAAACAAAACAAAAACCAGGGTATAATGTCAGAAAAAAAGAATTGTAATAACATATGTATAAAAAATTTCATACATGTTATTACAAAGATCAGTTCTAGTATATTTTTATTGTCAGACATGTGTTGTTTAAATATCAATCACCACATTTAACTGTTTTGTAAAACCCAGATAATATATATACCTTGATGTTAATAGTTCTGGTCTTGTGAACCTTTTCAAGTATTATGAAATACAAGTCGTTGTTTACAAGTTGTTTACAAAACAATTATTATGACGGTATTTAATTTCTATAATAGTTTAAATACTCTATAGTTTTTTATGTGAAGTTGAAGATACTTAAATTTTTTAAATAAAATAAGCATCTAGTTGAACTTTGTTAAACAATTTTTAAAATGAATTAAGTATATACTGTTTTGTTATAACATAGACTTCTTACTATATAAGCTTAATTTGTTGTAATATTTTAAAATAATAAAGAAGAGCTGAAAAAAGCTTAACAAAATTATTATTTTTTTAGTATTTTTTGTATTATTACATTTAATATCAAGTTATCGTTCTTGTAGATCGTTGAAAACTTTCTTATTATAGTTTTATTTTACTTAAAGCCAACTTGGAGAGATTAAGTGTAGGATATAAGAAAATTTTATTTGTTTAAACATTTCTTACTTAAAACTTTCTTTATATTTAGACATTTTAAAATCTAATAAATGATAAAACACTTTTATACTAAAACACAATGACAAATCCGTAATGTTCAAAAAGCTAAAGTATTCTACCCGAGATTGTTAAACTGCAACCAACGAGTATGTAAGTCTGGCCCACTAAACTATTTTTTAATTTTCTTAAAATTTATATTTCGGGATAATAAATTAAGAGGAGACGAAAAACGTCAAGGGTAAAATTTTTCGGAGATTTAAAATTGTAGTAAAAGATGTTGTCATAGTGCTAATATTTTGTTAAAAATAAAATTCAAATCTATTTATTTTCAGTAAACTAAGCAAAACTTAAGCGCTCAGACCCGTCAAGGACGAATAAATACTCACATTAATCTGAACTGCCAACTAAAAATGTTTAGTACAAAAACCTATTAAACGTCTAATATCAAATAATAGTAGTAGAATATTGTTGTTCCCAGACATTTGCTGGTTAAAACTTTTGTGTAAAATTCCTGATAACAATTAAAAACTTTAATAGCTTTTGTACTTCCTTGTAAATACTTTTATTGTTATTTAGATTAATTACGTTTTAAAGATTTTTTTTTTGTTTAAAAAAAATTAAAACTACCGTATTCTTAAAAAAAAGTCTTTACAAAGTCTTTTGTAGGTTAGTGGAGTAGCAAAGATTTATTTTTATTCCAAACTCTATAAAATTCTATATAAAAATAAATTCAGTTTAATCTATAGCAGTGAAAACTCATTTAATTATTTCTAACTTAATTTTTTTTACATTATTTTTGTTTTTTTCTAACCAGATATTGAGATATTATTATAATTATTTATAATAATTTTTTGGAAAATTTATAATAATTAATTAAACTTTAATTAAACTTTTATTCAATTTTGATAATAAATATTAAGATACTTAGTTCTGAGTTTATTAAAAATATACTTTAAACGGTTATAGAAAATATCGTGTTATAATTTAGGGAATGTGATTATAAAGTATATCTTAATGTATTTATAAAATTTGAATGATTCATTTTTTATAAAAACTTAAAGGAATATTTAACCTAGTACAAGAAAGTGAGAAAGTGACATAGTGTTTAGCTATGTAGAAAAATTAATTGTAAAATTTAGTTTACCAAAACTTAGATTGCAAGAGAAAAAAAAATTGAAAATGCTTCAGACTAATACATTTTGTTATTTCAGTTTCTTGTTTAGCTTATTTTTTCATGTTCTAATGTAATTCAATTTTATTGCATCAGTTTGAACTAAATTTTGGTATTATACATAATTAGTTATCCCTTACAAAGTACAATTTTGTTAAAAATAAAATATATAAAGATTTAGAAAATAAATTATTATAAAGTTTTTTTATAAAAGGAGCCAGTATAAACATAGTTAAAAAAATTTTTTACAATAAACTCATCGCTTTACGAATGTTTCTAACTTACGCAATGGTCACAAGTAAATAAACTAACAAGTTGCAATGTATAAACACTTTATATAGTTTTAGATTTTGTATAGTTTAAATGGTCGTGGTGCTAGCTCAGATTAATATTAGTATATTTTTTATTACATTAAAATTATATTACATTCGGATAATTAAAGTAAATGGAAAAATAAAAACAATAATCTTTTCGGTGTATGTTTATAAAAAATAAGTTTACTTTGTACATTTGTTTCCAGACAAATGCTGGTGAAAATTTATGCCCGTCGGAATATGCAATTATACAAAACAAAGTAGTGTAATATACTCACTTTTAAGTACTAAGGTTGTGATAACAGTTAAAAACATGTTTTTTAACGACTTTTAATGTTTACACTTACATTCTAGATTTATTAAGATATAAGTGTTTAAGAACTATCTTTTTTTTATATTTTTTACATTTATCTTTAGTTTTTAAAATAAGTTTTAAAAAATAAAAACAAACACAAAATTAAAATTAGTTTTTTGAAATAAACAGTTTGTTTTATAAAAATTATATTAAGATTTTTATTTTGCAATCAGTTTTATAATTGTAAAGCAGTGTGTAATAAGCATGTAAACAATTATTATTAGAACTATAATCAGTATAACAGAATTTAAACCAAAAACTTTATAACTAATAAGATTGGGGTGTTTTTTACTTCGAAATAAGTTTAATTTTATTTTTAAGCAGTAAGTAAAAATTTCCCGCAAGGAATAATTTACTTACTAAAATATAGTTTTTATAAAGATGTTTTTTACCTTTAAGTTATCAAATGTATTTTATACATAAATAAAAAAGTTTTTCTTTTTTTAATCTTAAAACTAAGATTTAAAAAAAAAAGTAACTTAAAATTTATGAAAAACTACTTTTATCACTTACATACTGTTTTTATAAACAAGTTTTGTGTCTCTATATGTATTATTTAACAACTAATAAAATTTTATTGTAGTTCTTTAACTTATAGACACTTAGTTTATTCTTAATCTACGTTGCCACTAAAAGGTTGTTTTTTTTTTTTTTTAAATTTGTATTCAATTGAAACTTTCTTAGTTATTTGGTAGTTAAAAGATAATCAGTGATCCTGACTTAAGTTATCACTTTTTACCACTAATTCTTCAGTAACAACAGTAAAAAAATTATGTTTATATAATTTTAAATAACTTCGTAAAAAAAAAGTATTTCAAAGGCCTGTAAAATAACATATTTTAAATACTAAACAAAAAAGGCATAGTCAGGTGTATTTAATTTTTATTAAATGTACTTATTAACAAACTAAAGATAATTTTTTTAATTAATAAAATCTATAATTTCTATTGTGAGAAAAATTTATCTATGATTGTTATCTATTATTAAAGCTTTTCCTCGATGCAAATATAACTTTAACTCTGGCATGTAAACAAAACTAAAACAAAAAAAAAATTAGAAAAAAATAGTTTACAGATCGGTTTTGACTTATAGTTAATAAAAACGTTGAGAACTTTGTAAACTTGCTGTCATGTTTAGTCACATGATGTTATGCTAATCTTGTATGTTGTACCAAAAACTTTAAACTAATTTAACTCTGTATAGTAAACAAAAACCTATTTAATGCAAAAGTCGTACTTGTTCTGTTGTTTTTAAAGCATAATGAAAACTTTGTCAAAACATTTTGGTGTCTATCATCATAAATTAATGTTTTTAAACTACACTATACAGTATTACAAACTTATTTTGCTACAAGCTATAAATTAATTGTAAAAAATGTAACAAAATTGAAATTCAACAAAATTAAAATTCTTGTTTGTGTGTAATTGAAATTAGGTCAGCTAAACTTGTTAACTTTTGGTCTGAAAAATTAAATCAAAACTTTTAAGGTGTGTAATTTTATCTTTCTAAGTACATAAAAAGCAACTCACGAGATTTTTGGTAAATGTGACATCAAAAATTAACAAACTATTTATTTAGAAGTAAAGAAATACTATAGTTTCAATGTTAAATAAGATAACTAATTACAGGTTGATTATGTAAGTTATCTTTACGTAGGCCTCAAAATATCAAATTATAACATATTTTTATTTATTAGATTAATTTATTAGATATCTCTTTGAGCTAAAATTTTATAAAATGAACATAGAATTATATTTCTCATCGTTAATAAATATTCTCATGAAATGATTTAAAAGATTAAAAAAATCTTTAAGTAGCACAAAACTTTATGAAATATAATTAGACTAGTATAAACTGGTATAACTTCATTTCAATTTAAAAATTTTTATTTAAATAAAGCATTTTATTAAGCTTTGATAAATATTTAGAAAAATGTTTGTTACTTAACTATTCTAATATGTGGTAGTTAAAAAATTTGAAATAGCCTAAATGAGACCCTGCTAAAAGAAAAATATTTCTGAAGATTCTTCTCATAGGTTGAAGTCTTCTTAACAAATAAAACTTTAAAATTTATTACGTAATAGTTTAGAATAACAACAAAACTATTTAAAACCAAAAGCTTCTATAGTAGTTGATACATAACAAATCTCTGCGATCAATTTTCAACCAGCAAATGTCTGGCAAAACAGATTACTACTCTATGATACAAGACTTATTTGGTTTTGAGTAAGATTTATGAATTACAGAAATAAAGCTAGCACATTAGAACGTTTTTAATTAAGTTTTTGTTTTAATGTACCAACTTGCTAGTTTAAATCATGTTTATAATAAAAATAAGATAATCTAAAAGTTATATACCTAAAGAACTGAAACTTTTCAGTTTTGTTATTTTAGTTGTTTTTTGAAAACTTCAAGAGAAACAATTTTTTTTAGTGATTATTAGTTTTACTTGTCTTTGATAACTAACGCAAAGTTTTTTCAGTATGACTAAATTGAAGAAAAATGAAGTTATTTAAATCAAATAAGTGTTTATTGACAAATTTTGGTATTAAACTACCAACTTTTAAATTTTAAATTATTTTATCGAGTTTCATATTTGTTTACTAAAGAAATTTGCTTTTTAAAAAATTTTAAATTATGCTACTTTTCAAACTTAAAAAAGCCGACAAGAGGACCTGCTAAGCCAAAATATTTTCCTAAGATCATCGTCATAAAGTTATAAGTTAAAACGTTTGTATTCTCTACTACGTAATAGATTGAAATAACAACATAACTATATCTAAGCAGGTAAAAAACCTATTAAAACCTTAATCGCTTAGCAAGGCTATTAGCATTCAGTTTTGACCAGAATATGTCT